>NC_133535.1:184120-536513 GCF_048544455.1 Silene latifolia | reverse complement strand
ATTATTATTACAAACTGATATCGCTGAAAAATGTAAGAAGCGCCGGCAGATCAAATGCAAGAGGTTGATTTCGAAATGGTCAGATTCTCGAATGGTTGACGCTGCTTGATTGAAAAACAAAAATGGAGAAATAGCAGAGTCGTAATTAACAACGCCGAACGCGGTCGACTGCTCGGTCCCTGCGCACTCACCTGAATCACATGCGGTAGTTCTCGGCCGGGAAGGTGCCACGCTAGGTTTGAGTACTGCCGAAGATACTTCGGGGCGTCGGCAGCACAAACCAAGATTCGCCAAAACTCGATTATCGTGAAAATGTTAAGCCGCTATTTCAGATCAACAGTTGTTTCTCGAATAACAGTTGATTCTCGAATGAAGCCGACGTTATGATTGAGTAAAACAGGAGAAAAGAAACAGATCTCGGCATTTACCTCTCAACGGCCGAATCGGCTTTTGTGGACACGCTTTCGACTGAAACTCGCACTTCCTCGAATACATAAAGTTTCGAAAGTCAAAATGTAGCCATCGCTATACTGAACGAAGACATTGGGGTAGCCAAACACAAACCAAGATTCGCCAAACTGGGATTATCGCAAGCTCGCTATTTGAGATCGGAATAACAGTTGACTCCTGAAATCAACAAGTTGATTTTTGAAATAGTTCTGACGCTTTGATCAAAAACAGGAGAAACAGTAGTTCGGCATTTACTCTCAATCCGCCAAATTGAAGCTGATATAGTCACACGTTTTTTCGATCTCGTAACTCGAATCTACGGAATCACATGTAGTTCTTGACAGTGCCACGCAGTTTGAGCAAATAGATTATTTCTCGGGGTGTCGGCAGGCCAACTAAGATTCGCCGAACCGGATATCTGGTAAGCTCGCTATTTGATATCAAATAACAGTTGTTTCTCGAATGAACAGGTCAATTCGAATGAAGCTGACGCTGACAAAACAGGGAGAAAAGAAACAGGTCCCGAGATGTCTCTGAACGCACAAATTGAGCTGATATGAAGATACGCTTTTTATTTCCGGTCTCCGAATAATTCTACGGAATACTACATAGAAAATTTATCGATAGCGCCACGCGAAAGCTCAAAGCAACGAAGATTACTAAAGTGCCGTGTGTTACAAACCAAGACGCCAAACCGATTATCGCGGAAAAATGGGTTAAAGCTCGCTTGCTTGAAAATGAATGAATCGTTGATTTCAAACGCAACAGGTTGACTCAAATGAAGCAAGCGCTGATTGAAAAACAAAAAGGGAGAAAAATGAAATAGTAACGTTTTTAATCTTTATTTAAATCGGGCGTATAATACACGGCTTTTCGATCCCGTCCTCGTAATAAATTTCCTCCGGCGCTCTCGGCCGGGATAGCGCTACGCTAGGGCACAACGATTTAGGCGCATGCGTGCCACAAACCAAGAGATTCGTAAATCCTTCACGCGGAAAATGCGTTGTGTTCGCTAGTTCGAGATCGGGTCGAACGTTGTTTCTCAAATAACAGTTGACTCGAATTAGCTCGGACGCTGCTGGATTGAAAAACATGTTGTAAGAGTCAGGGTTCACATTTTAATTTTCTCTCTCTAATCTCTCATAAATCAGCGCATGAGAACACACGCTTCTCTCGACTCCGGCACCCGAACAAAATTTACCGAAATACATAGAAAATTTTTTCTGACACAAAAAAATAATTATTGGAGTAACACTAATATTTAAATAAAAGACAAATAAAGATTTATTGAAACCTGATTATCGCAAAAACAGCAAAGTCGTTATTTGAGGTCAAATAATCGTCATTCCTGAAATTTCAACAAAGTTGATTCTCAAATGAAGCCGGACGTTGATTAACGTGGAGAAAAGAAACGTGGTCCGGGTATGCCCACAACTTACACAAATTGAAGTGTATATAAAACAATACTTCCCGGACTCGGCCGCATTTAAATACATATTTCCTTCGGGACACGCTATTGAGCAACAACGAAGATATTTGGGGAGTACGCAGTTATTAAAAAGATTCGCTGAATCCCTCGGATATCGCGTACGGGCAAGCCAGCATTGAAAATGAATCAATCGTTAAATTCTAATCAGCTTCGACGCTGATTGAAAAACAGGAGAAAAGAAACAGTGGTTCTGGCATTTTACCTTTCAACGGCCGAAATTGAAGTGTATATCAATGCTTTCGACTGCGGGTCCCTACTCAAATTCCCGAAGCTGCCAGATAGCGCCACGCAAAAATTTGAGTACTCAACGAGTATTATTTATGACGGGCAGTTACACGTTCAGATTCGCCGGAACCGGATATCGCGGAAAATGTAAAGGTTTCGCATTTTATATCGAACAACGTTGTCAAACAACAAAGGGATTCCCGAGGGATGCGCCGCGCTGAGATTGAAAACAAAAGGGAGAAAGGTCGTAACCGCACACCTTCCTAACGGGCCGAATCGGCTGCATATAGTCATTATCTGGGCTTTTTTCTCGATTCCGGTCTCGAACAAAATTTAATGGGAATACATAGAAATTTCGACATAGCGCAAATAACGCGAAGACATTTAGTGTCGGTGAAGATAAACAAGATTCGCCGAAATCCGATATCAAGGAAAAACGTGGTTAAAGCTCGCTATTTGAGGTGGAAACGAATCGGCTGATTCGAACGAACAGTTGATTCTCAATACGACGCGCGATTGAAAACAGGAGCAGAGGAACACCGGCACGGCCAAATCGGCGTATAATACACGCTTTGTGATCCCGGTCCTCGGTCAGGCCTCGAAATCACATAGAAATTTCTCGTCCGAGCAGCGCTTAATGTGAAAAGCTCAGCACCAACGAAAGATTATTTGGGGTGGCCATTGCAAGATTCACAAATCTCGGATATCAGAAAATACAGCATTTCATTTGAGATCGAATAACAGTTGATCGAATGTTGACTCAAATGAGCTGACGCCGCTGATTGAAAAACAGTGGAGAGAAATAGGAACACCGCAGATGCTGAACGGCCGGGAATCGGTCAGATAATACACGCCCCGGGTCCCGCAACAAAATTCCTCGGAATCACATAAAAATTTCTGCGTCGCATGGTGCGCTTCCACGATAAGAAATGTTTTCACTAATTACGAGCATATTTGGGGTACGGGGTGTTACAAATATTCGCTGAACCGGATTATTCGCTATTTGAGATCAAATCAACGTTGTTTCCGAATTGAACAGTCGACTCTCGAATAGCGGACGTTGATTGAAAAACAGGAGAAAAAAGAAACAGAAGTCCGCAACGGCCAATGTGTCGGGGCGCAGAATAATATGATTCCTCGGGGTTCGAACAATTTAACAATATAGAAAATTTTTCGATCAAGACGCCACTCCAGTTGAGCAAATAACTATACGGGGCAAGTTACAAATTACTCGCCGGAACTGATTATCACAAGCAGCCGCTATTTGAGGTCGAACGTAACGTTGATTCCTCGGGAATTTCAGCTGACGCGCGGATTGAAAAACGTAGAGAAAAGAACAGGGTCCGCATTTATCTTTTACCAAATTGAAGTGTATATAAACACACGGCTTTTTTCGGGACTCGGGCGTCCCTCGAACAAACTCACTGAAATCACATGAAAAGTTCTGGATCGCAGGGCCCACGCGAGAAAGCTTCCCCGAGCAATGGGCGAAGACATTCAAGTGAAACGCGTGCCATCCAAGATTTTCCGCCGAACCGATTATACAGCCGCTACTATAGTCGGTCGGACAGTCGTTTCTCAAACAACAAGTTGATTCTCAAATGAGCTCGACTGATTGAAAACGGGAGAAAGAAACAGAACCGATTTAATTTCTGAACGGCCGAATCAAGTGTATATAAACACACGCTTTTTCTCGATTCTCGGGTCCCGAACAATTTCCTATTTTTAAATACATAGAAATTTTCTATCGTATATGGCACGCTTGAGTAAACAACGAAGACATTGGGGGTACGGCAAAACATTAACCAGATTCGCCAAATCTCGATATCAGGAAACGGGTTAAAGCTCAGCATTCGAAATGGTCAATCAAATTTTGAATCAACAGCGTTGATTCCGAAAAAATGAGCCGACGCTCGCTGATTGAAAAATCTACAGGTCTCGCACACTTCCCAACTGCAAATTGACACGCGCTGATTCGGCCCCGGAATAAATTTCCCGAATACATAAAAATTTCCGGGCGGGCTCACGTTAGGGTTGAGCACACGAAGACATTTGGGGTACGGCGGTGCCACAAAACAAGATTCGCCAAACTCGATTATCGCGAAAATGTGCAAGCCAGCATTTGAGACGAATAACAAAGGGATTTCTCTCGGGAATCGAACAGTTGATCTCCTCTAAATGAAGCCGACGCCGCGATTGAAAAACAAAAGGGAGAAAAGAAACAGGTTCCCGGCATCACCTTCTCAACGGCCGAATCGGCAGCACACACGGCGCCGATTCCGAACCGGAATTACTTTCCTGAACACATGTAGCTCTTCGTCAGATATACACAAAGAACGCTACCGTGAAGATTACTGGGGTAAATGCGGAAGAGAACGAAGATGCTGAACTATTATCGAAAATGTGTTAAGTCGCTACTCGAGATCAAATGCACGTTGCTCTCAAACAACAAAAATAAATAGTTTATCGCAAGGATTGAAAAAACAGGGAGAAAAAGAAACAGAATCAAGATATTCTCAATTTCACATCATAATACACGCCGATCAAACCCGAATACTTAATGCGGAATACATAGAAAATTTATCGTATATAGCCACGCAAAGCTCGGAGTAACAACTTACTTATACGGGCCGTTGTACATAAACGATCGCCGAAACCGATTGGTCGCGGAAAAATGTTAAAGCTCGCTACTTCAAATCAAATGAACACCAAATAACAAGATTCCTGTGTTGATTCTCGAATGAGTTTCGGATTGCAAAATAGGAGAAAGAAACAGATTCCGCATTTACCTCAACGGCCGGAAATTGAAGTGTGGTAATACACGGGCTTTTTTCGATTCGGGACTTCGGAACAAAATTTCCTCGGAATACATAGAAAGTTCTCGAAATAAAAATGGGTTAATGCGAATCAAGATTAGTGCTGCAGGTTATAAACCAAGATTTTCCGCTGAAATTGATTATCGCGGAAAATGTAGCAGCTCGCTATTTGAGATCAAATGTAACAGTTGATTCTCGAAGAGCCGGACAGCATGATTGAAACGCGGAGAAAGAAAGAAGCAGATTAATTTTCTGAACGGCCAAATTGAAGTGTATATAAATACACGCTTTTTCGATCTTCCGGTCTCGAATCCACGGAAACAAGATGCAGTGTTTGGATCGGGAGAAAGCGGCCACGCTAGTTTGAGCAACAACGTGAGCATTTGGGGCGCGCGGCGCCATAATCCAAGGCCGCCAAACCGGATATCGCGGAAAATGTTAAAGCTCGTTATATTCAGGCCGGGAATGTAACGTTGATTCCTCAGTTGAACAGTTGATTCCTCAAATGAACAGTTGACTCGGTCGAGCCGACGCGCGATTGAAAAACAAGTGAGAGAAAAGAGTATCTTTCAACCGCCGGAATCGGGGCGTATACTACACGGGCTTTCGATCTCGGTCCCTAAATTCTCCCGAAGTCAATATTAGAAAGTTCTTCGGTCAAAATGCCCACGCCAGTGCTTGAAGACTGTATTTGAGATTATTCTGGGGGGGTGCCGCATTAAACCAAGATCTCGCCGGGGCCCGACATCGCGGAAAATGTAGCTCAAGAGGGAGGTTTCCGAACAAATGAACAGTGCTGATTCTCGAACGGGCCGACGCCGCGATTTAAAAATGCAAAGAAATAGGTTCGGCATTTTCCCGAATCCACCTTAAATTGAAGTGGGAGATCATTGACGCGCGGGGATTTCGTAAACCCGGAACAAAATTTTCCAAATGCCATTTCGCCGAGCGTATGCCACGCTAGGCTTACACAACAACTTAGCACATTTGGGGTGCCGGCATGCCACAAAAACCAAAACCCTGAATATCAAAGGAAAAATGTGTTAAAGCTCGCTATCATCGAACAAAGGGACTCATCGAATGTTGACTTAAATGAGCCGACTTGAAAACAGGGAAATTAATTTTCTGAACGGCCAAATCAATTTTGGCTGCATATAAACACACGGCTTTTCGGGATTCTCGGAAGTCCCGAATAAATTACGAATACATAAAAAATTTTTCTGGGAGGCGCCCACGCTAGGGTGAACTATTTAGGTGCCGGCATATAAAAATCTCTCGCCGAACTCGACATCGCGGAGCGTGTTAAAAACTCAAGCACTGAGGTCGAATAACAAAGTTGATTCCTCGAATAGAACAGTTACAAATAACAAGTTGATTCTCAAATGAAAATAGACGCTGCTGGATTGAAAACAGGAGAAAAACAGCAGATCTCGCATTTACCTTCCAACCCCGCCGGGAATCGGGCGTGGTAATACACGGCTTTCGATTCCTGAGTTTTGAAAGCCTCGGTCGTAGCCACGAAGAGAAAGTTGAGATTGTCAACGAAGATATTTGGGGGTGCCGTGTGTGACACATTGCTGAACTGAACTCGACATCATGAAAAAATGTACAGCTCGCTATTTGAGGTCGAACAACAGCTGATTCCCGAATGGCAACGTTGATTCCTAAAATTGTTGACGCCGCTGATTTAAAAACAGGGAGAAAAGGTCGTAACGGCCGGGGTACAAAAGCGCTCGCATATCACACGCTGTAACCCTCGCGCGTCCTCGAAAAATTCCCAATTTAAAAATCACATAGAAGTTCTTCTCGCCACGCTAGTTGAGCAACAACGAAAGATATTTGTAGTGTCGCCATAAACCAAAGATAAACTGATTATCAGCGGAAAATGTGCTAAAGCCGCACGAATCGTTGATTCCTCAAATTGAACGTTGACTCGAATTGAACATTGATTCCTCGAAATGAGTTGACGCTGATTGAAAAACAGGAGAAAGAAACAGATTCTGACCTTTCTTCAACTGTCTGGGAATGATTGCTCCCCCTTATAATTACACGCTGCGATCGGTAAACAAATTCTCCTAAACACATGTAAAAAGTTCTTCGTGGTGTCAAACGACGCTAGCTTGAGCACCGGGCCGACATTTGGGGTAACGGCAGCACAAACCAAGATTCGCCGAATCTCGGATATCGCGGAAAATGTGTTAAAGCTCGCTATTTGAGGTCGAATCAACAGTTGATTCTCGAAATGCAACAGTTGATTCCTCGAATGAGCTGACGGCGTGATTGAAAAAACAGTGAGAAAAGAAACAGGTCACCTTTCCAACGAAGTGAAATCGGGCGTGTATAATACACGGGCCGACGTCCTGGCAATCTCGAACTGGAAGCCTCTCTTCGACCAAATAGCAAGTTGACCGGGCTATGCCGCTTGAGCACCAACTGAAGATCATCTGTACGGCAGTGCCATTGCAAGATTCGCCAAACTGACATCAAAAATGTGTTAAAGCTCGCACTAATGGTCAACAGTGGATTCCTGAAGCGGAACAGGTTGGATCTCGAATGAGCTCGACGCCACACATCAGGAGGATCTGCCTGAACGTCGAATTGAAGCTGCATATAAACAACTTTCGACTCCCCGGGTCTCGAATACTTCTATCGGAATACATAGAAATCGCCGGACAATAGGTATGCTGACGAAGAGTTTATAACAACGAAGATTATTTCATGCCGGGTGTTACAACCGATTCGCCAAATCCCGATATCGTGAAAAATGCTATTTCCAAATGAACGGGTTGATTCTCGAATTGAACGTCGGACTCGAATTGAACAGGTTGACTCAGAAGCCAGATATGCTCTGATTGAAAAACAGGAGAAAAATCAAACAGATTCCGCACGCACCTTCCAACGGCCGGAATAAGTGGGATAATACACGGCTTTTTCGATTCCGGAGTTTCGAATATACTCCTTCCTCGGTAAGTCAATGGACACGCTAGGTTGAGCAATTAACGCGAAGACATTGGGGTGCCGGCAATACCCGCCGAAATCCGGATATCATGAAAAATACAAAGCTCGCACATCGAATGAACGTGGATTCTCAAATGGTAGTTGATCTGATTTAAAAACAGGAGAAAAGAATGTAATCCGGCACACCTCTCAACGGCCGAAATTGAAGGTATATATCGCCACGGGCTTTTTCTGCGTCACTCCCGGCGTCCCGAGAAAAATTTAATGCAAAAATCACATAGAAAGTTCTTCTGAAGCAAAGCGTACACGCTGGAGAACGACATTTCGTGGTGCATAAACGATTCGCCAAAACTCGATTATCGCGGAAAAAATGTGTTAAAAGCTCAAGATTGAGTCACTCGAATCTGAACAGCTGAAATTGAACAGTTGATGGTTCTGACGCCGCGGATTGAAACAGGAGAAAAAAATCGTGATCCGGCATCTCGGCCAAATCGGGGCGTATAATACACGCTTTTTCGATCGTCCGAAGTCTCGAATAAATTCTCCGGAAATCACATAGAAAGTTCGAGTCAAATGTACTCACCCAGCTTAGGTGCGGCAGTTACAAACCAAGATTCGCCAAATTTTGATACGGAAAATGTGTTAAGTTTGATGGAGATCAAACCAACATGTTGACTCAGTTTTGACGCTGCTTGATTGAAAAACAGAGAAAGAAACGTAATCCGCACTCTCAACGGCCAACTGAAAGTATAATACAACGAAGCCAGATTCCGGGAACTTTAACAAAATTTTCCCCGAATACAGCTCTCGAAAGCGCCACGCTAGGGCTAATTACATTTGGGAGTGCCGCGCAAACCAAGATTCTATTTAAACTAAATATCAGAAAAATGTGTTAAAATATTCAGGTCGTCGAACAGTGGATTCTCAAATGGGCGCGTTGATTCCTAAATGGCTGACAAGTGATTGAAACAGTGGAGAGGGCGAGTCAGTAGTTCGGGCATTTAATTTTCTCGAACCGCCGAATCGGTACGATACACGGCTTTCGCGATTTCGGCCCCAATAGTACTTAACAGATGTAACGCCGTCGGGACGGCCACTGAAAAAAACCAGAATTAACGAGTTTATATTTGGGGTGCTGGGAAGAGCAAACCAAGACTAAACTGGATTATCGCGGAAAATGGGCAAAGCTCGCTATTTGAGGTCAGTTGATACTCAACAAACAGCCGACAAAACAAATGGTTTTCCGAACGGCGCCCCCGGAATCAAGTGTATAATACACGGCTTTCGCGGGATTCGAGTCCCGAACAAAATTTCCAAAATCGCATAAGTTCTTCTTCAGCGTAGCCACGCTAGAAAAGTTTGAGCACCCGCCGAGATACGGCAGTTACGTTCTCGCAAACTCATTAACGCGGAAAATCGCAGCAGCTCAAGCATTTGAGATCGAATAACAGTTGATTCTCGAATCAACAGTTGACTCGAATAGCTTCGACGCCCGCATCAGGGATAGCGTAGTTCGCACGAATTCCCGGACACTCGAATTGAAGTGAGAGAACACACGGGGCGATTCCTCGGGTCTCGAATAAATCCGTTTAGTCACATGTTTGATCGTATAGCTTCACGCAGTTTCGCAATCTTGTACATAAACCAAGATTTCGCCGAACTGATTATCGCGGAAAAAATACAAAGCTCGCATTTATCAAATGAATGTTGATCTCCGAATTGAACAGTCATTCTCGAATCGAAGCTGACGCTGATAAAACAAACAGAAACCCCGGCATTTACTCTTCAACGGCCAAATCGGTACATCGCTTTTCGGGATCCCGGGTCCCTAACAAAATTCGAATCACATGTAAAAGCCTCCTTCGCTCGCCACGCCAGTTTACACCAAATGGTTACTTGGGGTGCCGGCAGTAAACCAAAAGACTCGCCGAACTGATTATCGTGAAAATGATAAGATTTGAGATCGAACAACGCTGTTTCGAAATGCAACAAAGACTCAAATTATTGGGACGCTGACTAAAAACAGGGAGAAAGAAATAGTAGTGGGCGTCACGCATTTACCTAACCATCGTAAATCAATGCATATAACACACGGGCTTTTTCGGGATTCGGGTCTCGGAACAAAATTTATCACATAGAAATTCCTCGACAGTATAGAGATCGCTTCACGCTAGGTAACTTAGAAGACATTTAGGGTGTGGATGCGCAGTGCTACAAACTGCGATTTCCAAACCCCCGGATATCATGGAAAATGTGTTAGCTCAAGATTTGGAGGTCAAATAACAAAATTGATTCCCTCGAATTGAACAGTCAGAAAACAGGGAGAAAAGAGTCAGACGCGCATTTTAATTTTCCCAACGGCCATCGGCATTATTATCATGGGATTCAAACAAAATTCTCCCGAATCACATGTAAATGCTCTCGGTCAAATGATGTTTTTCACGCTATTTGACATCAAATGCGAAGATAGTCATTCAAATAAAGATTCCTAGTCAGATATCGCGGAAAAATGTGTTAAAGCCGCGATTTGAGACTAACAATATGGACTCAAATTAACAAGTTGATTCCTCAAATTATTGACGCCGCGATTTAAAATGCGGGAGAAAAAGAAACGTAGTCCGGGACGGCCAAATTGAAGTGTATATAAACAGCACGCGCTTTCGGGACTCGGGTCCCGGTCACATAGGCTCTCGCTGGGATGAAGGCCGTTTGAGACCAAATGAAGATATTTAAATATAAATATTCAAGCCAAAGATTCGCCGAAATCCTGACATCGCGGAAAATGTGTTAAAGCTCGCCATTTGAGGCCGAACGAACAGTTACCCGACCAACAAGTTGACTCAGTTCAGCTCGACGCCGCGATTGAAAACAGTGTATATATACGCTATTTATTAACGGTTTGGGCCTGAAGTGGGAGTAATACACGCTTACGCGGATCTCGAGTCTCGGAACAAATTTGCGGAAATCACATAGAGCCGGTCGCAAAATGTGTTCGCTTGATCGTTTAAAGATTTGGGGGTACGCAAAATACAAACATCCCGCCGAACTGTCTTGATATCATGAAAATGTGTTGTGTCATATTCGAGGTCAATAACAAAGATTGAATAACAGGTTGATTCTAAAATGAAGCGGACGCCATTTGATTAAAACAGTGGAGAAAAGCATCAGGAATCTCGGCATTTTACCTCCAACGACGGAATCGGGCGTATAATACACGGCTTTTTCGATTCCGGTCTCGCGGAATCAAATTTCCTGGGAATACACGCATCGCTTTCTCGCCGTCGTATACACGAAGAAAGCTCAGCACTGCTTGTAGTGCCACAAACTAAGACCCGCTGAAACTCGGATATCGCGGAAAATGTAAGCAGCTCGCTGAGTTTGAGATCAAATAACAAAGTTGATTGAATCAACGTTGAGGGTAAAATGCGGAGAAAAGGCGCATTTACCTCTCCGAACGGGCCAATTGAAGTGGGAGACACGGGCTTTTTCGACTTCGGCTCCGGCTCGGAATCACATAGTTCTTCGCCAGCAGCGCCACGCAGCTTGAGCACCAGCGAGATACGGCGTAAGAGCAAACCAAAGATTCGCCGAATCCGACATCAGCGGAAAATGTTATTTGAGATCGAATTGCTTCTCGAACAACAAAGATTCCTCGAACTAGTTTTCGGACATCGCTGCTGATTGAAAAACAAGGAGAAAAGAAACAGTAATCGGCATTTACCTTCAACGGCCGAATCAAGTGTATATATCACACGGGCTCGATCCCGGTCTCGAATAAATTCTAATTTAAACTACGAAAATTCTCTATCGTGAGCCGCCAACGAGCTCGGAGCAACAACGACATTTAAAAAATAAAATATTAAACGTTATAGCTGTGAAAAATGTTAGTCGCTATTTGAGGTCAAATGAACAGATCTCGACCAACAGTTGATTCCAAAATTGAACAGTTGATTCCTCAAATACTGACGCCGTTGATTGAAAACGCGGGAGAAAGAAACAGATTCCGCATTTACCTTCAACGGCCACCGGGCTTGAGGGACATACGGCTTTTCGAATTTCGAGTCCCTACCGAACACATACGGTGGGTCGTTTCACGCCATAATCAAATGAATATTGGGTGCCGGCCATGTTACAAACCAAGATTCGCCAAACTCAGAGCGTTATCGCGGAAAATGTAGCAGCTCGCTATTGGAGATCGAAACAGTGGATTCTCAAATGTAACAAAGCTTGACTCAGTTCGACGCTTTCTGATTTAAAAAACAGGAGAAGACGCATTTACTCTTCGAACGCGCCAAATCAAGTGTATAATACACGCTTTTTCTCGATTCCAGAAGTCCGTAACAAGATCTCCGGAATCACATAGTCAGTTAATGCTATTTGCGTGCCACAAACCAAGATTTCGCCAAACCGATATCGCGGAAAAATGTGCAGAGCTCGTTATCGGTGTCAACAAAACACTCAATAACAAAGCGTGACGCTGCGATTTAAAAACAGGGAGAAGAAATGAGGAACGTAAGATTTACTCAACTTATCTAAATCGGCGTATAATACACGGGCGCCGATCGGAATTTTAACAAATTTTCCTAAATCACATAGTTAATAAACGATAGATGTACCACGCCAGTTGAGCACACCGAAGACATTCGGGGTGTCGTAAAATATTAAAACAAGATTTCGAACCGGATATTATCGCGGAAAAACGTAGTTAAAGCTCGTTATTCAAACAACAAAGGTTTCAAATCAACAGTTGACAAATTTCGCTCGACGCGATTGAAAAACAGGAGAAAAAGGTCGCGGTGGGGCATTTAATTTTCGCAATAAATTATGTATATAAATACACGGCTTTTCGATTCGAACAAAATTTCCATCGAAATACATAGAAATTTTTCGGACAGATAGCGCCACCCAAAAGCCATAAATAATATTGGGGCGTCGGCAAAGACCCGGCCAAACCCGATACAGGCCGTGTTAAAGCTCAAGATTTATCGGCTTTGAACAGTTGATTCTCAAATTGGAACAGTTGATCTCCAACGAAGCTCGACGCGCATTTGACGGATCAGAGAGAAAAAGAAATATGTGGATCCTATAATCTTCCGAACTTTTGCCGAATCAAGTGTATAATACACTAGCTTTTTCGGGATCGAGTCTCGAATAAAATTTCTCGAAGCTATCAAATGTTTCACGCGAAAGTGTTTGAGCACAAATGAAGATATTTGGGGTGCCGTGCCATAAACCAAGATTTCGCCGGTAAAATCGATTATCGCAGCAGTTTTTGTTTGAGATCAAACAACAGTGGATTCTCAATCAACAGTCATTCTCGAATTAGTTTTCGACGCGCTCGATTTAAAAAACAGGGAGAAAAGAAACAGGTTCGCATTTAATTTTCCTGGAATTTATCTCTGAATCGGCGTATAATACACGGTTTTTTCGGGACCCGGGGAAGCGGGAATTTTTTCTCGGAATACATAGTTTCGCCGAGGCGCCAACGCAGCTTGAGTACGATTAACGAAGAGAATTGGGGGCGTACGGTGAAGATAAACCAAGATTCGAACTGACCATCGCGGAAAAATGTACAAAGTTTGAGACAGATCAAATAACAAAGTTGATTTCAAAACGGAACAAAAGTTCGGATCTTCAAATGAAGCTCGACGCTCGCGATTGAAAAACAGGAGAAAAGAAACGGGCGGTCTCCCAACGGCCGAATCAAGGTATAATACACGGTTTTTCGTGACTTGCGGTCCCGGTCATTTTCCGAATCATAGTTCCTTCGGCTCGTATAAATACGCCACGCAAAGTTTAAGCCGCCGAAGATATTTGGGGGCCGTCAGGTTGCTAAAGATCTCGCCGGGGAACCGATTATCGCGGAAAATGTACAAAGCTCGAGATTTGAGATCAAACTGAACAGTTGAATCGCACGGACGCTACGCGGAAATGTGGAGAAAGAAATGTGGTCCCGCCATCGGTCCGGAACGGGCCGAATTGAAGTGGAGACACGGCTTTTTCGATTTCGGTCCCCGGAATTTTCCCGAATACATGTAAAGCTCCCCATACGCCACGCAAAGTTACACGAGCATTATTTCGGGGTGTCGGCAAAACACAAACCAAGATTCGCCAAATCCTCGAGTTATCGCGGAGGGGCAGCTCGCTATTCAGATCGAATAACAAATGTTTCGAATGGAACAGTCACTCGGCTAGGCTGGACGCTTGATTGAAAAACGTGGAGAAAAGGTCTTTTCTCGAACGGGTCGACTCGAAGTGTATATATAAACACACGGGCTTTTTCGGGATTCTCGGGAAGTCTCGAACAAATTTCCACGGGAATACATAGAAATTTTTTCGACTTTCGCCACGCAGGGGGTTGAGCAACAACGAAGATTCAGGCAGAAATACAAACCAAGATAAACACGACTTGCAGTTCGCTATTTGAGCTCAAATTGAACAAAAAAAAAAGTTGATTCCTCAAATTGAACAGCTGGACACGTTGATTGAAAACAGAGAAAGAAACAGATCGAGATATACCTTCTAACGGCCACCGTGGGCTGATAATACATCGTTTTTCGGGATTCCGAGTTCCGGTCAGTACTCGAATACATAAAGTTTCTCGGAGTCAGGTCGGTGTTCAATTTGAGCACTGCCGAGCATTTATTTGGGGTGAAATGGGCGGAAAATACAAACTCAAGATTCGCCAAAATCATTATCGTTGAAAAAACGTACAGTTCGCTATTGAGATCGAACAACGTGGATTCTCAATCACGTTGATTCCTCGAAGTTGGACGCTATTTGGATTTAAACAGAGAAAAGAAACATTTGTCTCGTACCCTTTCTGAACGGCCGGGAATTGAAGCTGCAATACACGGCTTTAGATTCTGAACCCTACAGCTCTCGGAATCACATATAGTGTGGTTATCACTAGCTGAAGATACTCAGTGCCGGTGAAGCAAACCAAGATTCGCTGAAATGGATATCGCAAAAATGCTTGCAGCCGCTATTTATCAAACAACAAGTTGATTCTCAAATGCCGATTCCTCGAATGACGCCGCGATTTAAATACAAAGAAATCTCAACTCCGGCCGAATTGAGGTATATGAAACACACCTTTCTTTTTCGACTCGGAACCTCGAACAAATTCTACGGAATACATGTAAATTCTTCTGACGGGATAGCGCCACGAAAGAAAGTTTTGAGCAACAACGATTATTTGAGGGTGTACGGTAGGCAACCAAGATTCGCCAAACTCGCCACGCAAAATGTGTTAAAAGCTCGCTTTGAGAGTCGACGCAACGTTGATTGAATTGAACGTTGATTTTTGAAATTGAATCGTTGATTCAAATGGTTTTGTCGCCGCGATTAAAAAAACAATGGAGAAATAAGTCTCGGCATTTAATTTTCAACGCGAAAATCTGGGTCGGTGTATAATACAACGCTTTTCGCGTGATTCCTCGAAACTCCTAACAAAATTCGGAATACATAGAAAAAGTTTCTCGAGTCGTAAATGTATGCCACGCTAGTTTGAAATAAACAACGAATATGTTACAAAATAAGCCGAAACGGATTATATCGCGGAGGGCGCAGCTCATTGAGGTCGTCGGCACAGTCGACTCAAATTGAACAAGTTGACTCGAATTCAGTTGACTCGAAGTCGAGTTTCTATCGCCGCGAGAAACATAGGGAACAGACTCCGCATTTAATCTCCTCAACGGCCGAATTGAATAATACACGGCTTTCGATCACGACTCCGAACAAAATCACACAGAAAAAGTTGTCGCAAGTAGAAAATGCTGAGTTTGAGGACCCAACGAAAGACATTTGGGGTGTCGGCAGACACAAACATAAGATTCGCCAAAATCGATTATCGCGGAAAATGTGTTAAATGCAATAGTGGACAAACAACAGCTGATTCTCCGACGCTACGATTAAAACAGGAGAAAGAAACAGTAACCAACTTCAACAAATCGGGGCGTATAACACACGGCTTTTTCGCGAGTCGGGAACCCTACCGAATACATAGAAACAGCCGGCAAAAGCGCCACAGTTCAGCACTAACGAATTCGCGAGCGCGTCACAAAAAACATTCGCCAAAATGATATCGCGGAAAATGTGATAGTTCGCATTGAGATCAACAACAGTCGCTGAACAACAGTCGACTCGAATTAGCTGACGCTCGCGATTAAAAACAGTGGAGAAAAAGCAGTCGCGGTCGGCATTTAATCTTCCGGAATTGAAGTGCATTTTTAAACACACGGGCTTTCTCGATTCGAGTTCGAACAAATTTTACGAAATCACATAGAAAATTTTCTATGTCGGGAGCTAAAAAGTCAATGAAGCTTGAGTACACAACGCAAGATACTGGGGCGCACGTTACGTAAGATTCGCCAAACTGATTATCGCAAAAATGTTAAGCCGCATTTGAGGCCGAAAACAAAAGATTCTCAAATGGTCGTTGATCCCCGAATGAGCTGACGCTGATTAACAGGGAGAAAAGAAACAGATTCGGCATTTCTCAACGGCCGAATCAAGACAACACGGCGCTTTCTGCATTCCGAAACCTCGAACAGTACCCGAAATAGAAAAGCTCCTCGGTCAAAAATGGGCCCACGCCAGGGCTCGGAAGCACCAAATGAAGACATTTCCTCGGGGTGCGGGAAAAAGTCAAGATTCGACAAAATCGTGATTATCGCGAAAAAATGTTAAAGCTCGCTATTTGACCCGGTCGGGTCGTGGATTCCTCAAATAACAGCTGATTCCATTAAGCGACGCAGTGGATTGAAAAACAGGAGAAAAGAAACAGAACCGCATATTTCAACCGCTCAAAGCGGAAATAGAACACACGCTGATCTCCTAAAACACCGAAACATAGAAGCCCTCGTCGCCGCCACGCCAGCGGCACAAATGAAGACACTCAGGCAGCCCAGCGTCACAAACCAAGATTCGCCGAACCGACATCAGAAAAAGCTCGCTATTCAGATCAATGAACAGCTAATTTCGAATCAGCCGACGCCGATTAAAATAAGGGAAAGAAACAGAAATCCAAGATTTAATCCGCCAACGGCCGAAATCGAAGTCCATGGAGACCCGAACAAAATTCCCTCGAATACATAGAGCTCGAAGTCGGAAAGCGCCAATAACAACGAAAGACATTAGTACGGAAGAAACCAAAATTCGCCAAACCGATTATCGCGGAAAAATGTGTTAAAGCTCGCTATTTGAGGTCGAATCAACAGTTGATTCCCGCCAATGAGCCGACGCTGAAACGCGGATTTGCAACATGAACAGGGTCTGGGCCAATCTCTGAACGATTTTTCTTACGGCCGAATTGAAGTGTGCAATACACGGCTTTTTCGATCGTGGTCCTATCACGGAATCGCATGTGGTTTTCGCGACAAGACGGCGCACGAGTTTGAGCACCAACTGCAAGAGATCGAGGCGGCCGTGCGCATACAAACCGAAGATTCGCCGAAACTCGATTACCGAAAATGTGTTAAAGTCGCTATGTGACTGGTCGAATAAAAGCTGATCTCCTTCGATATCAACAAAAGTTAATTCCTCAAATGAAGCTGATCGCTGATTGAAAAGGGTCAGGAGTTCAAAGAAACATTTACCTTCGAACGGCCGAATCGGCGAGCTCGGCATAGCGCTTTTCAGATTCACGGGGTCCCGATAAATCGTACTCTTCCGAATACATGCAGGTGCTCTCGTCAGCAGCACGCCACGCTAGCATTGAGCACTCGACCGGTTGGGGGCGCCAGTGCGCCAACATGACCAAAGATTTCGCCAAATCCGAGTCGCTGTGAAAATGCTAAAGCCCGCTATTTGAGTCTAACGACATGTATGATCTCCCGAATAACAGTATGATTCCAGTCGATCGCGGATTTGAAAAACAGTGAGAGAAAAGAAACAGGTCCGGCATTTACCTTTCGTAACGGTCGCAAACTCGAAGTGCGTAATACACGGCTTTGCGCGGATTCAATCGAGTCTCCGGCATTCTCCCGGTAGAGTTCTCGCGTCAGTTCAGACACAGCTAGGCAGCACTGTCTCGAGACATTTGGGGGTACGGCAAAGAGTATTACCAAGATTCGCGCACTGATATCGCGGAAAAACGCACGCCATTATCAAACAACAGCAGATTCTCGAACCGAACAGCTAAATACGGAGCGTGATTTAAAAGGAGAAAAAAGAAACAAAAATAATCCGCACCTCTCCGGGAACGACGTGAATACTACATCTCGCTCTGACTCCTGGTCCCGACCTCCTCGAATACATACTCGGGCCGGGAGTGTGTGCGTCGCCACGCACAGTGCTTGGAGACAATCAACGATTATTTGGGAAAAGCAGGTGTTACAAAGTCAAGACATTCGCCGGAACCGGATATCATGAAAAATGTAGCTATATTGGAGATCAACCGAACAGTTGATCTCAAACAACGTTGGACTCAAATGAGGCCGGACGCTTGATCGGCAGGAGAAAGAAGAGACCGGGCACACCACTCCTCAACTACAAATTGAAGTGTATAATACACGGCTTTTTTCAGATCTCGGTCCCGAACAAAATTCTCCCCCGAACACGTGTCGTACATGCACCACGCAGTGCCTACACAGCTGATACTGGGGTGCCGCTTGTAACACAAATCCAAGATTCGCCAAACTGAGCATCGTGAAAAATGCAGCTCGCTATTTGAGATCAAACAACAGTTGTTTCTGAAATGTTGATTCCTGAAATTACGGACGCTATGATTGAAAATCAGGAGAAAAGAAACAGTAGTCCGGCATTTTACCCTTTCTAAGGCCAAATCAGCCAGACAGAAATACACGGGCGGGGAAGTCCCTGTAATTTACTTTAAATACATAGAAAATTCTCGGCCACAAAGCTCAGCAACAACGGAAAGAGGTGCCACGTAAACTGGGCTCTCGGCTGAATCCGTGAAAATGTGTTGCTCAGCACTGGGAGGTCGGTTGGATCTCGAATTGAACGGTTGACTCTAAACAAAGGTAGATTCTGCCGAGGCGTGACGCTGTTGGATTGAGGCCAGGGGACAGATCTCGGCACGTGACCCCTACAACGGCAACCGGGCTGCAGAGTAATACACGGCTTTTTCAGATCTCCGAGTCCCTAACAAAATTTTAGAAAAAGTTCCTTCAGTCAAAATGCAGCCACTACTTGGAGACCAGGGAAGAGAGATGAGGGTACGTGCCACAAAACCAGATTCGCCGAAATCCGGATATCGCGGAAATGTGTTAAAGCTCGCATTTGAGGCCGGTCAACAGTGTCGTATCTCTCGAATGAACAGTTGATTTCCTAAAGCTCTCGACGCTGCGCATTTAAAAAACAAGGGAGAAAAAGGTCGCGGTTCGCTATTTACCTTCTGAACGACGGAATTGAAGGATTCTTAATACACGGCTTTTCTGATCTCGAACCGGAACACTGAATACATAAAAATTCTCGCGGGATGTTTTACTTTCACGCAGAGAAAGTTTAATAACGAAGACATATTTGAGGGTGCACGGGTAAAATATTAAACCATGATTCGCCAAACTCGATTATCGCGGAAAATGTGTTAAAGCTCGCTATTTGAGGTCGAATCAACAAGTTGATTCCGAAATCAACAGGTTGATTCCTCGAATGAGCTGACGTGCGTGATTGAAAATCGCAGAAGGAGAACACGCATTTGATCTTCAACGGCCAAATCGAGCGCATGTATAATACACGGCGGGGACTGTGGTCCCGAATCAAATACCGTAAACACAGAAAAGTTCTCGCCGCGTCAAATGTGCAGTTATCAATCACGAAGAGATACATTAGCATGCCGCGCCACGCCAAGACAAGCTCGATTCATCGGGAAAAATGTGTTAAAGACCGCTATTTGAAGTCGGTCAATCGGACTCTCGTAAATAACAGTTGACTCCCGAGTTGACGCTAACGCGCGGGATTGAAAATCGCGGGAGAGGGGGAACCGCTATTGACGGTCTTCAACGGCCACTGAATGTGAGATTACACGCGCTATTCGACTGGATTCGCTCGAATAGATTCTCCGTAAATCATCATAGATAATTCTTCGGCAGGACGGCACGCCAGTGCTCGGCACAACTTGCACACATCGGGGACGTCCATTAAACCAAGAGTCGCCGAACTCGGATCATCGTGAAAAATGTGTCAAAGCTCGCTATTTGATGATGCCGAACAACGTTGCCATTCCCCGAATTATCATGTTGACTCCTCAAATGGAGCTCGATGCCGCGGGATTGAAAAACAGCGTAGAAAAGCAAACAGGGTCCCGAGCATTTACCTTCAGAAACGGGCCGAACTCGAGTCGCCGTAGGGACACACGCGCTTTCGACGTGTCCTGGTACTCCCCGAAATCACATCACCGTACACTCTCGGTCGGGACAGGCCACGTCGAAAGTTTGAGCAATTGCCGAGAGATTTCGCGCCGCGGCGGTGCTACAAAACCAAAGATTCGCCGAATCCGGATATCGCGGAAATGTAGTCGCAGCTCAAGCATTTGATGCCGAATCGCAACGCTGGTTCTCGAATAACAGTTGACTCGAATAGTCGGACGCTGCTGATTGCAGAGTGTTATCTAAATCTTCTTTCAATCACGAATTGAAGTGTAGACACGGCCGACTCGTCCTCGCTCTTCGGAGAAGACGAAATCTTGAGTAATAACGAAGACATTTCGTGTCACAAATAAGATCATCGAATCTCGATCATCGCGAAACGTCAAGCTTGTTACTTGAGATTATCGAATAAAGATTCTCACCATATTGATTCTCAAATAAGTCAGATGCGCGACCGAAACCCGTGGAGCAAAGAATTCCCACTTCGGAACGTCATAGCAGCTTTTCAGATCGTCCTAATACCGCAATCACATAGTAGTGCTCCTGGCAAGATGCGCCACGGTGCCTGAGGCAACGGATCCAAGACTATTTGCAGTGCCGGGCAGTGGCCACAAACTGAAGATTCGCCGAATCCGACATCGCGAAATGTTAAGATTATGTCGAGGTCAATGATCTCGAATAACAGCGAGTCTCGAATTATATGACGCGCGATTGAAAAACGCGGCGTGAAAGAAACAAGATTTAATCTCCAACATACTTCGGGGCGGAATCGAAGTGTAGTAATATACACGGCTGTTCGGGAATTTCGAAACCCTAACAATTCGGAATCACATAGAAAAGTTCTCACGGTCAAAATACAATGTCGGAGCAATCAAACGTAAGACATTCGGGGCGATACGGGCGGCAGCATACAAACCGCTGATTCGCCAAACTCGGATTATCGCGAAAATAAGTACAAAGCTCGCATATTTGATCAAACAACTGTGGATATTCGAAATCGAACAGCTGATTTCGAATGAGCCGACGCTGCGATTTTAAAACGCGGAGCAAAGCAAACAGTTCCGGTCCGGCACCTTCAACGTGCCGAATCGGCGCGCAGTACACGGCTGGGCGATTCTGTATCCCGGTTTAGTGCTCGGAAATACATCAGAAGCTGTCGCCACGTCAGTTCGAGCACAATGCGAAGAGTTAGTAGCCAAATGAAGATATTTGGGGATGCATAACAATAAGATCTCGCCGAAACTCGGATATCGCGGAAAATGTACAGAAGCTCGGGCATTTGAGGTTGTAACAACAAAGTTGATTCCGGAATCGACGTTGATTCTCGAACAGCGCGATCGCCGTCGATTGAAAATCGCGGGAGAAAGAGTCGTGGAAGCCGCACATCTAACGGCCGATCAAGTCGGATAATACACAGGCTCAGATTCTCGACCCGGGTCCCTAGTACCTTCTCCGGAATCATCAGGTTACAGAAAATTTCGCCGAGAGTGGCGACGAGAAAGCTTGAGCACTCACGATTTCGGAATGCACAAGCATAAACCAAGATTCGCCGGGGCCCGATATCGAGGAAAAATGGGAACAGGCTATTCAATTTCAAATCACTTGATTGAAAAACTGACGTGTCAGAGAAAAAGAAACAGAACCGAGCATCTTCCACGGCAAATGAAGTGAAGTGTATAATACACGGTTTTTCGAATCCGGTCCTGACAGAATTTCCGGCAAACAAAGATTCATCGTCAGATGAGCCACGCCATGTTTGAGCACCAACGAGA
Organism: Silene latifolia; assembly: GCF_048544455.1. Taxonomy (NCBI): domain Eukaryota; kingdom Viridiplantae; phylum Streptophyta; class Magnoliopsida; order Caryophyllales; family Caryophyllaceae; genus Silene; species Silene latifolia. The sequence continues at coordinate 514,471 of NC_133535.1, read as the reverse complement.
TATTTGGGAGGCCGGGGCCATAAACCAAGATTCGCCGAACTCGATATCGCGGAAAATGTGTTAAAGCTCGCTATTTGAGATCGATCAACAGTTGATTCTCGTAACAGTTGATTCCTCGACTGGAAGCTGACGCGGATTAAAAAGCAGGAGAAAAGAAACAGGTTCCTCACTTCTAACGGCCAAATTGGAGTGTATAATACATCGCTTTTTCCGATTTCGAAACCCGGAACAGTACCGTCCGCGGAATGGGATCACATAGTAGTTCCTCGGGTCACAGGTCGTTGCCACGCTAGTTATGCAGCGAAATACATTCATGAGGGTGCCGCAGTTGACAAACCATCGATTAAATCCACGGAAAAATGTGTTAAAGCTCGCTATTTGAGATCGGTCAATCGTATTGATTCGCGGAAATCGGTCAGGTTGATTCCCTCGAATGAAGCGACGCTGCTGATTGAAAAACAAGGGAGAGAAAGAAACAGGAATCTCGGCATCTAATTTCTACGGCTCGAATCCGGGCGTCAATAATACACGGTTTTTCGATCGCGGACTCCCACGAACTCCTCGAAATCATTATAGAACAGCTCGTCGCCGCGAGTGCTTGCGCACTACTCAAATGAAGACATCTGGGTAGGCCATAAACCAAGTTTCACCCGGATATCGCGGAAAAAATGTAGCAAAGCTCGCATTTGAGGCCGGGGTCAACAGTTGTTTCTCGAATGGTCGCTGGCTGACGCTGCGACGTCAGGGAGAACAAAGGTACAGTAACCGGAGGTTCGGCTATTACCTACTCTACTGGGCCAAGTCGGCGGTGACACACGGCTTTTTCGACTCGGATCCCGAAACCCGAATAGTTCTCCTCGATCACATAGAGGGTTCCCTCGCAGAGGGCGGTCACGCGAGCACTGTCGGATAGACTTTGGGGCGTTGGTACGGCAGCGAGCAAACCGAAGATTCGCCGAACTCGCGATTATCGCGGAAAAATGCGTTAGCTCGCTATTTTGAGGTCAAATCAACAGCTGATTCTCGAATGCAACAAAGCCGATAGTCGTGCCGGACGCCGGCGGATTCAACAATGCGGAGAAAAAGAAGTGCGGTAACCGGCTATTCAATTTCAACGCCTGGAATCGGGTTTTTAGGGACACGCGCTTTTTACTCTGTACTCCGGGCCCCGCAATAAATTTCCCGAATACATAGAAAATTTCTGCTGGTCATAATGCGTTTTCAGCAGTTTGAGCACTCAACGAAGACATTTGTGTGCAAAATACGCTAAGATTTTTCGCTGAAACCGACATCGCGAAAAATGTGTTAGCTTCGCAGTCAATGAATGCAATGTGTTGATTCGAATAATCGTTGACTCAGCTCAGCGAAAGCCGACGCTGATTGAAAACAAGGGCGAAAAAGAAACAGATCTCGGCCTTCCAACCCGCCAAATCGGCGTAGACACACGCTTTTTGCTGATCTCGGAAACTTCGGAACAAAATTCTCCCAATCACATAAAGTTCTCGGTCAAAATGTCCCACGCTAAATTTTTGAGCACTGTCGACATTTGGGGGTGAGCGGGTGTGCCAAACCAAAGATTCGACGAAAAATCAGATTATTCTGAAAAATGCGTTAAAGCTCGCTATTTGAGATCAGTCGGAACAGTGGACTCGGAATCGCAACAGTTGACTTCGAAGTTTTCGATCGGATTTAAAACGGCGGAGAAAAGAAACATGGTTCGGGTAATTTTAATCTTCAACGCGCTCGGAATCGGGCGTATGACACGGCTGATTCCGGTCCCGACCCGGAACGATGAGTTCTCGCCGCGTCGAGGTGCGCCACGCCAGGTTTGAGCACTAGCGACATTTATTTGGGCCACAAACCGCTCGCCAAACCGGATGAGTCGCGGAAATGTTAAAGCTCATATTCAGATCGAATAACAGTCGTTTCCTCGAATTAACAGTTGATTTAAATTAAGCCGACGGGTCAGGAGAAAAGGACCGTTATTTGTCTTTCTAACGGCCAATTGAAGTGTATAATACACGGCTTTCAGATTCTCGGGATCCTAACAAATTCTCCGAATCACATAGAGCCGGTCAAAATGATGTTCACGAAGAAAAGTTTGATAATACGAGCAAGCCGCAGTAAATCAGATCGCCGAATCCGATTATCGCGAAAATGTACAGCTCGCTATTCTCGAGGTCGAATCGGATTCTCATCAACAGTTGATTCCAAATGAGTTGACGCTGGGATTTAAAACAGTAAGAAAAAGAAACAAAATCCTCCCGGAACTTATCGAATCGGGCGTATAATACACGGCGATTTTGTCCCGACCACGAAAATCTGTCAGCGCAGGCGCTCGGGTCGGATATCGCCACGCTATGCTTGAGCTTTTCAAAACAGGGGGCGTTTGCAGCCATAAACTGAAGATTCACAAACTGATTATCAGAAAAATGTGTAAGCTCAAGCAGGTCGATCAACAGTTGATTCCTCAATCAACAAAGTTGATTCCCCGAATTGAACAAAGATCTCAGAGCTTTTCGTGATGTAAAACAAACAGATGGGCATTTACCTTCCAACGGCCAATCGGGTTTATAACACGGCAAGATTTTACTTCTCGAAATCAGCAGAAAAGTTCAGCCACGTTAGTGCTTCACAAATCGCTCGAGACATTCGGGGTGCCGGCAGCCACAAACCAAGATTCGACATATCGCGAAAAATGTATTAAAGCTCAAGAGCCATTGAAATGAATCGTGGATTCTCAAGTCAACAAGTTGATTCTCGAATTAGCTGGGACGCTGGATTTAAAATCAGGAGAAACAATCCGGGTAATCTTTTTTTTCACCGCGTATATCACACTTAGATTCTCGGGTTCCCGGAATCAGCTCCTCGGGAAATGTCACATAAAGCCCTCGGGTCGATAAAAAGCCACGCCAGTTTGAGCACACTCAAATTTGCAGCATGTCCAAAGATTCTCGAATCTCGGATATAGTCGGAAAAACGCAGCGTTGCGACTGAGATCGGGGTCAACAGTTGTTTCTGAAACGCAACAGCTGACTCAGCTGACGCGCTTGATTGGTGGCCGGGAGAAAAGAAACACGGGCCGGGCATTTATTTTCGGAACTAAATCGGCGTAATACACGCTTTCTTGCGGATTCCGAGTCCCCCCCGGTTCACATAGAGGTTCTCGAAAGTCGGGCACAATGCGCTTCAGCACTCAGGGGAAGACATTTCGGGGTGCCGGCGCGTTATAAACCAAGATTCGTTTTACCATCGGGAAAAAGAAGCTCGCTATTTATCAAACCGATCAGTTGACTTCGAATGAACAGTTGACTTACCGATGGACGCTGCGATTTAAGGGCCTGCGGGAGAAAAAGAAACAAAAATCCGCATCTTCCAGACTTAAATCGGGGCTGCAACAATCCGCTTTTGTTCGAGTTCCCGAACACTCCCATTTAAATACAAAAATTTCCTCGTCATGAAACACGCTCAGGGCACGGGCCGAATATTGGGGGTCGGCTAGTCACAAACCAAGACTGCAAACTCTATTATCGCGGGTGTGTATAATGGTAAGAAGTACTACATTTTGAATCAACAGTTGTTTCTCGGTCAACAGTTGATTCCTCGAATTAGCTGGACGCTCGCGGATTGAAAAATAGGAGAATAAAAACCGCTATAACGAATCAAAATGTATAATACATATTCGTGGGGACTACGTCCTCACTCTTCCGTAAATCACATATAAAACGCACGCCAGCACCAACGCGAAGATAAACAAGATTTTCCCAGTTGTAAACTGCACGCAAAGAAGCTCATATTAGAGAGACGGGTCAAATATTGATTCAACAGTTGATTCTCGAAGGGACGCTGCGGATTGAAAACAGGAGAAAAGAACAGAAACCGCATTTAATTTCTAACGATTTTTCTTTCAAATCGGGCTGATAATACACGCGCTTTTTCGAATTTCCCCGGGGCCCCGAACAATTCCATAAGCGCCACGCAGTTGAGCACTGTTTTACTGCGTGCCACAGCCAAAGATTCGCCGAACCGATTATCGCGAAAATGTGTTAAAGCTCGCTATTTATCAAATAACGTGTTACCCGGACTCCCGAAAGAAGTTTCGACGCCGCGATTGAAAACAGGAGAACAGTATCCGCATTTAATTTTCTAACGGCCGAATTGTTTATATAACACACGCTTCGCATTCGCCCTCGAATTTACTTTTTAAATCACATAGAAAATTCCCGATCGGGCAGGTGCTCACGCTATCACGATGTCGGCTATATTATGAACAAAAGATCTCGCCAAACTCGATATCAGTAAAAATGTGTTAAAGCTCGCTATTCGGTAACAATGCAACGTGTTGACTCGAACAACGTTGATTCCTGAAATTGAACGTTGACTCCTGAATGAGCACGACGCTGATTGAAAACAGTGGAGAAAAGAAACAAGATCTCCGCATATCTTCCGAATCTTACCGAACCGAAGTGAGATACACGCTTTTCGACCAACAAATACCGAATCACATAGAAAGCTCGTAATCACGCCAGTTTGAGCACAAATGAAGATATTTGGGGGTGCCGTGCGCCACAAACCAAGACAAATCCTCAGATTAATCGCGAAAAATGCGCTTAAAAGATTACCGTTATTGGTGACCGAACAACGCGGATCTCCTCGAACGAACAGTTGATTCCTCGAAGGACGCGATTTTAAATGCGGAGAAAAAGAAACAGAAGTTCGGCATCTTCAACGGCCGAATCGAATACACGCTTTTTCAGATCTCCAGAAACTCCTAACAATTTCCCAAATCACATAGAAAGTTCTCGAGTCAGCGCCACAAAGCTTGAGTACAAACCGTAAGATTCGCCGAACGGACATCGCGAAAATGTGTTGTGCCGTTATTTGAGATCGAACAGTTGATTAAATGAACAGTTGATTCAAGCGACGCTCGCTGATTGAAACAGGAAAGAAACGCAACCAACGGCCACTGAAGTGTATAATACACGCTTTTTCGGTATTCGAACCCCGTGAATACCGAAATCACATATTCCCTCGTCGTACGCCAATGCTAGCTTGAGCATCAAATGACGACATTTGTAAGATCTCGCTAAACCGGATTATCCGCGGAAAAATGTTAAAGTCATATTCTGAGACTAAACAGTTGATTAAACAACAAAAAGTTGATCTCCTAAATGAAATGACGCTGATTGTGTGGTTCCATTTATTAACTAAATAAACGTATAATACACTATTTTTCGGGATTCGGAACTTTTAACAAAATCGAATACATAAAAGTTTCTCGTCAGAGGAAATAATGCCAGTTTGAGCACCAGTTTGGGTACCGGCAAAGATAAATCCAAGATCTCGCTGAACTTCATCGTTTGAAAATGTAGCAGCTCGCTATCGAGACGGGAAATCGAACAAATTGTTTCTCGAATGTCAACAGTTGATCTCGAAGAAGCTGCGACGCAACTTTGGGATTGAAAATAGGGCGAACGTGGTCCGCATTTATTTTATTTAACGGCTAAATTGAAGCAGAATACATTTTTGAACGGATTTCGAGTCCCGACAATTCTCCTCGGAATCACATAGAAAATTTCGACACTCAGTTTGAGACTAAATGTTAGTGCCGCGGAAAGATGTCCCCGATTGCACAATCTGATATCGCGGAAAGAAGCTCGCATTTGAGGTCAAATAGCACTCGAACAGTTGATTCCTAGCCGAAGCGGACTCCGGATGCTCGTGGAGCAAAAAGTCAGAATCAAGATGAAACTGAACGACCTTTTGTGCACACGCGCTTTTCGATTTCCCGGAACAATTCTCTCGGAATACATGTAAATCTCGTCATAGCCACGCTTCTGAGACCAACGAAAGATATTTGGGGTAAATAAACAATATTCGCCAAACTGATATCGCGAAAATGTTAAAGCCACATTGGTGGTCGAACAGTTCAAATGAACAAGTTGATTCTCGAATAGAACAAAGTTGATCCTCGCAAATGAGCCGACGCTGCGATTGAAATCAGGAGAAAAGAAACAAGATTCGGCATTTTAATCTTCAATGTCAAATCGGGCGGGCAATACACCTACTTTTCTGATCTCGAAACTCGAACAAAATTCGAAATCACATACCTCGGTCGTAAATGTGTCCACGCTAGGGCGTTTGAGCACCAGCGACATTTAAAGATAAACCAAGATTCGCCAAACGGGACATCGCGAAAATGTGTTAAGCTCGTCAACAAAAATTTAAATAACAGTTGACTCCCTGTTAAGCGACGCTGCGATTTTGTCTGAGAAATAGGTATCCGGCATTTTTCAAATTCTAATTTTTCGAACAATCGGGTTTATAATACACTTTTTTTTCGGGATTCCGGAAACCAACACGAAAATCGTAACATGTAAAGTTTCTTCGGTCAGTCACACGCTAGGTTGGAGGTCAGGGATATTTTGGGTGCCGGCAGGTTACAAACCAGCGATACCGCCAAACCGATTATCGCGGAAAATCGCAAGAAAAAGCATTTGAGATCAAATAACAAAGTTGATTTCGAAATCAAACAGGTCGATTCCTGAAACGAAGCCGACGCTGCCTGATTGAAAAATGTGAGAAAAACAGGTCCGGCATTTACCTTCCAAATAACAAAATTGAAGTGTATAATACACGGCTTTTCGATTCGGGTCCTAAATAAAAATTCTGCCGAATCACATAAAAATTCTTCGTCAGCAGTGGCCACCTAAAAAGTTTGAGCACAAAATGGCATTGGGGCGAAAGATTCGCCGAACTCATCGCGGAAAAATGTAGTTAAAGCTCGCTATTTGAGATCGGTCAACAGCTGGATTCTTTAAATAACAAATATTCCTCAGCCGAGTTTTGACGCCGCGATTGAAAACGCGGAGAAAGAAACAAATCGGGCATTTAATTTCCCGTGTCTAACGGCCGTCAAATCGGTAATACACGGCGCCGATTTAAACTTTAATACCGTGAATATAAAATTTTCGTCAGAGACACTTTAGCTTGAGTATCGGTATTTGGGCAATGGCACATAAACTGAAGATTTCAAACCGGATATCGCAAAATGTTAAAGCCGTTATTTGAGATCGAACAACAAAGGTTTCGAATAACGTTGACCTCGAAATTAGCTGACCGGATCGAAAAATAGAGAAAGAAACAAGTCCGCCTTACGAACGCCGAATCGGGCGACACACCCGCTTTTCTCGATCTGATTTAACAAAATTCGAACACATAGTATTTCTCGGCTCGTAAACGCACTCACCCAGGTTCGCACTGCCGAGCATTCATTTGGGGTGATGCGTTATAAAGATTCGGCCAAACTATCGCGGAAAACGCGCAGCTCGCCATTTGAGGTCAAACAACAGTTGACTCAGTGTAACAGCTGATTCCTTAAATGAGCCGACGCCGCGGGATTTAAAAAACAGTAATTTTCCAACCTATCCCGAATCGCGTATAATACACGCTTTTCGATTCCCGGTCCTGTATCACTGCGGAAGATAGGGTTTCCTCGGTTAGATATGCTAATGATATTCAACGACATTGGGTGCCGCACCGACAAACTAAGATTCGCCGGAACTCGATTATCGCAAAATGTGTTGAAGCCTAGCATTTTGCAAGTCGGGGTCAACAGTTGACTCCTGAAATTGAACAGTTGATTCTCGAATTAGTCTGTTGACTCTGGGCCGGAGCGAAGGCTGATTGAAAACGTGGAGAAAAAATAGATCTCGCATCTTTCGAAAATCTGTCGCTGGTAATACACGCTTTTTCGATCTCCGAGTTCCGAATAATTTTCCGGAATCAAGATAGAAAGCTCGGTGGGCCGTAGCCACCAGGGCGGCCAGCACAAATGAGTGGGTCGCACACAAAGATTCTCGCCGAAACTGATACGTGAAAATGTTAAAAGCTCAAAGCATTGAGGTCGAACAACAGAACGAAGCTGACGCTGATTTAAAATGCGGAGAAAAAGAGAAACAGAACCGTACGACAACGTCGAATCGCGGATACACATGATTCGCTTAACAAATTTCCCGAATCACATGTGAAAATTCTCGTCGCATGTGTTTCTTTCACGCAGAGCACAAATGAAGACATTCGGGGGCAGCCGTGTTACAAACCTCGACTCGCCGAAACTGATTATCGCGGAAATGTTAAAGCTCGCTATTCAGATCGAACAACGTTGTCTCGAATAACAGTCGACTCAAAATTATCGACGCGGATTGAAAAAGCGGAGAAAAATAGGGTCTCAGCATATGACAACGGCCGGAATCAGCAGAACACACCGATTTCTCCCCATCCCGGTGAATGTCTCCGAATCACAGGGAACCCCGCCATAGAGCGCCATTTGAGCCAATTAAAGACATTAGTGCCGGCAGCTAAAAAAGAGTTAAACAATATCGCGAAAATGTGTTAAAGCTCGCACAGTTACTCCCCGAATAACAGTGGATTCTCAAATGAGCGACGTCACAAAATATCGCATTTAATTCCAACGGCCAACCAGGCGAGAGACACGGCTGATTCGGCCCGAACAAATTCCGCCCAGTAGTTTCTCGGTCAAAAAGTACCACGCAAAAGCCAAGCACAAACGACACATTCGGGGATACAGACAGTGCCACAAACCAAGATTCGCCGAACCGGATTATCGCGGAAAAATGTGTTAAAGCTCAAGATTTGAGGTCGAACAACAGTTGATTCTCAAACGTGCTGACTGAATGAGCTCGACGCCAAGCGATTTGAAAACAGGGAGATAAAGCAAACAGTGGTCCGGCATTTACCTTCTAACTGCCAATTGAAGTGAGACACGCGATTCGGTCCTCGAATACCGAATTATAGGCCGTTGGGATAAGGCGCTTGAAAGTTTGGATACTGCGACATTTGGGGGTGCCGGGTGCGTTACAAACCAAAGATTTGCCAAATCCGATATCGGAAAATGTACAGCTCGCATTGAGATCAGTCAACAGTTGTTTCTGAAATGTAACATCACTCAAATTCCACGGGACGCTGATTGTAAAATAGGGAGAAAAGAGCCCCGCGGCCCGGCTCTGAACGCTGGGTCGGGCGTATATCACGCTTTTTTGGGATTCTGTGAAAGTTCCTGCTCTCCTGGAAATCACATGGTGCTCCTCATCAAAACGGTTAATACAAATTTGAAGATATTTTTTTGGGGTACGGGTAAAGCATAAAACCAAGATTCGCCGGGAATACTGATCACAATAAAAACGCAGTTAAGTTTCGCTATTTGAGACTGGGGTAACAGTTGATTTTCGGAATGTCGTAACAGGTTGATCTCCCGAAATGAGCTCGACGCTGCTGATTGAAAACAGGAGAAAGAAAAAACCGGCATTTAATCTGATCGGGCCGAATCAAGTATAATATTTTTCGGGATTCCTAAATAAAACCGAATTCATTAAAAATTTCTTTCGTCAGAGCAGCCACGAAATAGCACCAAATGAAGACATTGGGGTGCGCCGGTAAAAGATATCCAAGATCGCCAAACTTCGGATATATTCGCGGAAAATGTGTTGTTATTTGAGATCGAATGATTTTAAACAACAAAGATTCGAATATATACCGAGCTGACGCTGCTGATTGAAAACAGGGAGAAAAAAGGAACAGACCGGGAGATTACCTTCGAACTTTACCGAATCGGCGTATAATACACGGTTTTTCGACCCTCGGAATCTCAGAATGGGATTTTCCTCAACATATATGTCTTTGCTCAGATAGTTAATGAAGCACTAAATGAAGACATTTGGGGTGCCGGTACAAACTAAAGATTCGCCAAACTGCATTATCGTGTTAGTTTGAGATCAACAACAAAAAGCTCGAATAACAAAAGGATTCTCAAATTGCCGACGTTGCGATTGTAAATAGAAAAGAAATGAGTCCAAGATTTACCTTTATATCCTTTTTTTCACCGGGCGGAGACATATATTGCGGATCGAGTCCCGTACTCCTCTCGGGAATACATAAAAAGCTCTCGAGTCGTAAATGCGGTTTCTTCATTGTGCTCGGCACTGGGCCGATTATTTTACCAAGATTCGCTGGGACACGGAGTGGCTAGCAAGCTCACGATTTATTAACGCACAAGATCTCGTCAACAGCTCTAAAATGACGGGACAGCGCGATTTAAAACAGTGGAGAAAAGATCGGTCTCGCACCTTTTCCAACGATTTCTGTGGGGGAGTGATGAGCTATAATACACGGCTTTTCGGGACTTTGGTCACTCGGAATCACATGTTTCTAGTGGAGCACGAGTTTCTACTCAACGAAGATTGGGGGGTGCCGACAAATTCAAGATTTCTCGAAACTCGGATATCGCGGAAAAATGCGTTAAGCTCAGCATTGAGGTCGGTCGGTCGTTGATTCTCAAATTGAACAGTTGGACTCGAAAGAACGTTGATTCTCGAATGAGCGGCTGATTGAAAACAGGAGAAAAAGAGATCCGGCATGATTTTCTCAACGGCTGAATCAGCGCATACACGCTTTTTCGATTCCGGAGTTCCCGGTTTTCCTCGAATACATAGTTCTCGAAGTCGTAGGCCGTACGCCACGCTATTAGCACTGGGCCGAAGAGAATTCGGGTGCCGGCAGCATAAACCAAGATTCGCCGGCCGGATATCGCGGAAAAATGTACAAAGCTCGCTATTTGAAAATGGTCAACAGGTTGATTCCTCAAATGCTGACGCTGCGATTTGTGTCAGGAGAAAAGAAACGTAGTCCGAGATTCTTTCAACGGCCATCAAGTGTATATTACAATGCCGATTTCCGGCCCTAAAACCGAATCACATAGAAAAGTTCCTCGTCATAGCGCGCCACGCGAAAGCTTGAGCAATCGCAGAAAGACATTTGGGAAGTGCCGATTCTCAAATCTCGGATATCGCGGAAAATGCTAAGTTTCTATTTGAGATCGAATAATTGTTGTTTCCTGAATGAACGTTGATTCCGAAATTACTGACGCCGCTGATCGTAAAATGTGAGAAAAAGAAACAAAGAACCGGGCATTTGCCTCAACTACCAAACCGGTAATACACGGCATTGCGGATTCCGAGCGGGAACAAATTCTCAAAATCACATAGAAAGCTTCTCGCCGATGGTCAGAAGAGCCACGCTAGGGCTTGGAGCACCAGCTGAAGATTGGGGGGCGATGCGCGCCATAAAACCAAGATTCGCCAAACCGGACATCGCGGGAAATGTGTTGTGCTCGCTATTTGAGGCCGAACAACGTTGATTCTAAAATGAATTTTTCGACGCTGGAGAAAGAAACAGCGGTCTCGCCATTTAATTCCTATTTTAAATTGAAGTGGAGAATACACGCGCTTTTCGAATTTCGTAACCCCAGAAAATTTCGGTCGCTAGGTTACACCAACGCGAAGACATTCAGTGCCGTGCCAGTCCAAGATTCGCCGATTATCGAAAAATCGCAGCAAAGCCGCTGAGGTCGAACAACAAATGATTCCCAAATTGAACAGTTGATCTCCTCGAATTGAACAGTTGATTCTCGAATGAGCTTGACGCTGCGATTGAAAAACAGGAGAAAAAGAAACAGATCGCCGCATTTTACCTTCCAACGGCCATCAGCGAGACACACTACTTCTGATCTCCGAGTCCCTAAATAGTACCGAATCACATAGAAAAGTTCCTCGAGTCAAAATGAAGACGCTAGAGTTTGAGCATTCAAATGGTTTGGGGGTGTTCTGGTGTTACAAACCAAGATTTCGCCAAATCCGGATATCGCGGAAAAATGTACAGCTCAGCATTGAGGTCGGGGGCCAACGTTGACTCAAATGAAGCTCGACGCTGGATTTAAAACAAGGAGAAAAGAAACATATCGGGCGAAACTCCGAATTGAAGAATACACGGCTTTTCGATTCTCGGGTTTCGACACCGGAACATAGAGTCGCCAGCGCCACGAAAGACAGGGCCATTTGGGGTACGCGGTGCCACGTTCAAAGACTACAATCCTCGATTATCGCGGAAAATGTGTTAAAGCTCGCTATTGAGATCAATTAATCAAAGAAACTCAGTCTAACAAAGTTGGACTTCAAATACGGATCGCTTTGATTGTGGAAATAGGGAGAAACAAGTATCTCGAGACATTTTCTGACGAACGCCGAATCGGCGCCGGATTCTCGAAATTCCCGACAATTCTCCGGAAATCACATAGAAAAGCCTCGAAGTCAGGGCTTCGCTTTGAGCACCTCAAATGAAATGAAGACATTTGGGGGCGTTGTTGGGCAAACCGCTGATTCGCTGAATCCCGACATCAAACGCAGCTAAAGTCGCATTCGAGGTCGGGGTCGGTTGATCTCCTCAGTCGAACAGTTGACTCGGCCGACGCTCGCGGATTGAAAAACAAAGAAAAAAGAAACAATCCGGCATTTAATTCTTCGAGCCGGGTCAAATTGAAGTGTATGACACACGGCTGGGATCCGGGTCCCGTAACAAACCTCTCCCGGAATCACATAGAAAAATCGCCGGGATACGCCACTAGCTTGAGCACAATGAGTTTGCGCCGGAAGCTACAAACCAAGATTCGCCGAAATGACACGCAGAGCAGCCGAGATCGAATAACAGTTGATTTCGAACAACAGTTGATTCTCGGAACAAGCCGACGCTGATTGAAAAAACAGGGAGAAGAAACAGGTCTCTAGCATTTCACCTCTGAACCCGGCCGCCTGAAGTAATACACGGCTGGGATTCTCGGTACTCACCATCTTCGTCGAGAAACGCGAATTTTGATAATTTAAATGAAAGATTTAAAGATCTCGCCGTAAACTGATATCGGGCGGAAAAATGTGTTAAAGCTCGTTATTTGAGACAACAACGTTGCTCGAATAACAAATGACTCGAATACAAATGCGGATTGAAAATAGAGAAAAGGTCAGAACCGAGATTTACCTTATAGAACGGCCGAATCAAGTAAGAGGTTTTCAGGCTCCTTCGAACACAGTTCCCGAGCAGAATGCAGCACGCAGTTGAGATCACGAAGACATTAGAGCCGTGAAAATATAAAGCGTTCACGAAATTCAGATATCGTGAATGTAAATAAGCCGTTGTTGAGAGTCGAATCAACAAAATGATATCGAAGTCGAACAGGTTAGATTCAATGAGCCGGACCACGCGGCTTCAAAACAGGGAGAAAGAACAGATCCGTTACACTTCTGTCGCCCTTCTGAATGAAGTGTGAGCATGATTTGTTTTTTCGACTGTCCATTTCTCGAAATGCAGCAGAAAGTCTCGGAGAGCAGCCATTTCGCAGTCAACAAGACAGGTTGCCGAGAACAAACAGGCTCGATCGAACGATATCGTGAAAGGTGGTGTCATGCTGAGGCGAATGGGGAAGTTGACAAGCTGATTTCCGCTAATGAATGTTGATTCCGAAATCGGAAGGAAGGCAGATTGAAAAAATGCGGGAGAAAAGAAACAGACTGGCATTTATCTTCAACGGCCGAATCGGGGCAAAAATAATAATTCCGAAATCCGAACAAAAAATTCTCGAAATCACATAGAAAGCTCTGAGTCGAGGGCACACGAAAGATATTCAAAGGACACGGTTAAATTAGCATTCGCTGAACTCGATTATCGCGGAAAATGTGTTAGCTCGGCATTGGAGTCGAACAACAGCTGATTCAACGAAGTTTCGACGCTGCGATTTAAAACAAGGAGAAAAAGAAATAGAACCGGGCATTTTACCTTCTCAACGTCGAATCGGGCAGTAATACACGCTTTTCGGGATCCCGGGTCCCTAACAAATTTCCGGAATCAATATGTAGGTTCCTCGCTGTAGTATGCGCCACGCACTCAGCACTGCGAAAGAGATTGGGCAGCGCCGGCGGTGCCACAAACGACATTCGCCAAACCGGATATCGCGGAAAATGCAGCAGCCGCATATTTGAGGTCGGATCAACAAAGCTGCTCGAATGCAATGTTGGATTCCCCGAAATGCATGCGGACGCATCGACTGAGATACAGGGGGAATAGGGAGAAAGGTCAGTGGTCTCGGCATTTAATTCGCTAACGGCCGAATCGGGCATATACATCGCCGCGGCTTCTGAGTTCTGCGCGGAACAAATTTCGAAAATCAGATAGCGGTTTCGAAAGTCAGGCCGGCGCAGCCACGCTATGGAGCACTCAACGCCGATTATTTGGGCGCTGCGTGTTACAGACTGAAGATTCGCTTCAAATCCCGATTATCGCGGGAAAAATGCTAAAGCTCGCATTTGATCGGCATGAACATGTCGGACTTTGGGGCCTGAAATGGTCTGACGCTGGGATGCAAAGTCGTGAGAAAAAGAAACAATGGTCTCAGATTGACGCTTCCGCGCCGAAGCGGGGATCGAAGCTGCATTACACGGCTTTTCAAGTGGGGATTTCCCGGCGTTCCGGGAACAGAATTCCTCCTGGAAATCACATTGAGTTCTCGGGTCGGCGCGAGCGCGAATAGCTTGCTAGCACTCAACTGAAAGATTGTTTGGGGTGCCACGGTGCCAACCAAGATTTCGCCAAACTGCGGATGATCGCGGGAAAAATGTGTTGCAGTCAGTATTGGAGGCCGAACAAAGACTCGTAACAGTTGGATCAACGTTGATTCCTGAAACGAGCTGATGCCGCTATGATTGAAACGACGGGAGAAAAGAAACAGATCTCGGCATTTAATCTTCTAACGGCCGGAATCGAAGTGTAATACACTGGCTTTCAGATCGTCCCGATTCGAGTCCCGAATCGCTACAGGAATTCTCGTCAGATAGCGCCGCGCTATCGCTAATTGAGCACCGCCGAAAGACATTTGGGGTGCCGGCGTGCCACAAACTGAAGATTCGGCTGAAACCGATATCGCGGAAAATGCGTTAAAGCTCGCATTTGAGGTCGGTCGGTCAGTTGATTCCTCAAATGAAGCTGTGACGCTGAGCGAAACAGTGGCAAAAGAAATGTAACCGGGCATTTACCTTTCAACGGCCAAATTGAAGCGTATAATACACGGCTTTTCGATTCTCGGGTCCCGAACAAACTCTCCGAGGGCTCTCGGGCAGGCCACGCAGGGCCGATACTGGGCCGAAGACATTGGGGGTGCCGGCAGGAAGATTTCGCCAAACTCGATATCGCGGAAAATGTAGCAAAGGCCATATTTGAGATCGAATAACAAGGTTTCGAACAGCAGTTGATTCCTCAAATTTAGTTTTTTCGACGCTGTAAAATAGGGAGAAAAGAAATGCGGTCCTTTCCAACGGCCAAATCGGGGGCGGTAATACACGGCTTTTTCGCGGATCGAGTTCTCGGCTGTACTCGGTGTCAATACAGAGGTTTCCGAATGGTTTTTTTCACGCCAGTGCTTTGAGCATCTCACCGAAGACATTTGGGGTGCTAAAGATTCGCCGGGGGGAAAATAAAGCCGCATTGAGGCCGAACACGTTGATCAAATAACAGTTGATTCCTAAATGAGAGCTGACGCTACGCTGATTTAAAAACGCGGGAGAAGAGAGTCGCGGGGAAATGCTATATCTTTCCGAACGACGAAATCGGGGCGTATAATACACGGCTTTTTCTCGATTCCCGGAAAACCCTAACAACCGATATAGAAAGCCTCGGGCGCTTTGATAATTGTACGCTTGGGGTGTCGGGCAAAAACACGCAAGATTTTCTTCGAATCTCGCCATCGCGAAAAATGGGCAAAGCTCGCATGCAGATCGAACAATGTTTCGAAACAACGTTGACTCCTGAAATTAGTTTCGGACAGGAGCAAAAAGAAACAGCGGTTCCGCATTTACCTTTCTTGAACCCGCCGAATTGCGTAATATTACCGCTCCCGAGTTCCGGAACAAAATTGCCTGGAAACATATTAGAAAGTTCTCAATCAGAAATGAGGGGAAGAGGGCCGGGCAAATATAAACTAAAGATTCGCCAAATATCGCGGAAAATAGCAGTTTCTATTGAGGCCGAATAATAGTTGATGTAAATGCAACGTTGATTCCTAAAATGAATTTCCGACGCTGCGCGATTTAAAAACAGGAGAAAGAAACGTAATCCTTCCGAACCCATTCTGAATCGGGCGGCAATACACGGGCTTTTTCTGGGATCGCTGAATCACCGAATCACATACGTCAGATAAAATAATGCTAGTTTGAGACAAACGAAAGACATCAGTGCCGGGCGTGCCACAAAAAATAAAGATTTAAACCGGATATCGTGAAAAATGTGTTAAAAAGCTCGCTATTTGAGGTCATCAACAGTTGTTTCAAATGAATGTTGATTCCTCAAATTAGTTTCGACGCCCCGCTGGAGAAAAACTGAAACAGGGAGAAAAAGAGTCGTAGTCGGGCATTTAATTTTCTCAACGGCCGGGAATCGGGGCGTATAATACATCGCTTTTCTGCGGATTCCGAAACTCGCGAACAAATTCTCCGAAACACATGCTCCTCTCGGTCAGGCCGCGTTCACGCTATTTAAAAGCACAGGGAAGATTGGGGGTGACGGCAGACAAACTAAAGATTCGCCGAACTCCGATTATCGCGGAAAATGTTAAAGCTCGCTGATTGATGGTCAAACAACAGTTGGATTCCCGAATCAACAGGTTGATTCTGAATGAGCTGACGCCGCTATCGAAAAACGCGAAAAGAAACAAACGCGATCCATCTTCAACGGCGAATTGAAGCGTATAATACACGGCTTTTCGGGATCTTCGGGAAACCCTTACTTAACTTCCTCGAAGTCACATAGAAAGTTCGCCTGAGATGCTATCGATGTTGTCACGATATCAGACTAACGAAGACACTGGGCACGCAAAGTTGAAGATCTCGCCGGAATCCGGATTATCGCAAAATGTGTTGTGCTCGCTATTTGAGGCCGTACAACAGGTTGATTCTCGAATCACCAGGCTGATTCCTGAAATGAGCCGACGCCGCTGATTAATAAATAGGGCGGAAAGAAACAGGCACCGGCAGATTTACTCTTCAACGGCCGAATCGGGCGTATAATACACGGCGGATCGCCCCGGTCACTCTCGAATCACATAGAAAGTTTCCTTCGGTCAAAGTTGCCACGCTAAAGTTTGGAGCACCAGGACGACGTTTGGGGTGCCTGCATACAAACCAAAGATTCGCCAAATCTGAGCTATCGCGGAAAAATGCGCAGGTGCGGCTATTTGAGTCGAACGTTGATTCTCAGTCGGTCAAAGCTGGACTCCGAATGAATGGCTCGACCCGGGATTGAAAAACATGGAGGGAAAGAGTCAGCGGTCCGGCATTTTAATTCTCGAACGGGCCGGGTAATCGGCAGTGGGTACTCACGCTTTTCGATCCCGGGACCCGAACATAAATTTCCGCTCGAGATCATATACGTCGTCGAGCAGCGCCACGCAGTTGAGCACTCAACGAGTATATTTGCGTGACGCGCAAAGGAGTCGCCACAAACCAAGATCTCGCCAGAAACCGAGTTATCGTGCGGAAACATGTGTTAAAGTCCGAGCATTTGAGATCGGAATGCAACGTTGATTCTCGAACAACGTTGGAGTTGCCTCGAATGAGCGCCAGACGCGGCGATTGAAAAACGCGGGAAACAGGTCGTCAACTGGGTTTACCAACGGGCCGGAATCGGGCGTATAGTTACACGCGCTTTTTCGCGGATTCTCGGGTTCCCGAATAGTTTCAGAAACACATAGAAAGCTCCCGAAAGCCGTGCTTACACGCTAGTTCGGAGCACTGCCGACATTTGGGGGTGCGCGGCATTAAACCGTTTATCTCGCCAAACCGGAGCTATCGCGGAAAAATGCACAAGTTCGCATTTGAGGTCACCTCAACGTTGATTCTCGAATAACAGTTGATTCCTAGCGCGCTGATTAAAACAGGGAGAAAGAAACGTAGTTCGTTATTTACCTTCTGACCACTAAATTGAAGTGTACACGGCTTTTTCGATCTCGGTCCCGGACACCTCCTGAACAATATAATTTCTGCGTCACAGCGCCACGCCAGGGCGCCAGCTCATTCGGAAGACTCAAAGCATTTCAGCCTCAAACAAACGAAGATTTAAACTCATTTTTCAAATAATCAACATTTCTGCGATGTAGTCAAAAACAAAGTTTCAGGCTGAATTCCAAACGCTTTATCTAATGAGCTCGGATGCTTTGTGATTTGATAATTTTTCTTGTGGAGAATCTCGAAAAGTATTATACACTTCAATTTCTCAACGGGCTCTAAGGTCAAATTAAAGGTGTTACTTTTTCTCCCAAAATTTTCAATCACGAAATTTGATATAAAAGGAATCAACTGCTCGATAAAGCGCCACCAAATAACGAAGCTTTAACACATTTTCTACGATAATCCAATTTAAACTCCTCAGGTACACCGGAAAATGTCTTAAAGCTCGTTATTTGGTGCTCAAACTTTCAACGCTGATTCCTAAATCGAACTTTCAGTTGATTCCTGAGAATGAGTTCCTCGGACGCTGGTTGAAAAACCGGGTCATTATACACTTCAATTTCAGCCGTTCGGAAGGTCGTACCGGTCCCTGTTTCGTTTTCTCCTCTTTTCAATCACGTGTCCGAGCTCATTTCCAGAAATCACTTCAAATAACGAGCTTTAACACATTTTTCAGATAATCCGAATATCAGCGAATGCTGGTTTTTGGCACCAACGGAAGACTTTTTGGTGCTCAAACAAACCAGCATTCACCGGGAAACTCGATTTCCGGATAATTTTTTAAAACCGTGTATTATACACTTCAATTTCAGCTCGAAGGAAGGTTGACCGGACCAAGCTTTTTCTCCTGTTTTTCAAACACGCGTCAGAGCTCATTTCAGGAATCAACCTTTCGATTTCAATCAACAAATTCAAATAACGAGCTTTAACACATTTTTCACGATAATCCGAATTTAAATCACGATATGCTGGTTTGTGGCACAGACCGGCACCCCCAAATGTCTTGTGCCAAACTTGCGACATTTGGATTCGACCCAGGAACTGTAGAAACGAATTTTAAAGTGACATCGTGGAAAATTCGAAACCGTGTATTGATACTTCAATTTCAAAAACCGTGTATTACACTTCGTTTTACGTTTTTCTCCCGTCTTTTTCAATCAACAAGGTCCGAGCTTTTTTAATCACGTATAATCAATTTTCGATCAAATTCACTATAAAGTTCATCGGGTCAGATAAACGAGCTTTAACAATTTTCACGATAATCCGAAGACATTTGGCGAATGCCGGTTTGTGGCACACCCAAGATTATTCCCAAATGTTTCCGGTTGGTTCAAAAACTCTTTGCGTGGCCGCTTATCTCGACCCGAGAAGTTTATGTGATTTCCGGAGAATTTTGTTTCGACCCCTAATCCCGAAACCGTGTATTATACACTCTTTTTCTGGATTCGTAAGGTCGACGGACCGTGCTTTTTCTCTCGTTTTCAATCACGCGTCCGAGCTCATTTCAGAATCAACCTGTTGGGGTTCCAAATAACAAAGCTTTAACACATTTTTCACGTATAATCCGAATTTCTGCGAATGCCGGATGAGGCACACCGACACCCCCAAATGTCTTCCGTTGATGCTCAAACTTGCGTGGACCGACCAGGAACTTTCTATATGATTTCCAAATGAACTCGACCTGATTGAAAAACAGGAGAAAAAAAACGTGTATTACGGCTACTCCGAATTTCACTTCAATTTCACGTCTTAAGGTCGTGACAACCTCGTTTTTGTCCTTTTTCAATCACGCGCGTCCGAGCTTTATTTCCGGAATCAACCCGTTCGATTTCACCAAATAACGAGCTTTAACACATTTTTCACGATAATCCGAGTTTCGGCGAGAGTTTCAGGCACACCGAACTCCCAAATGTTTCCGTTGGTGCTCAAACTTTGCGTGGCCGCTTTATCTGACCCGAGGAAATGTGATTTGAGAATTTTGTTCCGGGGATTTAATTCCGAAATCGAAAAACCGTGTTTATACACTTCAATTTGCTTCTTCAAGGTGGTCGGAGAAAAAGTTTCTTTTCTTCCCCGTTTTTAAATCACGCGTCCGAGCTCATTTTAGGAACTCAACCTGTCGATTTCAGCCTCAAATAACGAGTTTTAACACATTTTTCACGATAATCCGAGTTTTGCTAATGTAAGACGGTTTATGGCACACCGGCACCCCAAATGTCTTCCGTTGGTGTTCAAACTTTGCGTGGCCTCTTTATTTGACCCGAGGGAACTTTCTATGATTTTGGAGAATTTTGTTCCGGGACCCCGAATGAAAACCGTGTATTATACACTTCAGAAAAATTGTCTCGGAAGGTCTTATTCTCGCTTTTTCTCCTCGTTTTTCAATCACGTCCGAGCTCATTTCGGAATCAACTGCTCGATTTCAGAATCAAAATTTCAAATAACGAGCTTTAACACATTTTTCACGATAATCCGAGTTTCTGCCGAATGCGGTTTCAGGCACACCAAGCACCCCAAATGTCTTCCGTTGGTGCTCAAACTTTGCGTGGCCGCTTTATCTCGACCCGAGGAACTTTCTATGTGATTTTTGAGAATTTTGTTCCGGACTTGAATCCCGAAAACCGTGTATTATACACTTCAATTTCTAACGTGCTCGGAAGGTCGACGGACCCGTTTTCTTTTTTCCTTTTTCTCCCCGTTTTTCAATCACGCGTCCGAGCTCATTTCAGGAATCAACCTGTTCGATTTCAACCTCAAATAACGAGCTTTAACACATTTTTCACGATAATCCGAGTTTCGCGAATGCTGGTTTGTGGCACACCGGCACCCCCAAATGTCTTCCGTTGGTGCTCAAACTTTGCGTGGCCGCTTTATCTGACCCGAGGAACTTTCTATGTGATTTCCGGAGAATTTTGTTCCGGACCCCGTAATCCCGAAAAACCGTGTATTATACACTTCAATTTTCTGCGTTCGGAAGGTCGTACCGACCCTCGTTTCTTTTTCTCCCCGTTTTTCAATCACGCGTCCGAGGTCATTTCAGAATCAACGATTTCGTGAATCAACTCGTTCGATTTCAAATTTCAAATAACGAGCTTTAACACATTTTTCACGATAATCCGAGTTTTTGCGAACCGGTTTGTGGCACACCAAGACCCCAAATGTCTTCCGTTGGTGCTCAAACTTTGCGTGGCCGCTTTATCTGACCCGAGGAACTTTCTATGTGATTTCCGGAGAATTTTGTTCCGGGGACCCCGGAATCCCGAAAAACCGTCTATTATACACTTCAATTTCAACGTGCTGGAAGGTCGACGGAACTGTTTCTTTTTCTCCCCGTTTTTCAATCACGCGTCCGAGCTCATTTCAGAATCAACGTTCTCGATTTCAGAAGGAATCAACCTCGTTCGATTTTCAGCCTCAAATAACGAGCTTTAACACATTTTTTTCACGATAATTCGAGTTTCGGCGAATGTCGGTTTTTCAGGCACACCAAGACCCCCAAATGTCTTCCGTTGGTGCTCAAACTTTGCGTGGCCGCTTTATCCGACCCGAGAAACTTTCTATGTGATTTCCGGAGAATTTTGTTCCGGGACCCCGAATCCCGAAAAACCGTGTATTATACACTTCAATTTCAACTGCTCGGAAGGTCGACTCGGAACCCCGTTTCTTTTTCTCCCCGTTTTTCAATCACGAGTCCGATCAATTTCGATTTCAGAAATCAACTGTTCGATTTCATCGGCCTCAAATAACGAGCTTTAACACATTTTTCACGATAATCCGAGTTTCGGCGAATGTCGGTTTCAGGGCACACCGGCACCCCCAAATGTCTTCCGTTGGTGCTCAAACTTTGCGTGGCCGCTTTATCCGACCCGAGGAACTTTCTATGTGATTTCCGGAGAATTTTGTTCCGGACCCCGAATCCCGAAACCGTGTATTATACACTTCAATTTCACTGTTCGGAAGGTCGTACGGACCCCGTTTATTTTTCCCTCGTTTTTCAATCACGCGTCCGAGCTCATTTCAGAATCAACCTGTTCGATTTCAGAATCAACCGTTCAAATAACGAGCTTTAACACATTTTTCACGATAATCCGAGTTTTGCGAATGCCGGTTTCAGGGCACACCGGCACCCCCAAATGTCTTCCGTTGGTGCTCAAACTTTGCGTGGCCGCTTTATCCGACCCGAGGAACTTTCTATGTGATTTCCGGAGAATTTTGTTCCGGAAACCCCGAATCCCGAAAAACCGTGTATTATACACTTCAATTTCACTGCTCGAAGGTCGTACGACCCCGTTTCTTTTTCTCCCGTTTTTCAATCACGCGTCCGAGCTCATTTCAGGAATCAGAATCAACTGTTCGATTTCAAATTTCAAATAACGAGCTTTAACACATTTTTCACGATAATCCGAGTTTTGCGAATGTCGGTTTGTGGCACACGGCACCCCCAAATGTCTTCCGTTGGTGCTCAAACTTTGCGTGGCCGCTTTATCCGACCCGAGGAACTTTCTATGTGATTTCCGGAGAATTTTGTTCCGGACCCCGTAATCCCGAAAAACCGTGTATTATACACTTCAATTTCACCCGTTCGGAAGGTCGACCGACCCGTTTTTTTTCTCCCTGTTTTTTTCAATCACGCGTCCGAGCTCATTTCAGAATCAACCTGTTCGATTTCAGCCTCAAATAACGAGCTTTAACACATTTTTCACGATAATCCGAGTTTCGCGAACGTCGGTTTGTGGCACACCGGCACCCCCAAATGTCTTCCGTTGGTGCTCAAACTTTGCGTGGCCGCTTTATCTCGACCGAGGAACTTTCTATGTGATTTCCGGAGAATTTTGTTCCGGACCCCGAAATCCCGAAAAACCGTGTATTATACACTTCAATTTCAACTGTTCGGAAGGTCGTACCGGACCCTGTTTCTTTTTCTCCCCGTTTTTCAATCACGCGTCCGAGCTCATTTCAGGAATCAACTGTTCGATTTCGTGAATCAACCCGTTCGATTTCACCTCAAATAACGAGCTTTAACACATTTTTCACGATAATCCGAGTTTCGGCGAATGTCGGTTTCAGGCACACCTAAGCACCCCCAAATGTCTTCCGTTGGTGCTCAAACTTTGCGTGGCCGCTTTATCCGACCCGAGGAACTTTCTATGTGATTTCCGGAGAATTTTGTTCCGGACCCCGGAATCCCGAAAAACCGTGTATTATACACTTCAATTTCAGCTGCTCGGAAGGTCGTAACGACCCCGTTTCTTTTTCTCCCCGTTTTTCAATCACGCGTCCGAGCTCATTTCAGAAATCAACCTGTTCGATTTTTCGATTTCAGCCTCAAATAACGAGCTTTAACACATTTTTCACGATAATCCGAGTTTCTGCGAATGTCTTGGTTCAGGCACACCAAGCACCCCCAAATGTCTTCCGTTGGTGCTCAAACTTTGCGTGGCCGCTTTATCTCGACCCGAGGAACTT
Source organism: Silene latifolia (assembly GCF_048544455.1). Taxonomy (NCBI): domain Eukaryota; kingdom Viridiplantae; phylum Streptophyta; class Magnoliopsida; order Caryophyllales; family Caryophyllaceae; genus Silene; species Silene latifolia. The sequence goes on along the minus strand of NC_133535.1, from coordinate 491,108 downwards.
TCTATGTGATTTCCGGAGAATTTTGTTCCGGGACCCCGAATCCCGAAAAACCGTGTATTATACACTTCAATTTCACTGCTCGGAAGGTCGTACCGAACCCGTTTTTTTCTCCCCGTTTTTCAATCACGCGTCCGAGCTCATTTCAGAAATCAACCTGTTCGATTTCGAATCAATTTCAGCCTCAAATAACGAGCTTTAACACATTTTTCACGATAATCCGAGTTTCGGCGAATGCCGGTTTGTGGCACACCAGCACCCCCAAATGTCTTCCGTTGGTGCTCAAACTTTGCGTGGCCGCTTTATCTGACCCGAGGAACTTTCTATGTGATTTCCGGAGAATTTTGTTCCGGGACCCCGAATCCCGAAAAACCGTGTATTATACACTTCAATTTCAACTGTTCGGAAGGTCGTACGGACCCGTTTCTTTTTCTCCCCGTTTTTCAATCACGCGTCCGAGGTCATTTCAGAATCAACTCGATTTCAGAATCGTTCGATTTCAAATTTCAAATAACGAGCTTTAACACATTTTTCACGATAATCCGAGTTTCGGCGAATGCCGGTTTGTGGCACACCGGCACCCCCAAATGTCTTCCGTTGGTGCTCAAACTTTGCGTGGCCGCTTTATCCGACCCGAGGAACTTTCTATGTGATTTCCGGAGAATTTTGTTCCGGACCCCGTAATCCCGAAAAACCGTGTATTATACACTTCAATTTCTATAAACTGCTCGGAAGGTCGTACGAACCTCGTTTTTTTTCTCCCCGTTTTTCAATCACGCGTCCGAGCTCATTTCAGAAATCAACCTGTTCGATTTCAGAATCAACCCGCTTTTTTCGATTTCAAATTTCAAATAACGAGCTTTAACACATTTTTCACGATAATCCGAGTTTCTGCGAATGCGGGTTTGTGGCACACCGGCACCCCCAAATGTCTTCCGTTGGTGCTCAAACTTTGCGTGGCCGCTTTATCCGACCCGAGGAACTTTCTATGTGATTTCCGGAGAATTTTGTTCCGGACCCCGGAATCCCGAAAAACCGTGTATTATACACTTCAATTTCACTCTGCTCGAAGGTCGACCGACCCCGTTTCTTTTTCTCCCCGTTTTTCAATCACGCGTCCGAGGTCATTTCAGAATCAACCCGTTCGATTTCAGAATCAACCCGTTCGATTTCAGCCTCAAATAACGAGCTTTAACACATTTTTCACGATAATCCGAGTTTTGGCGAATGTTGGTTTCTGGCACACCGGCACCCCCAAATGTCTTCCGTTGGTGCTCAAACTTTGCGTGGCCGCTTTATCCGACCCGAGGAACTTTCTATGTGATTTCCGAGGAATTTTGTTCCGGAACCCCGGAATCCCGAAAACCGTGTATTATACACTTCAATTTCAAATGCCGTTCGAAGGTCGTACGAACCCGTTTCTTTTTCTCCCCGTTTTTCAATCACGCGTCCGAGGTCATTTCAGAATCAACCCGTTCGATTTCAGAATCAACCCGTTCGATTTCAGCCTCAAATAACGAGCTTTAACACATTTTTCACGATAATCCGAGTTTCGGCGAATGCTGGTTTTGGCACACCGGCACCCCCAAATGTCTTCCGTTGGTGCTCAAACTTTGCGTGGCCGCTTTATCCGACCCGAGGAACTTTCTATGTGATTTCCGGAGAATTTTGTTCCGGACCCCGGAATCCCGAAAAACCGTGTATTATACACTTCAATTTCAAACTGCTCGGAAGGTCGACGACCCCGTTTCTTTTTCTCCCTCGTTTTTCAATCACGCGTCCGAGCTCATTTCAGAATCAACCTGTTCGATTTCGTGAATCAACCTGTTCGATTTCCTCAAATAACGAGCTTTAACACATTTTTCACGATAATCCGAGTTTCGGCGAATGCCGGGTTTGGGCACACCCAAGCACCCCCAAATGTCTTCCGTTGGTGCTCAAACTTTGCGTGGCCGCTTTATCCGACCCGAGGAACTTTCTATGTGATTTCCGGAGAATTTTGTTCCGGAACCTGGAATCCCGAAAAACCGTGTATTATACACTTCAATTTCACTCGGAAGGTCGCACGACCGTTTCTTTTTCTCCCCGTTTTTCAATCACGCGTCCGAGCTCATTTCAGGAATCAACCTGTTCGATTTCAGTGGAATCAACCGTTCGATTTCAAGCCTCAAATAACGAGCTTTAACACATTTTTCACGATAATCCGAGTTTCGCGAATGTCGGTTCAGGCACACCTAAGCACCCCAAATGTCTTCCGTTGGTGCTCAAACTTTGCGTGGCCGCTTTATCTCGACCCGAGGAACTTTCTATGTGATTTCCGAGAATTTTGTTCCGGACCCCTAATCCCGAAAACCGTGTATTATACACTTCAATTTCACTCGCTCGGGAAGGTCGTACGGACCCGTTTTCTTTTTCTCCCCGTTTTTCAATCACGCGTCCGAGCTCATTTCAGAATCAACCTCGATTTCGTTCGATTTCAAGCCTCAAATAACGAGCTTTAACACATTTTTCACGATAATCCGAGTTTCTGGCGAATGCCGGTTCAGGCACACGGCACCCCCAAATGTCTTCCGTTGGTGCTCAAACTTTGCGTGGCCGCTTTATCCGACCCGAGGAACTTTCTATGTGATTTCCGGAGAATTTTGTTCCGGACCCCGGAATCCCGAAAAACCGTGTATTATACACTTCAATTTCACTGTTCTAAGGTCGTACGGACCCCGTTTCTTTTTCTCCCGTTTTTCAATCACGCGTCCGAGCTCATTTCAGGAATCAACCTGTTCGATTTCAGAATCAACCCGTTCGATTTCAAATTTCACCTCAAATAACGAGCTTTAACACATTTTTCACGATAATCCGAGTTTCGGCGAATGCCGTTTTCAGGGCACACCGCACCCCCAAATGTCTTCCGTTGGTGCTCAAACTTTGCGTGGCCGCTTTATCTGACCCGAGGAACTTTCTATGTGATTTCCGGAGAATTTTGTTCCGGACCCCGGAATCCCGAAAAACCGTGTATTATACACTTCAATTTCAGCTGCTCGGAAGGTCGTACGGACCTCGTTTCTTTTTCTCCTCGTTTTTCAATCACGCGTCCGAGCTCATTTCAGAAATCAACCTGTTCGATTTCGAATCAACCTCGATTTCATTTCCTCAAATAACGAGCTTTAACACATTTTTCACGATAATCCGAGTTTCGGCGAATGCCGGTTTCAGGCACACCAGCACCCCCAAATGTCTTCCGTTGGTGCTCAAACTTTGCGTGGCCGCTTTATCTCGACCCGAGGAACTTTCTATGTGATTTCCGGAGAATTTTGTTCCGGAATCCCGAAAACCGTGTATTATACACTTCAATTTCACTGCTCGAAGGTCGACCGGACCCGTTTCTTTTTCTCCCCGTTTTTCAATCACGCGTCCGAGCTCATTTCGATTTCGGAATCAACTGTTCGATTTCAAATTTCAAATAACGAGCTTTAACACATTTTTCACGATAATCCGAGTTTTGGCGAATGCCGGTTTGTGGCACACCGGCACCCCCAAATGTCTTCCGTTGGTGCTCAAACTTTGCGTGGCCGCTTTATCCGACCCGAGGAACTTTCTATGTGATTTCCGGAGAATTTTGTTCCCGGACCCCTAATCCCGAAAACCGTGTATTATACACTTCAATTTCAACTGCTCTAAGGTCGTACGACCCGTTTTTTTCTCCCCGTTTTTCAATCACGCGTCCGAGCTCATTTCAGGAATCAACTTGTTCGATTTCAGAATCAACCCGTTCGATTTCACCTCAAATAACGAGCTTTAACACATTTTTCACGATAATCCGAGTTTCTGCGAATGCTGGTTTCTGGCACACCGGCACCCCCAAATGTCTTCCGTTGGTGCTCAAACTTTGCGTGGCCGCTTTATCTGACCCGAGGAACTTTCTATGTGATTTCCGGAGAATTTTGTTCCGGGACCCCGGAATCCCGAAAAACCGTGTATTATACACTTCAATTTCAGCTGCTCGGAAGGTCGTACGGAACCGTTTCTTTTTCTCCCGTTTTTCAATCACGCGTCCGAGCTCATTTCAGGAATCAACCTGTTCGATTTCAGAATCAACCCGTTCGATTTCATTTCAAATAACGAGCTTTAACACATTTTTCACGATAATCCGAGTTTCGGCGAATGCCGGTTTGTGGCACACCGGCACCCCCAAATGTCTTCCGTTGGTGCTCAAACTTTGCGTGGCCGCTTTATCCGACCCGAGAAACTTTCTATGTGATTTCCGGAGAATTTTGTTCCGGGACCCCGAATCCCGAAAAACCGTGTATTATACACTTCAATTTCAAATTTGCTCGGAAGGTCGTACCGGACCCCCGTTTTTTTCTCCCCGTTTTTCAATCACGCGTCCGAGCTCATTTCAGAATCAACCTGTTCGATTTCAGAAATCAACCCGTTCGATTTCAGCCTCAAATAACGAGCTTTAACACATTTTTCACGATAATCCGAGTTTTGCGAATGTCGGTTTCAGGCACACCGCACCCCCAAATGTCTTCCGTTGGTGCTCAAACTTTGCGTGGCCGCTTTATCTGACCCGAGGAACTTTCTATGTGATTTCCGGAGAATTTTGTTCCGGACCCTGAAATCCCGAAAAACCGTGTATTATACACTTCAATTTCAAGCTGCTCGGGAAGGTCGTACGACCCCCGTTTTTTTTCTCCCCGTTTTTCAATCACGCGTCCGAGCTCATTTCAGAAATCAACCTGTTCGATTTTCAGAATCAACAACCTGTTCGATTTCACCTCAAATAACGAGCTTTAACACATTTTTCACGATAATCCGAGTTTCTGGCGAATGTCGGTTTTCAGGCACACCGCACCCCCAAATGTCTTCCGTTGGTGCTCAAACTTTGCGTGGCCGCTTTATCCGACCCGAGGAACTTTCTATGTGATTTCCGGAGAATTTTGTTCCGGACCCCTAATCCGAAAAACCGTGTATTATACACTTCAATTTCACTGCTCGGAAGGTCGTCGACCGGAACCCCGTTTCTTTTTCTCCCCGTTTTTCAATCACGCGTCCGAGGTCATTTCAGAATCAATCTGTTCGATTTCAGCATCAACCTGTTCGATTTCAGCCTCAAATAACGAGCTTTAACACATTTTTCACGATAATCCGAGTTTCGCGAATGCTGGTTTGTGGCACACCGGCACCCCAAATGTCTTCCGTTGGTGCTCAAACTTTGCGTGGCCGCTTTATCCGACCCGAGGAACTTTCTATGTGATTTCCGGAGAATTTTGTTCCGGAATCCCGAAAACCGTGTATTATACACTTCAATTTCAAATTGCCTCTAAGGTCGTACTGACCCCGTTTCTTTTTCTCCCCGTTTTTCAATCACGCGTCCGAGGTCATTTCAGAATCAACCGTTCGATTTCAGAATCAACCCGTTCGATTTCAAACCTCAAATAACGAGCTTTAACACATTTTTCACGATAATCCGAGTTTTGGCGAATGCCGGTTTGTGGCACACCGGCACCCCCAAATGTCTTCCGTTGGTGCTCAAACTTTGCGTGGCCGCTTTATCCGACCCGAGGAACTTTCTATGTGATTTCTGGAGAATTTTGTTCCGGACCCCGGAATCCCGAAAAACCGTGTATTATACACTTCAATTTCAACTGCTCGGGAAGGTCGTACCGACCCTCGTTTTTTTCCCCGTTTTTCAATCACGCGTCCGAGCTCATTTCAGGAATCAACCGTTCGATTTCAGAATCAACCCGTTCGATTTCAAATAACGAGCTTTAACACATTTTTCACGATAATCCGAGTTTCGGCGAATGTCGGTTTGTGGCACACCGGCACCCCCAAATGTCTTCCGTTGGTGCTCAAACTTTGCGTGGCCGCTTTATCCGACCCGAGGAACTTTCTATGTGATTTCCGGAGAATTTTGTTCCGGGACCCCTGAATCCCGAAAAACCGTGTATTATACACTTCAATTTCAACTGTTCGGAAGGTCGTATCGACCCTCGTTTCTTTTTCTCCCCGTTTTTCAATCACGCGTCCGAGCTCATTTCAGAAATCAACCTGTTCGATTTCGTGAATCAACCCGTTCGATTTCAAATTTCAAATAACGAGCTTTAACACATTTTTCACGATAATCCGAGTTTCTGCGAATGTTGGTTTCTGGCACACCGGCACCCCCAAATGTCTTCCGTTGGTGCTCAAACTTTGCGTGGCCGCTTTATCCGACCCGAGGAACTTTCTATGTGATTTCCGGAGAATTTTGTTCCGGACCCCGTAATCCCGAAAAACCGTGTATTATACACTTCAATTTCAAATTGCTCGGAAGGTCGTACGACCTCGTTTCTTTTTCTCCCCGTTTTTCAATCACGCGTCCGAGGTCATTTCAGAATCAATCTGTTCGATTTCAGAATCAATTTCGATTTCCTCAAATAACGAGCTTTAACACATTTTTCACGATAATCCGAGTTTCGCGAATGTCGGTTTGTGGCACACCGGCACCCCCAAATGTCTTCCGTTGGTGCTCAAACTTTGCGTGGCCGCTTTATCTCGACCCGAGGAACTTTCTATGTGATTTCCGGAGAATTTTGTTCCGGACCCTGAAATCCCGAAAAACCGTGTATTATACACTTCAATTTCAACTGCTCGGGAAGGTCGACCGGACCGTTTCTTTTTCTCCCCGTTTTTCAATCACGCGTCCGAGCTCATTTCAGAAATCAACCTGTTCGATTTCAGAATCAACCTGTTCGATTTCACCTCAAATAACGAGCTTTAACACATTTTTCACGATAATCCGAGTTTCGGCGAATGCCGGTTTCAGGCACACCGGCACCCCCAAATGTCTTCCGTTGGTGCTCAAACTTTGCGTGGCCGCTTTATCCGACCCGAGGAACTTTCTATGTGATTTCCGGAGAATTTTGTTCCGGACCCCGGAATCCCGAAAAACCGTGTATTATACACTTCAATTTCACCTGCTCGAAGGTCGCACGGACCCCGCTTTTTCTCCCCGTTTTTCAATCACGCGTCCGAGCTCATTTCAGAAATCAACCTGTTCGATTTCAGAATCAACCTGTTCGATTTCACCTCAAATAACGAGCTTTAACACATTTTTCACGATAATCCGAGTTTCGCGAACGAATCGGTTTGTGGCACACCGGCACCCCCAAATGTCTTCCGTTGGTGCTCAAACTTTGCGTGGCCGCTTTATCCGACCCGAGGAACTTTCTATGTGATTTCCGAGGAATTTTGTTCCGGACCCCTAATCCCAAAACCGTGTATTATACACTTCAATTTCAAACTGCTCGGAAGGTCGTACGACCCTCGTTTCTTTTTCTCCCCGTTTTTCAATCACGCGTCCGAGGTCATTTCAGAATCAATCTGTTCGATTTCAGAATCAACCCGTTCGATTTCAGCCTCAAATAACGAGCTTTAACACATTTTTCACGATAATCCGAGTTTCTGCGAATGTTGGTTTCTGGCACACCGGCACCCCCAAATGTCTTCCGTTGGTGCTCAAACTTTGCGTGGCCGCTTTATCCGACCCGAGGAACTTTCTATGTGATTTCCGGAGAATTTTGTTCCGGACCCCGTAATCCCGAAAAACCGTGTATTATACACTTCAATTTCAAATGCCGTTCTAAGGTCGTACCGACCCCGTTTTTTTTTCCCCGTTTTTCAATCACGCGTCCGAGCTCATTTCAGGAATCAACCTGTTCGATTTCGTGGAATCAACCCGTTCGATTTCGCCTCAAATAACGAGCTTTAACACATTTTTCACGATAATCCGAGTTTTGCGAATGCCGGTTTCAGGCACACCCGGCACCCCCAAATGTCTTCCGTTGGTGCTCAAACTTTGCGTGGCCGCTTTATCCGACCCGAGGAACTTTCTATGTGATTTCCGGAGAATTTTGTTCCGGACCCCGTAATCCCGAAAAACCGTGTATTATACACTTCAATTTCAAACTGTTCTAAGGTCGTACGACCCCGTTTCTTTTTCTCCCCGTTTTTCAATCACGCGTCCGAGCTCATTTCAGGAATCAACCTGTTCGATTTCAGAATCAACCTGTTCGATTTCAGCCTCAAATAACGAGCTTTAACACATTTTTCACGATAATCCGAGTTTCGGCGAATGTTGGTTTGGGGCACACCGGCACCCCCAAATGTCTTCCGTTGGTGCTCAAACTTTGCGTGGCCGCTTTATCTGACCCGAGGAACTTTCTATGTGATTTCCGGAGAATTTTGTTCCGGGACCCCGTAATCCCGAAAAACCGTGTATTATACACTTCAATTTCAAACTGCTCTAAGGTCGTACCGACCTCGTTTCTTTTTCTCCCCGTTTTTCAATCACGCGTCCGAGGTCATTTCAGAATCAACTTGTTCGATTTCGAATCAACCGTTCGATTTCAAATAACGAGCTTTAACACATTTTTCACGATAATCCGAGTTTCTGCGAATGTCGGGTTTCAGGCACACCCAAGCACCCCCAAGTGTCTTCCGTTGGTGCTCAAACTTTGCGTGGCCGCTTTATCTGACCCGAGGAACTTTCTATGTGATTTCCGGAGAATTTTGTTCCGGACCCCGGAATCCCGAAAAACCGTGTATTATACACTTCAATTTCAAACTGTTCTGGAAGGTCGCACGGACCTCGTTTCTTTTTCTCCCCGTTTTTCAATCACGCGTCCGAGGTCATTTCAGAATCAACCGTTCGATTTCAGAAATTTCGATTTCGGGCCTCAAATAACGAGCTTTAACACATTTTTCACGATAATCCGAGTTTCTGCGAATGTGGTTTGTCAGGCACACCGGCACCCCAAATGTCTTCCGTTGGTGCTCAAACTTTGCGTGGCCGCTTTATCCGACCCGAGGAACTTTCTATGTGATTTCCGGAGAATTTTGTTCCGGACCCCGGAATCCCGAAAAACCGTGTATTATACACTTCAATTTCACTGCTCTAAGGTCGCACGACCCGTTTTTTTTCTCCCCGTTTTTCAATCACGCGTCCGAGCTCATTTCAGGAATCAACCCGTTCGATTTCAGAATCAACCGTTCGATTTCAAACCTCAAATAACGAGCTTTAACACATTTTTCACGATAATCCGAGTTTCGCGAATGTCGGTTTTCAGGCACACCGGCACCCCAAATGTCTTCCGTTGGTGCTCAAACTTTGCGTGGCCGCTTTATCTCACCCGAGGAACTTTCTATGTGATTTCCGGAGAATTTTGTTCCGGAAACCCCGAATCCCGAAAAACCGTGTATTATACACTTCAATTTCACTGCTCGAAGGTCGTAACGGACCCCGTTTTTTTTCTCCTCGTTTTTCAATCACGCGTCCGAGCTCATTTCAGGAATCAACCTGTTCGATTTCGTGAATCAACCTTTCGATTTCAAATTTCAAATAACGAGCTTTAACACATTTTTCACGATAATCCGAGTTTCTGCGAATGCTTGTTTGTGGCACACCGGCACCCCCAAATGTCTTCCGTTGGTGCTCAAACTTTGCGTGGCCGCTTTATCTGACCCGAGGAACTTTCTATGTGATTTCCGGAGAATTTTGTTCCGGGACCCCGGAATCCCGAAAAACCGTGTATTATACACTTCAATTTCAGCTGCTCGGAAGGTCGTACCGGACCCCGTTTTTTTCTCCCCGTTTTTCAATCACGCGTCCGAGCTCATTTCAGAATCAACCTGTTCGATTTCAGAAATCAACCTGTTCGATTTCAGCTCAAATAACGAGCTTTAACACATTTTTCACGATAATCCGAGTTTCTGCGAATGTCGGTTTAGGGCACACGGCACCCCCAAATGTCTTCCGTTGGTGCTCAAACTTTGCGTGGCCGCTTTATCCGACCCGAGGAACTTTCTATGTGATTTCCGGAGAATTTTGTTCCGGACCCCGGAATCCCGAAAAACCGTGTATTATACACTTCAATTTCAAACTGCTCTGGAAGGTCGTACCGACCCGTTTCTTTTTCTCCCTGTTTTTCAATCACGCGTCCGAGCTCATTTCAGAAATCAACCTGTTCGATTTCGGAAATCAACCTGTTCGATTTCAGCCTCAAATAACGAGCTTTAACACATTTTTCACGATAATCCGAGTTTCTGCGAATGCTGGTTTGTGGCACACCGGCACCCCCAAATGTCTTCCGTTGGTGCTCAAACTTTGCGTGGCCGCTTTATCTGACCCGAGGAACTTTCTATGTGATTTCCGGAGAATTTTGTTCCGGAACCCCGGAATCCCGAAAACCGTGTATTATACACTTCAATTTCAAACTGCTCGAAGGTCGTATCGACTGCGTTTCTTTTTCTCCCCGTTTTTCAATCACGCGTCCGAGCTCATTTCAGGAATCAACCTGTTCGATTTAGGCCTCAAATAACGAGCTTTAACACATTTTTCACGATAATCCGAGTTTCTGCGAATGTCGGTTTTGGCACACCGGCACCCCCAAATGTCTTCCGTTGGTGCTCAAACTTTGCGTGGCCGCTTTATCCGACCCGAGGAACTTTCTATGTGATTTCTGGAGAATTTTGTTCCGGACCCCGGAATCCCGAAAAACCGTGTATTATACACTTCAATTTCAAACTGCTCGGAAGGTCGCACGACCCTCGTTTCTTTTTCTCCCCGTTTTTCAATCACGCGTCCGAGGTCATTTCAGAATCAATCTGTTCGATTTCAGAATCAACCCTTCGATTTCAAATTTCAAATAACGAGCTTTAACACATTTTTCACGATAATCCGAGTTTCTGCGAATGTCGGGTTTCAGGCACACCGGCACCCCCAAATGTCTTCCGTTGGTGCTCAAACTTTGCGTGGCCGCTTTATCTCGACCCGAGAACTTTCTATGTGATTTCCGGAGAATTTTGTTCCGGACCCGGAATCCCGAAAAACCGTGTATTATACACTTCAATTTCACTGCTCGGAAGGTCGTACCGACCCGTTTCTTTTTCTCCGTTTTTCAATCACGCGTCCGAGCTCATTTCAGAATCAACCCGTTCGATTTTCGTTCGATTTCAGCCTCAAATAACGAGCTTTAACACATTTTTCACGATAATCCGAGTTTCTGGCGAATGTCGGTTTGTGGCACACCGGCACCCCCAAATGTCTTCCGTTGGTGCTCAAACTTTGCGTGGCCGCTTTATCTCGACCCGAGGAACTTTCTATGTGATTTCCGGAGAATTTTGTTCCGGACCCTTAATCCCGAAAACCGTGTATTATACACTTCAATTTCACTGCTCGGAAGGTCGTACGACCCCGTTTTTTTTCTCCCCGTTTTTCAATCACGCGTCCGAGCTCATTTCAGAATCAACCTGTTCGATTTCAGAATCAACCGTTCGATTTCGCCTCAAATAATAGAGCTTTAACACATTTTTCACGATAATCCGAGTTTTTCGCGAACGTCGGTTTCAGGCACACCGCACCCCAAATGTCTTCCGTTGGTGCTCAAACTTTGCGTGGCCGCTTTATCCGACCCGAGGAACTTTCTATGTGATTTCCGGAGAATTTTGTTCCGGACCCCGTAATCCCGAAAAACCGTGTATTATACACTTCAATTTCAACTGCTCTAAGGTCGTACCGGACCCCGTTTCTTTTTCTCCCCGTTTTTCAATCACGCGTCCGAGCTCATTTTAGGAATCAACCTGTTCGATTTCAGAATCAACCGTTCGATTTCAAATTTCAAATAACGAGCTTTAACACATTTTTCACGATAATCCGAGTTTCTGCGAACGTCGGTTTTGTGGCACACCGGCACCCCCAAATGTCTTCCGTTGGTGCTCAAACTTTGCGTGGCCGCTTTATCTCGACCCGAGGAACTTTCTATGTGATTTCCTGAGAATTTTGTTCCGGACCCCTTAATCCCGAAAACCGTGTATTATACACTTCAATTTCACTGTTCTAAGGTCGACCGGACCCCCGTTTTTTTTCTCCCGTTTTTCAATCACGCGTCCGAGCTCATTTCAGGAATCAACCTGTTCGATTTTAGAATCAACCCGTTCGATTTCAACCTCAAATAACGAGCTTTAACACATTTTTCACGATAATCCGAGTTTCTGCGAATGTCGGGTTTGTCAGGCACACCGCACCCCCAAATGTCTTCCGTTGGTGCTCAAACTTTGCGTGGCCGCTTTATCTGACCCGAGGAACTTTCTATGTGATTTCCGGAGAATTTTGTTCCGGACCCCGGAATCCCGAAAAACCGTGTATTATACACTTCAATTTCAAATTTGCTCGGGAAGGTCGTACCGACCCGTTTCTTTTTCTCCCGTTTTTCAATCACGCGTCCGAGCTCATTTCAGGAATCAACCGTTCGATTTCAGTGAATCAACCTGCGTTCGATTTCAAGCCTCAAATAACGAGCTTTAACACATTTTTCACGATAATCCGAGTTTCTGCGAATGTTGGTTTGTGGCACACCGGCACCCCCAAATGTCTTCCGTTGGTGCTCAAACTTTGTGTGGCCGCTTTATCTGACCCGAGGAACTTTCTATGTGATTTCCGGAGAATTTTGTTCCGGAACCCCGGAATCCCGAAAACCGTGTATTATACACTTCAATTTCAAGCCTGTTCTAAGGTCGTACTCGGACCCCGTTTCTTTTTCTCCCCGTTTTTCAATCACGCGTCCGAGGTCATTTCAGAATCAACCTCGTTCGATTTCAGAGAATCAACCTGTTCGATTTCCTCAAATAACGAGCTTTAACACATTTTTCACGATAATCCGAGTTTCGCGAATGTCGGTTCAGGCACACCGGCACCCCCAAATGTCTTCCGTTGGTGCTCAAACTTTGCGTGGCCGCTTTATCTCGACCCGAGGAACTTTCTATGTGATTTCCGGAGAATTTTGTTCCGGACCCCGGAATCCCGAAAAACCGTGTATTATACACTTCAATTTCAGCTGCTCGGAAGGTCGTACCGGACCCCGTTTCTTTTTCTCCCCGTTTTTCAATCACGCGTCCGAGCTCATATCAGGAATCAACCTGTTCGATTTCAGAATCAACCCGTTCGGCCTCAAATAACGAGCTTTAACACATTTTTCACGATAATCCGAGTTTCGCGAATGTCGGTTTGTGGCACACCGGCACCCCCAAATGTCTTCCGTTGGTGCTCAAACTTTGCGTGGCCGCTTTATCGACCCGAGGAACTTTCTATGTGATTTTCGGAGAATTTTGTTCCGGACCCCGGAATCCCGAAAAACCGTGTATTATACACTTCAATTTCAAGCGCTGCTCGAAGGTCGTGAACGGACCCCGTTTCTTTTTCTCCCCGTTTTTCAATCACGCGTCCGAGCTCATTTTAGAATCAACTGTTCGATTTCAGAATCAACCCGTTCGATTTCGGGCCTCAAATAACGAGCTTTAACACATTTTTCACGATAATCCGAGTTTCGGCGAATGTCGGGTTTCAGGCACACCGGCACCCCCAAATGTCTTCCGTTGGTGCTCAAACTTTGCGTGGCCGCTTTATCCGACCCGAGGAACTTTCTATGTGATTTCCGGAGAATTTTGTTCCGGACCCCGGAATCCCGAAAAACCGTGTATTATACACTTCAATTTCAACTGCTCGGAAGGTCGATCGGACCCGTTTCTTTTTCTCCCCGTTTTTCAATCACGCGTCCGAGCTCATTTCAGGAATCAACCTTTTCGATTTCAGAAATCAACCTGTTCGATTTCAGCCTCAAATAACGAGCTTTAACACATTTTTCACGATAATCCGAGTTTCGGCGAATGCTGGTTTCTGGCACACCGGTACCCCCAAATGTCTTCCGTTGGTGCTCAAACTTTGCGTGGCCGCTTTATCTGACCCGAGGAACTTTCTATGTGATTTCCGGAGAATTTTGTTCCGGGACCCGGAATCCCGAAAAACCGTGTATTATACACTTCAATTTCGCCTGCTCGGAAGGTCGTACCGGACCCGTTTCTTTTTCTCCCCGTTTTTCAATCACGCGTCCGAGGTCATTTCAGAATCAACCCGTTCGATTTCGTGAATCAACCTCGTTCGATTTCAGCCTCAAATAACGAGCTTTAACACATTTTTCACGATAATCCGAGTTTCTGCGAATGTCGGGTTTGTGGCACACCGGCACCCCCAAATGTCTTCCGTTGGTGCTCAAACTTTGCGTGGCCGCTTTATCTCGACCCGAGGAACTTTCTATGTGATTTCCGGAGAATTTTGTTCCGGACCCGGAATCCCGAAAAACCGTGTATTATACACTTCAATTTCAAACTGCTCTAAGGTCGTACGGACCCCGTTTCTTTTTCTCCCGTTTTTCAATCACGCGTCCGAGCTCATTTCAGGAATCAACCTGTTCGATTTCAGAAATTTCGATTTCAAATTTCAAATAACGAGCTTTAACACATTTTTCACGATAATCCGAGTTTCGGCGAATGTCGGTTTGTGGCACACCGGCACCCCCAAATGTCTTCCGTTGGTGCTCAAACTTTGCGTGGCCGCTTTATCCGACCCGAGGAACTTTCTATGTGATTTCCGGAGAATTTTGTTCCGGACCCCGTAATCCCGAAAAACCGTGTATTATACACTTCAATTTCAAACTGCTCGGAAGGTCGTAACGGACCTCGTTTCTTTTTCTCCCCGTTTTTCAATCACGCGTCCGAGCTCATTTTAGGAATCAACCCGTTCGATTTCAGGAATCAACCCGTTCGATTTCAGCATCAAATAACGAGCTTTAACACATTTTTCACGATAATCCGAGTTTCGGCGCGAATGCTGGTTTCTGGCACACCGGCACCCCCAAATGTCTTCCGTTGGTGCTCAAACTTTGCGTGGCCGCTTTATCTCGACCCGAGGAACTTTCTATGTGATTTCCGGAGAATTTTGTTCCGGACCCCGGAATCCCGAAAAACCGTGTATTATACACTTCAATTTCAAACTGCTCGGAAGGTCGTACGACGGACCCCCTTTTTTTTCTCCCGTTTTTCAATCACGCGTCCGAGCTCATTTCAGAATCAACCTGTTCGATTTCAGAAATCAACCTGTTCGATTTCGTGAAAATTCGCCTCAAATAACGAGCTTTAACACATTTTTCACGATAATCCGAGTTTTGGCGAATGCTGGTTTTTGGCACACCGGCACCCCCAAATGTCTTCCGTTGGTGCTCAAACTTTGCGTGGCCGCTTTATCTGACCCGAGGAACTTTCTATGTGATTTCCGGAGAATTTTGTTCCGGAACCCCGGAATCCCAAAAACCGTGGATTATACACTTCAATTTCACTGCTTCTAAGGTCGTAACGGACCCCGTTTCTTTTTCTCCCCGTTTTTCAATCACGCGTCCGAGCTCATTTCAGGAATCAACCTGTTCGATTTCAGAATCAACCTGTTCGATTTCACTCTCAAATAACGAGCTTTAACACATTTTTCACGATAATCCGAGTTTCGGCGAATGTCGGTTTGTGGCACACCGGCACCCCAAATGTCTTCCGTTGGTGCTCAAACTTTGCGTGGCCGCTTTATCTGACCCGAGGAACTTTCTATGTGATTTCCGGAGAATTTTGTTCCGGGACCCCGGAATCCCGAAAAACCGTGTATTATACACTTCAATTTCACTGCTCTAAGGTCGTACGACCCCGTTTCTTTTTCTCCCCGTTTTTCAATCACGCGTCCGAGGTCATTTCAGAATCAACCGTTCGATTTCAGAATCAACCTGTTCGATTTCAAGCCTCAAATAACGAGCTTTAACACATTTTTCACGATAATCCGAGTTTCTGGCGAATGTCGGTTTGTGGCACACCGCACCCCCAAATGTCTTCCGTTGGTGCTCAAACTTTGCGTGGCCGCTTTATCTGACCCGAGGAACTTTCTATGTGATTTCCGGAGAATTTTGTTCCGGGACCCCGGAATCCCGAAAAACCGTGTATTATACACTTCAATTTCAGCTGCTCGGAAGGTCGTAACGACCCGTTTCTTTTTCTCCCGTTTTTCAATCACGCGTCCGAGCTCATTTTAGGAATCAACCTGTTCGATTTCAGAAATCAACCTGTTCGATTTCAACCTCAAATAACGAGCTTTAACACATTTTTCACGATAATCCGAGTTTCGGCGAATGCTGGTTTAGGCACACCGGCACCCCCAAATGTCTTCCGTTGGTGCTCAAACTTTGCGTGGGCCGCATTTTATCCGACCCGAGGAACTTTCTATGTGATTTCGGAGAATTTTGTTCCGGGAATCCCGAAAAACCGTGTATTATACACTTCAATTTCAAACCTGCTCTAAGGTCGTACCGACCCCGTTTCTTTTTCTCCCGTTTTTCAATCACGCGTCCGAGCTCATTTCAGGAATCAACCTGTTCGATTTCAGGAATTAACCCGTTCGATTTCAGGCTCAAATAACGAGCTTTAACACATTTTTCACGATAATCCGAGTTTCTGGCGAATGTCGGTTTAGGCACACCGGCACCCCCAAATGTCTTCCGTTGGTGCTCAAACTTTGCGTGGCCGCTTTATCGACCCGAGGAACTTTCTATGTGATTTCCGGAGAATTTTGTTCCGGACCCCGGAATCCCGAAAAACCGTGTATTATACACTTCAATTTCAAACTGCTCGGAAGGTCGTACCGACCCTCGTTTCTTTTTCTCCCCGTTTTTCAATCACGCGTCCGAGGTCATTTCAGAATCAATTTCGAGGAATCAACCTGTTCGATTTCTGGGCCTCAAATAACGAGCTTTAACACATTTTTCACGATAATCCGAGTTTTTCTGCGAACGTCGGTTTTCAGGCACACGGCACCCCCAAATGTCTTCCGTTGGTGCTCAAACTTTGCGTGGCCGCTTTATCTGACCCGAGGAACTTTCTATGTGATTTCCGGAGAATTTTGTTCCGGACCCCGGAATCCCGAAAAACCGTGTATTATACACTTCAATTTCAAACTGCTCTCAAGGTCGATCGACCCGTTTTTTTTCTCCCCGTTTTTCAATCACGCGTCCGAGCTCATTTCAGAAATCAACCTGTTCGATTTCAGTAATCAACCTGTTCAATTTCCGCCTCAAATAACGAGCTTTAACACATTTTTCACGATAATCCGAGTTTCGGCGAATGTGGTCAGGCACACCGGCACCCCCAAATGTCTTCCGTTGGTGCTCAAACTTTGCGTGGCCGCTTTATCCGACCCGAGGAACTTTCTATGTGATTTCCGGAGAATTTTGTTCCGGACCCCGAATCCGAAAACCGTGTATTATACACTTCAATTTCACTCGCTCGGAAGGTCGTACCGGACCCCGTTTCTTTTTCTCCCCGTTTTTCAATCACGCGTCCGAGCTCATTTTAGGAATCAACTCGATTTCGAATTTCGCTCGATTTCACCTCAAATAACGAGCTTTAACACATTTTTCACGATAATCCGAGTTTTGCGAATCGGTTTATGGCACACCGGCACCCCCAAATGTCTTCCGTTGGTGCTCAAACTTTGCGTGGCCGCTTTATCCGACCCGAGGAACTTTCTATGTGATTTCCGGAGAATTTTGTTCCGGACCTCGGAATCCCGAAAAACCGTGTATTATACACTTCAATTTCACTGCTCGGAAGGTCGACACGGACCCCGTTTTTTTTCTCCCTTTTTCAATCACGCGTCCGAGCTCATTTCAGGAATCAACCTGTTCGATTTCAGAAACAACCCGTTCGATTTCGCCTCAAATAACGAGCTTTAACACATTTTTCACGATAATCCGAGTTTCTGCGAATGTCGGTTTTCAGGCACACCGGCACCCCCAAATGTCTTCCGTTGGTGCTCAAACTTTGCGTGGCCGCTTTATCCGACCCGAGGAACTTTCTATGTGATTTCCGGAGAATTTTGTTCCGGACCCCGGAATCCCGAAAAACCGTGTATTATACACTTCAATTTCAGCTGCTCGGAAGGTCGTACGGACCCCCGTTTTTTTTCTCCCCGTTTTTAAATCACGCGTCCGAGCTCATTTCAGGAATCAACCTGTTCGATTTAGTGAATCAATTTCGATTTCGCCTCAAATAACGAGCTTTAACACATTTTTCACGATAATCCGAGTTTCTGCGAATGCCGGTTTCTGGCACACCGGTACCCCCAAATGTCTTCCGTTGGTGCTCAAACTTTGCGTGGCCGCATTTATCTCGACCCGAGGAACTTTCTATGTGATTTCCGGAGAATTTTGTTCCGGACCCGGAATCCCGAAAAACCGTGTATTATACACTTCAATTTCAAACTGCTCGGAAGGTCGACGACCCCGTTTCTTTTTCTCCCCGTTTTTCAATCACGCGTCCGAGCTCATTTCAGGAATCAACCTGTTCAATTTCAGAATCAACCTGCGTTCAATTTCAGGAATCAACCTGTTCGATTTCAAACCTCAAATAACGAGCTTTAACACATTTTTCACGATAATCCGAGTTTCGGCGAATGCTCGGGTTTGTGGAACACCGGCACCCCCAAATGTCTTCCGTTGGTGCTCAAACTTTGCGTGGCCGCTTTATCTGACCCGAGGAACTTTCTATGTGATTTCCGGAGAATTTTGTTCCGGAACACCGGAATCCCGAAAAACCGTGTATTATACACTTCAATTTTCCTCGTTCGGAAGGTCGTAACGGACCCCCGTTTTTTCTCCCCGTTTTTCAATCACGCGTCCGAGCTCATTTTAGGAATCAACCTGTTCGATTTCAGGAATCAACCTGTTCGATTTCGCCTCAAATAACGAGCTTTAACACATTTTTCACGATAATCCGAGTTTTGCGAATGCTGGTTTTTGGCACACCGGCACCCCCAAATGTCTTCCGTTGATGCTCAAACTTTGCGTGGCCGCTTTTCCGACCGAGGAACTTTCTATGTGATTTCCGGAGAATTTTGTTCCGGACCTTGGAATCCCGAAAAACCGTGTATTATACACTTCAATTTCAACTGTTCTAAGGTCGCACGGACCCCGTTTTTTTTCTCCCTATTTTTCAATCACGCGTCCGAGCTAATTTCAGGAATCAACCCGTTCGATTTCAGAAACAACCCGTTCGATTTCGCCTCAAATAACGAGCTTTAACACATTTTTCACGATAATCCGAGTTTCGGCGAATGTCGGTTTGTGGCACACCGGCACCCCCAAATGTCTTCCGTTGGTGCTCAAACTTTGCGTGGCCGCTTTATCTCGACCCGAGGAACTTTCTATGTGATTTCCGGAGAATTTTGTTCCGGACCCCGGAATCCCGAAAAACCGTGTATTATACACTTCAATTTCAGCTGCTCGGAAGGTCGTACCGGACCCTGTTTCTTTTTCTCCCCGTTTTTCAATCACGCGTCCGAGCTCATTTCAGAATCAACCTGTTCGATTTCAGAAATCAACCTGTTCGATTTCAGCCTCAAATAACGAGCTTTAACACATTTTTCACGATAATCCGAGTTTCTGGCGAATGTCGGTTTCAGGCACACCGGCACCCCCAAATGTCTTCCGTTGGTGCTCAAACTTTGCGTGGCCGCTTTATCTCGACCCGAGGAACTTTCTATGTGATTTCCGGAGAATTTTGTTCCGGACCCCGGAATCCCGAAAAACCGTGTATTATACACTTCAATTTCAGCCAATCGGAAGGTCGTACCGGACCGTTTTTTTTCCCCGTTTTTCAATCACGCGTCCGAGAATCATTTCAGGAATCAACCTGTTCGATTTCGAATCAACCTGTTCGATTTCGCCTCAAATAACGAGCTTTAACACATTTTTCACGATAATCCGAGTTTCGGCGAATGTCGGTTTATGGCACACCGGCACCCCCAAATGTCTTCCGTTAGTGCTCAAACTTTGCGTGGCGCATTTTCTCGACCCGAGGAACTTTCTATGTGATTTTCGGAGAATTTTGTTCCGGACCCGGAATCCCGAAAAACCGTGTATTATACACTTCAATTTCACTGCTCTAAGGTCGTACGGACCTCGTTTTTTCTCCCTATTTTCAATCACGCGTCCGAGCTAATTTCAGAATCAACCCGTTCGATTTCAGGAAACAACCTGTTCGATTTCACCTCAAATAACGAGCTTTAACACATTTTTCACGATAATCCGAGTTTCTGCGAACGTCGGTTTTCAGGCACACCGGCACCCCCAAATGTCTTCCGTTGGTGCTCAAACTTTGCGTGGCCGCTTTATCTCGACCCGAGGAACTTTCTATGTGATTTCCGGAGAATTTTGTTCCGGGAACCCGAAATCCCGAAAACCGTGTATTATACACTTCAATTTCAACTGCTCGGAAGGTCGTGACGACCCCGTTTCTTTTTCTCCCCGTTTTTAAATCACGCGTCCGAGCTCATTTGAGGAATCAACCTGTTCGATTTCAGAAATCAACCTGTTCGATTTCAAATAACGAGCTTTAACACATTTTTCACGATAATCCGAGTTTTCGGCGAATGCCGGTTTCAGGCACACCGCACCCCCAAATGTCTTCCGTTGGTGCTCAAACTTTGCGTGGCTGCATTTTCTGACCCGAGGAACTTTCTATGTGATTTCCGGAGAATTTTGTTCCGGACCCGAATCCCAAAACCGTGTATTATACACTTCAATTTCAAACTGTTCGGAAGGTCGCACCGGATCCCGTTTCTTTTTTCCCCGTTTTTCAATCACGTCCAAGCTCCGAATCAAGCTCAATTTCAGGAATCAACCTGTTCAATTTCAGAATCAACCTGTTCGATTTCAGCCTCAAATAACGAGCTTTAACACATTTTTCACGATAATCCGAGTTTAGCGAATGCTGGTTTGTGGCACACCGGCACCCCCAAATGTCTTCCGTTGGTGCTCAAACTTTGCGTGGCCGCTTTATCTGACCCGAGGAACTTTCTATGTGATTTCCGGAGAATTTTGTTCCGGAATCCCGAAAAACCGTGTATTATACACTTCAATTTCCGCCGTTCGGAAGGTCGTACCGGACCCTGTTTCTTTTTCTCCCTGTTTTTCAATCACGCGTCCGAGCTCATTTCAGGAATCAACCTGTTCGATTTCAGCCGTTCGATTTCAGCCTCAAATAACGAGCTTTAACACATTTTTCACGATAATCCGAGTTTCTGCGAACGTCGGTTTAGGCACACCGGCACCCCCAAATGTCTTCCGCTGGTGCTCAAACTTTGCGTGGCGCATTTTCCGACTCGAGGAACTTTCTATGTGATTTCCGGAGAATTTTGTTCCGGACCCTAATCCGAAAACCGTGTATTATACACTTCAATTTCACTGCTCGGAAGGTCGTACGGACCCCGTTTCTTTTTCTCCCTATTTTCAATCACGCGTCCGAGCTCATTTCAGGAATCAACCCGTTCGATTTCAGAAATCAACCCGTTCGATTTCGCCTCAAATAACGAGCTTTAACACATTTTTCACGATAATCCGAGTTTTGCGAATGTCGGTTTGTGGCACACCGGCACCCCCAAATGTCTTCCGTTGGTGCTCAAACTTTGCGTGGCCGCTTTATCGACCCGAGGAACTTTCTATGTGATTTCCGGAGAATTTTGTTCCGGACCCGGAATCCCGAAAAACCGTGTATTATACACTTCAATTTCAGCCGTTCGGAAGGTCGCACGACCGTTTCTTTTTCTCCTCGTTTTTAAATCACGCGTCCGAGCTCATTTGAGGAATCAACCTGTTCGATTTCAGCCTCAAATAACGAGCTTTAACACATTTTTCACGATAATCCGAGTTTTGCGAACGTCGGTTTCAGGCACACCGGCACCCCCAAATGTCTTCCGTTGGTGCTCAAACTTTGCGTGGCTGCATTTTCTGACTCGAGGAACTTTCTATGTGATTTCCGGAGAATTTTGTTCCGGAACCCCGGAATCCCGAAAACCGTGTATTATACACTTCAATTTCAACTGTTCGGAAGGTCGACGATCCCGTTTCTTTTTCTCCCCGTTTTTCAATCACGCGTCCGAGCTCATTTCAGGAATCAACCTGTTCAATTTCGAATTTCAAGGAATCAACCTGTTCGATTTGGGCCTCAAATAACGAGCTTTAACACATTTTTCACGATAATCCGAGTTTCGGCGAATGTCGGTTTGTGGCACACCGGCACCCCCAAATGTCTTCCGTTGGTGCTCAAACTTTGCGTGGCCGCTTTATCTGACCCGAGGAACTTTCTATGTGATTTCCGGAGAATTTTGTTCCGGACCCCGTAATCCCGAAAAACCGTGTATTATACACTTCAATTTCCGTCGTTCGGAAGGTCGTAACGGACCCTGTTTCTTTTTCTCCCGGTTTTTAATCACGCGTCCGAGCTCATTTTAGGAATCAACCTGTTCGATTTCAGGAATCAACCTGTTCGATTTCAGCCTCAAATAACGAGCTTTAACACATTTTTCACGATAATCCGAGTTTCGGCGAATGCTGGTTTATGGCACACCGGCACCCCAAATGTCTTCCGCTGGTGCTCAAACTTTGCGTGGCTGCATTTTCTGACTCGAGGAACTTTCTATGTGATTTCCGGAGAATTTTGTTCCGGACCCGGAATCCCGAAAAACCGTGTATTATACACTTCAATTTCAAACTGCGTTCGTAAGGTCGTACGGACCCTCGTTTCTTTTTCTCCCTATTTTTCAATCACGCGTCCGAGCTAATTTCAGAAATCAACCTGTTCGATTTCAGAAACAACTGTTCGATTTCGCCTCAAATAACGAGCTTTAACACATTTTTCACGATAATCCGAGTTTCTGCGAATGTTTGGTTCAGGCACACCCAAGCACCCCCAAATGTCTTCCGCTGGTGCTCAAACTTTGCGTGGCCGCTTTATCCGACCCGAGGAACTTTCTATGTGATTTCCGGAGAATTTTGTTCCGGGACCCCGAATCCCGAAAAACCGTGTATTATACACTTCAATTTCACTAGTTCGGAAGGTCGACCGACCCCGTTTCTTTTTCTCCCTGTTTTTCAATCACGCGTCCGAGCTCATTTCAGGAATCAACCTGTTCGATTTCAGAAATCAACCTGTTCGATTTCAGCCTCAAATAACGAGCTTTAACACATTTTTCACGATAATCCGAGTTTCGGCGAATGCTGGTTTGTGGCACACCGGCACCCCCAAATGTCTTCCGTTGGTGCTCAAACTTTGCGTGGCCGCTTTATCCGACCCGAGGAACTTTCTATGTCATTTCCGGAGAATTTTGTTCCGGAATCCCGAAAAACCGTGTATTATACACTTCAATTTCACCAATCGGAAGGTCGTACGGACCCCCCGTTTCTTTTTCTCCGTTTTTCAATCACGCGTCCGAGCTCATTTCAGAATCAACCTGTTCGATTTCAGAAATCAACCTGTTCGATTTCGCCTCAAATAACGAGCTTTAACACATTTTTCACGATAATCCGAGTTTCGGCGAATGCTGGTTTGTGGCACACCGGCACCCCCAAATGTCTTCCGCTGGTGCTCAAACTTTGCGTGGCTGCATTTTCTGACTCGAGGAACTTTCTATGTGATTTCCGGAGAATTTTGTTCCGGAATCCCGAAAAACCGTGTATTATACACTTCAATTTCGTCAAACTGTTCGGAAGGTCGTACACGGACCCCGTTTTTTTCTCCCTATTTTTCAATCACGCGTCCGAGCTAATTTCAGGAATCAACCCGTTCGATTTCAGAAACAACCGTTCGATTTGGGCCTCAAATAACGAGCTTTAACACATTTTTCACGATAATCCGAGTTTTGCGAATGTCGGTTCAGGCACACCGGCACCCCCAAATGTCTTCCGTTGGTGCTCAAACTTTGCGTGGCCGCTTTATCCGACCCGAGGAACTTTCTATGTGATTTCCGGAGAATTTTGTTCCGGACCCCGGAATCCCGAAAAACCGTGTATTATACACTTCAATTTCAGCTGCTCGGAAGGTCGTACGGACCCCGTTTCTTTTTCTCCCCGTTTTTAAATCACGCGTCCGAGCTCATTTCAGGAATCAACCCGTTCGATTTCAGAATCAACTCGTTCGATTTCGCCTCAAATAACGAGCTTTAACACATTTTTCACGATAATCCGAGTTTCTGCGAATGTTGGTTTCTGGCACACCGGCACCCCCAAATGTCTTCCGTTGGTGCTCAAACTTTGCGTGGCTGCATTTTTTGACTCGAGGAACTTTCTATTTGATTTCCGGAGAATTTTGTTCCGGAATCCCGAAAAACCGTGTATTATACACTTCAATTTCAAATTGTTCGGAAGGTCGTACCGGATCCCCGTTTCTTTTTCTCCCCGTTTTTCAATCACGCGTCCGAGCTCATTTCAGGAATCAACCTGTTCAATTTCAGGAATCAACCCGTTCAATTTCGAATCAACCCGTTCGATTTCAAACCTCAAATAACGAGCTTTAACACATTTTTCACGATAATCCGAGTTTTGCGAATGCTGGTTTTTGGCACACCGGCACCCCCAAATGTCTTCCGTTGGTGCTCAAACTTTGCGTGGCCGCTTTATCTCGACCCGAGGAACTTTCTATGTGATTTCCGGAGAATTTTGTTCCGGACCCGGAATCCCGAAAAACCGTGTATTATACACTTCAATTTCAGCCGTTCGGAAGGTCGTAACGGACCCCGTTTCTTTTTCTCCCGTTTTTAAATCACGCGTCCGAGCTCATTTTAGGAATCAACTCGATTTCGATTTCGAAATTTCGATTTCGCCTCAAATAACGAGCTTTAACACATTTTTCACGATAATCCGAGTTTTGCGAATGTCGGTTTATGGCACACCGGCACCCCCAAATGTCTTCCGTTGGTGCTCAAACTTTGCGTGGCTGCATTTTTTGACTCGAGGAACTTTCTATGTGATTTCGGAGAATTTTGTTCCGGACCGAATCACGAAAACCGTGTATTATACACTTCAATTTCACTGTTCGGAAGGTCGTACGGACCCCGTTTCTTTTTCTCCCTGTTTTTCAATCACGCGTCCGAGCTAATTTCAGAATCAACCCGTTCGATTTTCAGAAACAACCTGTTCGATTTCGCCTCAAATAACGAGCTTTAACACATTTTTCACGATAATCCGAGTTTTGCGAATGTCGGGTTTAGGCACACCGGCACCCCCAAATGTCTTCCGTTGGTGCTCAAACTTTGCGTGGCCGCTTTATCTGACCCGAGGAACTTTCTATGTGATTTCCCGAGAATTTTGGTTCGGGACCCCGGAATCCCGAAAAACCGTGTATTATACACTTCAATTTCAGCCGTTCGGAAGGTCGTACGACCCCCGTTTCTTTTTCTCCCGTTTTTAAATCACGCGTCCGAGCTCATTTGAGGAATCAACCTGTTCGATTTCAGAATCAACCCGCCTCAAATAACGAGCTTTAACACATTTTTCACGATAATCCGAGTTTCGGCGAATGCTGGTTTGTGGCACACCGGCACCCCCAAATGTCTTCCGTTGGTGCTCAAACTTTGCGTGGCTGCATTTTCTGACTCGAGGAACTTTCTATGTGATTTCCGGAGAATTTTGTTCCGGAACTCCGGAATCCCGAAAAACCGTGTATTATACACTTCAATTTCACTGCTCGGAAGGTCGCACGGATCCCGTTTTTTTCTCCCCGTTTTTCAATCACGCGTCCGAGCTCATTTCAGGAATCAACCTGTTCAATTTCAGGAATCAACCTGTTCAATTTCAGGAATCAACCTGTTCGATTTCAGCCTCAAATAACGAGCTTTAACACATTTTTCACGATAATCCGAGTTTTGCGAATGTTGGTTTTGTGGAACACACCGGCACCCCCAAATGTCTTCCGTTGGTGCTCAAACTTTGCGTGGCCGCTTTATCTCGACCCGAGGAACTTTCTATGTGATTTCCGGAGAATTTTGTTCCGGACCCGGAATCCCGAAAAACCGTGTATTATACACTTCAATTTCCGTCGCTCGAAGGTCGTAACGGACCCCGTTTCTTTTTCTCCCCGTTTTTAAATCACGCGTCCGAGCTCATTTCAGGAATCAACCGTTCGATTTCAGGAATCAACCTGTTCGATTTCGGGCCTCAAATAACGAGCTTTAACACATTTTTCACGATAATCCGAGTTTCGGCGAATGCCGGTTTATGGCACACCGGCACCCCTAAATGTCTTCCGTTGGTGCTCAAACTTTGCGTGGCCGCATTTTTTGACTCGAGGAACTTTCTATGTGATTTCCGGAGAATTTTGTTCCGGACCCGGAATCCCGAAAAACCGTGTATTATACACTTCAATTTCACTGCTCGTAAGGTCGTACGGACCCGTTTCTTTTTCTCCCTATTTTTCAATCACGCGTCCGAGCTAATTTCAGGAATCAACCTGTTCGATTTCAGGAAACAACCGTTCGATTTTCTCAAATAACGAGCTTTAACACATTTTTCACGATAATCCGAGTTTCTGCGAATGCTTTCGGTTTCAGGCACACCGGCACCCCCAAATGTCTTCCGCTGGTGCTCAAACTTTGCGTGGCCGCTTTATCCGACCCGAGGAACTTTCTATGTGATTTCCGGAGAATTTTGTTCCGGACCCCGGAATCCCGAAAAACCGTGTATTATACACTTCAATTTCAGCTGTTCGGAAGGTCGCACGGACCCCGTTTCTTTTTCTCCCGTTTTTCAATCACGCGTCCGAGCTCATTTCAGGAATCAACCTGTTCGATTTCAGTAAATCAACCGTTCGATTTCGCCTCAAATAACGAGCTTTAACACATTTTTCACGATAATCCGAGTTTCGGCGAATGTTGGTTTGGGGCACAACGGCACCTCCAAATGTCTTCCGTTGGTGCTCAAACTTTGCGTGGCCGCTTTATCTGACCCGAGGAACTTTCTATGTGATTTCCGGAGAATTTTGTTCCGGGACCCCGGAATCCCGAAAAACCGTGTATTATACACTTCAATTTCCAATCGGAAGGTCGTACCGGACCCGTTTCTTTTTTCTCCCCGTTTTTCAATCACGCGTCCGAGCTCATTTCAGGAATCAACCTGTTTGATTTCAGAAATCAACCTGTTCGATTTCAACCTCAAATAACGAGCTTTAACACATTTTTCACGATAATCCGAGTTTTGCGAATGTCGGTTTCAGGCACACCGGCACCCCCAAATGTCTTCCGTTGGTGCTCAAACTTTGCGTGGCTGCATTTTCTGACCCGAGGAACTTTCTATGTGATTTCCGGAGAATTTTGTTCCGGACTCTGGAATCCCGAAAAACCGTGTATTATACACTTCAATTTCAAACTGCTCGGAAGGTCGTACCGACCCCGTTTCTTTTTCTCCCGTTTTAAAATCACGCGTCCGAGCTAATTTCAGGAATCAACCCGTTCGATTTCAGGAATCAACCTGTTCGATTTCAGCCTCAAATAACGAGCTTTAACACATTTTTCACGATAATCCGAGTTTCGGCGAATGCTGGTTTGTGGCACACCGGCACCCCCAAATGTCTTCCGCTGGTGCTCAAACTTTGCGTGGCTGCATTTTCTGACTCGAGGAACTTTCTATGTGATTTCCGGAGAATTTTGTTCCGGGACTCCGGAATCCCGAAAACCGTGTATTATACACTTCAATTTCAGCCGTTCGGAAGGTCGTACCGGATCCTGTTTCTTTTTCTCCCTGTTTTTCAATCACGCGTCCGAGCTCATTTCAGGAATCAACCTGTTCAATTTCAGGAATCAACCTGTTCAATTTCAGGAATCAACCTGTTCGATTTCAGCCTCAAATAACGAGCTTTAACACATTTTTCACGATAATCCGAGTTTCGCGAATCTTTGGTTTCAGGCACACCGGCACCCCCAAATGTCTTCCGTTGGTGCTCAAACTTTGCGTGGCCGCTTTATCTGACCCGAGGAACTTTCTATGTGATTTCCGGAGAATTTTGTTCCGGGACCCCGGAATCCCGAAAAACCGTGTATTATACACTTCAATTTCCGTCGTTCGGAAGGTCGTAACGGACCCTGTTTCTTTTTCTCCCTGTTTTTAAATCACGCGTCCGAGCTCATTTTAGGAATCAACCTGTTCGATTTCAGGAATCAACCTGTTCGATTTCAGCCTCAAATAACGAGCTTTAACACATTTTTCACGATAATCCGAGTTTCGGCGAATGCTGGTTTATGGCACACCGGCACCCCCAAATGTCTTCCGCTGGTGCTCAAACTTTGCGTGGCTGCATTTTCTGACTCGAGGAACTTTCTATGTGATTTCCGGAGAATTTTGTTCCGGGACTCCGGAATCACGAAAAACCGTGTATTATACACTTCAATTTCACTGTTCGAAGGTCGTACCGACCCCGTTTCTTTTTTCCCTATTTTTCAATCACGCGTCCGAGCTAATTTCAGGAATCAACCTGTTCGATTTCAGAAATCAACCTGTTCGATTTCAGTCTCAAATAACGAGCTTTAACACATTTTTCACGATAATCCGAGTTTCGGCGAATGCTGGTTTGTGGCACACCGGCACCCCCAAATGTCTTCCGTTGGTGCTCAAACTTTGCGTGGCCGCTTTATCTCGACCCGAGGAACTTTCTATGTGATTTCGGAGAATTTTGTTCCGGGACCCGGAATCCCGAAAACCGTGTATTATACACTTCAATTTCAGCCTTTCGGAAGGTCGACCGGACCCCGTTTCTTTTTCTCCCCGTTTTTCAATCACGCGTCCGAGCTCATTTCAGGAATCAACCTGTTCGATTTCAGAAATCAACCTGTTCGATTTCGGGCTCAAATAACGAGCTTTAACACATTTTTCACGATAATCCGAGTTTTGCGAATGTTGGTTTAGGCACACCGGCACCCCCAAATGTCTTCCGCTGGTGCTCAAACTTTGCGTGGCCGCTTTATCTGACCCGAGGAACTTTCTATGTGATTTCCGGAGAATTTTGTTCCGGACCGGAATCCCAAAAACCGTGTATTATACACTTCAATTTCAACCGTTCGGAAGGTCGTACCGGACCCTGTTTCTTTTTCTCCCCGTTTTTCAATCACGCGTCCGAGCTCATTTCAGGAATCAACCTGTTCGATTTCAGAAATCAACTGTTCGATTTCAGCCTCAAATAACGAGCTTTAACACAATTTTCACGATAATCCGAGTTTCGGCGAATGCTGGTTTGTGGCACACCGGCACCCCCAAATGTCTTCCGTTGGTGCTCAAACTTTGTGTGGCTGCATTTGTTGACTCGAGGAACTTTCTATGTGATTTCCGGAGAATTTTGTTCCGGGACCCCGGAATCCCGAAAAACCGTGTATTATACACTTCAATTTCACTAGTTCGGAAGGTCGCACGGACCCGTTTCTTTTTCTCCCTGTTTTAAAATCACGCGTCCGAGCTAATTTCAGGAATCAACCTGTTCGATTTCAGGAATCCACCTGTTCGATTTCAGTCTCAAATAACGAGCTTTAACACATTTTTCACGATAATCCGAGTTTCGGCGAATGCTGGTTTGTGGCACACCGGCACCCCCAAATGTCTTCCGCTGGTGCTCAAACTTTGCGTGGCTGCATTTTCTGACTCGAGGAACTTTCTATGTGATTTCCGGAGAATTTTGTTCGGGACTCCGAATCCCGAAAACCGTGTATTATACACTTCAATTTCAGCCGTTCGGAAGGTCGTACCGGATCCTGTTTCTTTTTCTCCCTGTTTTTCAATCACGCGTCCGTGCTCATTTCAGGAATCAACCTGTTCAATTTCAGGAATCAACTGTTCAATTTCAGGTTCGATTTGCCTCAAATAACGAGCTTTAACACATTTTTCACGATAATCCGAGTTTCGCGAATGTCGGTTTGTGGCACACCGGCACCCCCAAATGTCTTCCGTTGTTGCTCAAACTTTGCGTGGCCGCTTTATCTGATCCGAGGAACTTTCTATGTGATTTCCGGAGAATTTTGTTCCGGAACCCCGGAATCCCGAAAACCGTGTATTATACACTTCAATTTCAACTGTTCGGAAGGTCGACGGACCCGTTTCTTTTTCTCCCCGTTTTTCAATCACGCGTCCGAGCTAATTTCAGGAATCAACCTGTTCGATTTCAGGAAACAACCTGTTCGATTTCAGTCTCAAATAACGAGCTTTAACACATTTTTCACGATAATCCGAGTTTTGCGAATCTCGGTTTTCAGGCACACACCGGCACCCCCAAATGTCTTCCGCTGGTGCTCAAACTTTGCGTGGCCGCTTTATCTGACCCGAGGAACTTTCTATGTGATTTCCGGAGAATTTTGTTCCGGGACCCCGGAATCCCGAAAAACCGTGTATTATACACTTCAATTTCATTTGTTCGGAAGGTCGTACGGACCCCGTTTCTTTTTCTCCCTGTTTTTCAATCACGCGTCCGAGCTCATTTCAGGAATCAACCTGTTCGATTTCAGAAATCAACCTGTTCGATTTCAGTCTCAAATAACGAGCTTTAACACATTTTTCACGATAATCCGAGTTTCGGCGAATGCTGGTTTGTGGCACACCGGCACCCCCAAATGTCTTCCGTTGGTGCTCAAACTTTGCGTGCCGCTTTATCTGACCCGAGGAACTTTCTATGTGATTTCCGGAGAATTTTGTTCCGGGACCCCGGAATCCCGAATAACCGTGTATTATACATTTCAATTTCCGTCGTTCGGAAGGTCGTAACGGACCCTGTTTCTTTTTCTCCCTATTTTTCAATCACGCGTCCGAGCTAATTTCAGGAATCAACCTGTTCGATTTCAGGAAACAACCTGTTCGATTTCAGTCTCAAATAACGAGCTTTAACACATTTTTCACGATAATCCGAGTTTCGGCGAATGCTGGTTTGTGGCACACCGGCACCCCCAAATGTCTTCCGCTGGTGCTCAAACTTTGCGTGGCCGCTTTATCTGACCCGAGGAATTTTCTATGTGATTTCCGTAGAATTTTGTTCCAGGACTCCTGAATCCCGAAAAACCGTGTATTTATATACACTTCAATTTCCGTCGTTCGGAAGGTCGTAACGGACCCTGTTTCTTTTTCTCCCTGTTTTTAAATCACGCGTCCGAGCTCATTTTAGGAATCAACCTGTTCGATTTCAGGAATCAACCTCGTTCGATTTGCCTCAAATAACGAGCTTTAACACATTTTTCACGATAATCCGAGTTTCGGCGAATGCTGGTTTATGGCACACCGGCACCCCCAAATGTCTTCCCCTGGTGCTCAAACTTTGCGTGGCAACATTTTCTGACTCGAGGAACTTTCTATGTGAGTTCCGGAGAATTTTGTTCCGGGACTCCGGAATCACGAAAAACCGTGTATTATACACTTCAATTTCAACCGTTCGGAAGGTCGTAGACGGACCCGTTTGTTTTTTTCTCCCTATTTTTCAATCACGCGTCCGAGCTAATTTCAGGAATCAACCTGTTCGATTTTTGAAACAACCCGTTCGATTTCGGTCTCAAATAACGAGCTTTAACACATTTTTCACGATAATCCGAGTTTTTGCGAATGCTTTGGTTTCAGGCACACCGGCACCCCCAAATGTCTTCCGCTGGTGCTCAAACTTTGCGTGGCCGCTTTATCTGACCCGAGGAACTTTCTATGTGATTTCCGGAGAATTTTGTTCCGGGACCCCGGAATCCCGAAAAACCGTGTATTATACACTTCAATTTCAACTGTTCGGAAGGTCGTACCGGACCCTGTTTCTTTTTCTCCCTGTTTTTAAATCACGCGTCCGAGCTAATTTCAGGAATCAACCTGTTCGATTTCAGGAATCCACCTGTTCGATTTCAATCTCAAATAACGAGCTTTAACACATTTTTCACGATAATCTGATTTTCGCGAATGCTGGTTTGTGGCACACCGGCACCCCCAAATGTCTTCCGCTGGTGCTCAAACTTTGCGTGGCTGCATTTTCTGACTCGAGGAACTTTCTATGTGATTTCCGGAGAATTTTGTTCCGGGACTCCGGAATCACGAAAAACCGTGTATTATACACTTCAATTTCAGCCGTTCGGAAGGTCGTACCGGACCCTGTTTCTTTTTCTCCCTGTTTTTCAATCACGCGTCCGAGCTCATTTCAGGAATCAACCTGTTCAATTTCAGGAATCAACCTGTTCAATTTCAGGAATCAACCTGTTCGATTTCAGCCTCAAATAACGAGCTTTAACACATTTTTCACGATAATCCGAGTTTCGGCGAATTTGGTTCAGGCACACCGGCACCCCCAAATGTCTTCCGTTGGTGCTCAAACTTTGCGTGGCCGCTTTATCCGACCCGAGGAACTTTCTATGTGATTTCCGGAGAATTTTGTTCCGGACCCGGAATCCCGAAAAACCGTGTATTATACACTTCAATTTCAGCCGTTCGGAAGGTCGTAACGGACCCTGTTTCTTTTTCTCCCTGTTTTTAAATCACGCGTCCGAGCTCATTTTAGGAATCAACCTGTTCGATTTCAGGAATCAACCTGTTCGATTTCAGCCTCAAATAACGAGCTTTAACACATTTTTCACGATAATCCGAGTTTCGGCGAATGCTGGTTTATGGCACACCGGCACCCCCAAATGTCTTCCGTTGGTGCTCAAACTTTGCGTGGCTGCATTTTCTGACTCGAGGAACTTTCTATGTGATTTCCGGAGAATTTTGTTCCGGGACTCCGGAATCACGAAAAACCGTGTATTATACACTTCAATTTCAAATTTCGGAAGGTCGTCGGACCCCGTTTCTTTTTCTCCCTATTTTTCAATCACGCGTCCGAGCTAATTTCAGGAATCAACCTGTTCGATTTCAGGAAACAACCTGTTCGATTTCAGTCTCAAATAACGAGCTTTAACACATTTTTCACGATAATCCGAGTTTCGGCGAATGCTGGTTTGTGGCACACCGGCACCCCCAAATGTCTTCCGCTAGTGCTCAAACTTTGCGTGGCCGCTTTATCTGACCCGAGGAACTTTCTATGTGATTTCCGGAGAATTTTGTTCCGGGACCCCGGAATCCCGAAAAACCGTGTATTATACACTTCAATTTCAGCCGTTCGGAAGGTCGTAACGGACTGCGTTTCTTTTTCTCCCGTTTTTAAATCACGCGTCCGAGCTAATTTCAGGAATCAACCTGTTCGATTTTGAATCCACCCGTTCGATTTCGGGCCTCAAATAACGAGCTTTAACACATTTTTCACGATAATCCGATTTTCGCGAATCTTTGGTTTCAGGCACACCGGCACCCCCAAATGTCTTCCGCTGGTGCTCAAACTTTGCGTGGCTGCATTTTTCGACTCGAGGAACTTTCTATGTGATTTCCGGAGAATTTTGTTCCGGGACTCAGGAATCCCGAAAAACCGTGTATTATACACTTCAATTTGCCTGTTCGGAAGGTCGCACGGATCCTGTTTCTTTTTCTCCCTGTTTTTCAATCACGCGTCCGAGCTCATTTCAGGAATCAACCTGTTCAATTTCAGGAATCAACCTGTTCAATTTCAGGAATCAACCTGTTCGATTTCAGCCTCAAATAACGAGCTTTAACACATTTTTCACGATAATCCGAGTTTCGGCGAATGCTGGTTTGTGGCACACCGGCACCCCCAAATGTCTTCCGTTGGTGCTCAAACTTTGCGTGGCCGCTTTATCTGACCCGAGGAACTTTCTATGTGATTTCCGGAGAATTTTGTTCCGGAATACCGAAAAACCGTGTATTATACACTTCAATTTCAGCCGTTCGGAAGGTCGTAACGGACCCTGTTTCTTTTTCTCCCTGTTTTTAAATCACGCGTCCGAGCTCATTTTAGGAATCAACCTGTTCGATTTCAGGAATCAACCTGTTCGATTTCAGCCTCAAATAACGAGCTTTAACACATTTTTCACGATAATCCGAGTTTCGGCGAATGCTGGTTTGTGGCACACCGGCACCCCCAAATGTCTTCCGCTGGTGCTCAAACTTTGCGTGGCTGCATTTTCTGACTCGAGGAACTTTCTATGTGATTTCCGGAGAATTTTGTTCCGGGACCCCGGAATCACGAAAAACCGTGTATTATACACTTCAATTTCAGCCGTTCGGAAGGTCGTACCGGACCCTGTTTCTTTTTCTCCCTATTTTTCAATCACGCGTCCGAGCTAATTTCAGGAATCAACCTGTTCGATTTCAGGAAACAACCTGTTCGATTTCAGTCTCAAATAACGAGCTTTAACACATTTTTCACGATAATCCGAGTTTTGCGAATCTTTGGTTTTGGCACACCGGCACCCCCAAATGTCTTCCGTTGGTGCTCAAACTTTGCGTGGCCGCTTTATCTGACCCGAGGAACTTTCTATGTGATTTCCGGAGAATTTTGTTCCGGGACCCCGGAATCCCGAAAAACCGTGTATTATACACTTCAATTTCAAACCATTCGGAAGGTCGACGGACCCGTTTCTTTTTCTCCCTGTTTTTCAATCACGCGTCCGAGCTCATTTTAGGAATCAACCTGTTCGATTTCAGGAATCAACCTGTTCGATTTCAGCCTCAAATAACGAGCTTTAACACATTTTTCACGATAATCCGAGTTTCGGCGAATGCTGGTTTATGGCACACCGGCACCCCCAAATGTCTTCCGCTGGTGCTCAAACTTTGCGTGGCTGCATTTTCTGACTCGAGGAACTTTCTATGTGATTTCCGGAGAATTTTGTTCCGGGACTCCGGAATCACGAAAACCGTGTATTATACACACTTCAATTTCACGTCGTTCGTAAGGTCGCACCGGACCCTGTTTCTTTTTCTCCCTGTTTTTCAATCACGCGTCCGAGCTCATTTCAGGAATCAACCTGTTCGATTTCAGAAATCAACCTGTTCGATTTCAGTCTCAAATAACGAGCTTTAACACATTTTTCACGATAATCCGAGTTTCGGCGAATGCTGGTTTGTGGCACACCGGCACCCCCAAATGTCTTCCGTTGGTGCTCAAACTTTGCGTGGCCGCTTTATCTGACCCGAGGAACTTTCTATGTGATTTCCGGAGAATTTTGTTCCGGGACCCCGAATCCCGAAAAACCGTGTATTATACACTTCAATTTCAAACTATTCGGAAGGTCGTAACGGACCCGTTTCTTTTTCTCCCCGTTTTTCAATCACGCGTCCGAGCTCATTTCAGGAATCAACCTGTTCGATTTCAGAAATCAACCTGTTCGATTTCAGCCTAAAATAACGAGCTTTAACACATTTTTCACGATAATCCGAGTTTTGGCGAAT
The DNA here is from genome assembly GCF_048544455.1 of Silene latifolia. Classification (NCBI taxonomy): domain Eukaryota; kingdom Viridiplantae; phylum Streptophyta; class Magnoliopsida; order Caryophyllales; family Caryophyllaceae; genus Silene; species Silene latifolia. The sequence continues at coordinate 456,105 of NC_133535.1, read as the reverse complement.
GCTGGTTTGTGGCACACCGGCACCCCCAAATGTCTTCCGTTGGTGCTCAAACTTTGCGTGGCCACTTTATCTGACCCGAAGAACTTTCTATGTGATTTCCGGAGAATTTTGTTCCGGGACCCGGAATCCCGAAAAACCGTGTATTATACACTTCAATTTCAGCCGTTCGGAAGGTCGTACCGGACCCTGTTTCTTTTTCTCCCTGTTTTTCAATCACGCGTCCGAGCTCATTTCAGGAATCAACCTGTTCGATTTCAGAAATCAACCTGTTCGATTTCAGTCTCAAATAACGAGCTTTAACACATTTTTCACGATAATCCGAGTTTTGCGAATCTTCGGTTTGTGGCACACCGGCACCCCCAAATGTCTTCCGTTGGTACTCAAACTTTGCGTGGCTGCATTTTTCGACTCGAGGAACTTTCTATGTGATTTCCGGAGAATTTTGTTACGGAATCCCGAAAAACCGTGTATTATACACTTCAATTTCACTAGTTCGGAAGGTCGTACCGGACCCTGTTTCTTTTTCTCCCTGTTTTTAAATCACGCGTCCGAGCTAATTTCAGGAATCAACCTGTTCGATTTCAGGAATCAACCTGTTCGATTTCAGTCTCAAATAACGAGCTTTAACACATTTTTCACGATAATTTGAGTTTCGGCGAATGCTTGTTTGTGGCACACCGGCACCCCCAAATGTCTTCCGCTGGTGCTCAAACTTTGCGTGGCTGCATTTTCTGACTCGAGGAACTTTCTATGTGATTTCCGGAGAATTTTGTTCCGGGACTCCGAAATCCCGAAAAACCGTGTATTATACACTTCAATTTCAGCCGTTCGGAAGGTAAACCGGATCCGTTTCTTTTTCTCCCAGTTTTTCAATCACGCGTCCGAGCTCATTTCAGGAATCAACCTGTTCAATTTCAGGAATCAACCTGTTCGATTTCAGGAATCAACCTGTTCGATTTCAGCCTCAAATAACGAGCTTTAACACATTTTTCACGATAATCCGAGTTTCGGCGAATGCTGGTTTGTGGCACACCGGCACCCCCAAATGTCTTCCGTTGGTGCTCAAACTTTGCGTGGCCGCTTTATCCGACCCGAAGAACTTTCTATGTGATTTCCGGAGAATTTTGTTCCGGGACCCGGAATCCCGAAAAACCGTGTATTTATACACTTCAATTTCACCGTTCGGAAGGTAAACCGGACCCGTTTCTTTTTCTCCCGTTTTTCAATCACGCGTCCGAGCTAATTTCAGGAATCAACCTGTTCGATTTCAGAAATCAACCTGTTCGATTTCAGTCTCAAATAACGAGCTTTAACACATTTTTCACGATAATCCGAGTTTCGGCGAATGCTGGTTTGTGGCACACCGGCACCCCCAAATGTCTTCCGCTGGTGCTCAAACTTTGCGTGGCCGCTTTATCTGACCCGAGAACTTTCTATGTGATTTCCGGAGAATTTTGTTCCGGGACCCGGAATCCCGAAAACCGTGTATTATACACTTCAATTTCAGCCTTTCGGAAGGTCGTACGGACCCCCGTTTTTTTCTCCCCGTTTTTCAATCACGCGTCCGAGCTCATTTCAGAAATCAACCTGTTCAATTTCAGAAATCAACCTCGTTCGATTTGGGTCTCAAATAACGAGCTTTAACACATTTTTCACGATAATCCGAGTTTCGGCGAATGCTGGTTTGTGGCACACCGGCACCCCCAAATGTCTTCCGTTGGTGCTCAAACTTTGCGTGGCCGCTTTATCTGACCCGAGGAACTTTCTATGTGATTTCCGGAGAATTTTGTTCCGGACCCCGGAATCCCGAAAAACCGTGTATTATACACTTCAATTTCAGTCGTTCGGAAGGTCGTACCGGACCCTGTTTCTTTTTCTCCCTATTTTTCAATCACGCGTCCGAGCTAATTTCAGGAATCAACCTGTTCGATTTCAGGAAACAACCTGTTCGATTTCAGTCTCAAATAACGAGCTTTAACACATTTTTCACGATAATCCGAGTTTCGGCGAATGCTGGTTTGTGGCACACCGGCACCCCCAAATGTCTTCCGCTGGTGCTCAAACTTTGCGTGGCCGCTTTATCTGACCCGAGGAACTTTCTATGTGATTTCCGGAGAATTTTGTTCCGGGACCCCGGAATCCCGAAAAACCGTGTATTATACACTTCAATTTCAGCCGTTCGGAAGGTCGTATCGGACCCTGTTTCTTTTTCTCCCTGTTTTTCAATCACGCGTCCGAGCTCATTTCAGGAATCAACCTGTTCGATTTCAGAAATCAACCTGTTCGATTTCAGTCTCAAATAACGAGCTTTAACACATTTTTCACGATAATCCGAGTTTCGGCGAATGCTGGTTTGTGGCACACCGGCACCCCCAAATGTCTTCCGTTGGTGCTCAAACTTTGCGTGGCCGCTTTATCTGACCCGAGGAACTTTCTATGTGATTTCCGGAGAATTTTGTTCCGGGACCCCGGAATCCCGAAAAACCGTGTATTATACACTTCAATTTCCGTCGTTCGGAAGGTCGTAACGGACCCTGTTTCTTTTTCTCCCTGTTTTTAAATCACGCGTCCGAGCTCATTTTAGGAATCAACCTGTTCGATTTCAGGAATCAACCTGTTCGATTTCAGCCTCAAATAACGAGCTTTAACACATTTTTCACGATAATCCGAGTTTCGGCGAATCCTGGTTTATGGCACACCGGCACCCCTAAATGTCTTCCCCTGGTGCTCAAACTTTGCGTGGCTGCATTTTCTGACTCGAGGAACTTTCTATGTGATTTCCGGAGAATTTTGTTCCGGGACTCCGGAATCACGAAAAACCGTGTATTATACACTTCAATTTCAGCCGTTCGGAAGGTCGTACCGGATCCTGTTTCTTTTTCTCCCTATTTTTCAATCACGCGTCCGAGCTCATTTCAGGAATCAACCTGTTCAATTTCAGGAATCAACCTGTTCAATTTCAGGAATCAACCTGTTCGATTTCAGCCTCAAATAACGAGCTTTAACACATTTTTCACGATAATCCGAGTTTCGGCGAATGCTGGTTTGTGGCACACCGGCACCCCCAAATGTCTTCCGTTGTTGCTCAAACTTTGTGTGGCCGCTTTATCTGATCCGAAGAATTTTCTATGTGATTTCCGTAGAATTTTGTTCCAGGACCCCGGAATCCCGAAAAACCGTGTATTTATATACACTTCAATTTGCCTGTTCGGAAGGTCGACGGACCCCGTTTCTTTTTCTCCCCGTTTTTCAATCACGCGTCCGAGCTAATTTCAGGAATCAACCTCTTCGATTTTGGAAACAACCGTTCGATTTCGGTCTCAAATAACGAGCTTTAACACATTTTTCACGATAATCCGAGTTTCGGCGAATCTTCGGTTTCAGGCACACCGGCACCCCCAAATGTCTTCCGCTGGTGCTCAAACTTTGCGTGGCCGCTTTATCTGACCCGAGGAACTTTCTATGTGATTTCCGGAGAATTTTGTTCCGGGACCGAATCCCGAAAAACCGTGTATTATACACTTCAATTTCAGCCGTTCGGAAGGTCGTACCGGACCCTGTTTCTTTTTCTCCCTGTTTTTCAATCACGCGTCCGAGCTCATTTCAGGAATCAACCTGTTCAATTTCAGAAATCAACCTGTTCGATTTCAGCCTCAAATAACGAGCTTTAACACATTTTTCACGATAATCCGAGTTTCGGCGAATGCTGGTTTGTGGCACACCGGCACCCCCAAATGTCTTCCGTTGGTGCTCAAACTTTGCGTGGCCGCTTTATCTGACCCGAGGAACTTTCTATGTGATTTCCGGAGAATTTTGTTCCGGGACCCCGGAATCCCGAAAAACCGTGTATTATACACTTCAATTTCCGTCGTTCGGAAGGTCGTAACGGACCCTGTTTCTTTTTCTCCCTGTTTTTAAATCACGCTCCCGAGCTCATTTTAGGAATCAACCTGTTCGATTTCAGGAATCAACCTGTTCGATTTCAGCCTCAAATAACGAGCATTAACACATTTTTCACGATAATCCGAGTTTCGGCGAATGCTGGTTTATGGCACACCGGCACCCCCAAATGTCTTCCGCTGGTGCTCAAACTTTGCGTGGCTGCATTTTCTGACTCGAGGAACTTTCTATGTGATTTCCGGAGAATTTTGTTCCGGGACTCCGGAATCACGAAAAACCGTGTATTATACACTTCAATTTCAGCCGTTCGGAAGGTCGTACCGGACCCTGTTTCTTTTTCTCCCTATTTTTCAATCACGCGTCCGAGCTAATTTCAGGAATCAACCTGTTCGATTTCAGGAAACAACCTGTTCGATTTCAGTCTCAAATAACGAGCTTTAACACATTTTTCACGATAATCCGAGTTTCGGCGAATGCTGGTTTGTGGCACACCGGCACCCCCAAATGTCTTCCGCTGGTGCTCAAACTTTGCGTGGCCGCTTTATCTGACCCGAGGAACTTTCTATGTGATTTCCGGAGAATTTTGTTCCGGGACCCCGGAATCCCGAAAAACCGTGTATTATATACACTTCAATTTCAGCCGTTCGGAAGGTCGTACTGGACCCTGTTTCTTTTTCTCCCTGTTTTTCAATCACGCGTCCGAGCTCATTTCAGGAATTAACCTGTTCGATTTCAGAAATCAACCTGTTCGATTTCAGTCTCAAATAACGAGCTTTAACACATTTTTCACGATAATCCGAGTTTCGGCGAATGCTGGTTTGTGGCACACCGACACCCCCAAATGTCTTCCGTTGGTGCTCAAACTTTGCGTGGCCGCTTTATCTGACCCGAGGAACTTTCTATGTGATTTCCGGAGAATTTTGTTCCGGGACCCCGGAATCCCGAAAAACCGTGTATTATACACTTCAATTTCCGTCGTTCGGAAGGTCGTAACGGACCCTGTTTATTTTTCTCCCTGTTTTTAAATCACGCGTCCGAGCTCATTTTAGGAATCAACTGTTCGAATTTCAGCCTCAAATAACGAGCTTTAACACATTTTTCACGATAATCCGAGTTTCGGCGAATGCTGGTTTATGGCACACCGGCACCCCCAAATGTCTTCCGCTGGTGCTCAAACTTTGCGTGGCTGCATTTTCTGACTCGAGGAACTTTCTATGTGATTTCCGGAGAATTTTGTTCCGGGACTCCGGAATCACGAAAAACCGTGTATTTATACACTTCAATTTCAAACTGTTCGGAAGGTCGACGGACCCGTTTCTTTTTCTCCCTATTTTTCAATCACGCGTCCGAGCTAATTTCAGGAATCAACCTGTTCGATTTCAGGAAACAACCTGTTCGATTTCAGTCTCAAATAACGACCTTTAACACATTTTTCACGATAATCCGAGTTTCGGCGAATGCTGGTTTGTGGCACACCGACACCCTCAAATGTCTTCCGCTGGTGCTCAAACTTTGCGTGGCCGCTTTATCTGACCCGAGGAACTTTCTATGTGATTTCCGGAGAATTTTGTTCCGGGACCCCGGAATCCCGAAAAACCGTGTATTTATACACTTCAATTTCAGCCGTTCGGAAGGTCGTACCGGACCCTGTTTCTTTTTCTCCCTGTTTTTAAATCACGCGTCCGAGCTAATTTCAGGAATCAACCTGTTCGATTTCAGGAATCCACCTGTTCGATTTCAGTCTCAAATAACGAGCTTTAACACATTTTTCACGATAATCTGATTTTCGTCGAATGCTGGTTTGTGGCACACCGGCACCCCCAAATGTCTTCCGCTGGTGCTCAAACTTTGCGTGGCTGCATTTTCTGACTCGAGGAACTTTCTATGTGATTTCCGGAGAATTTTGTTCCGGGACTCCGGAATCCCGAAAAACCGTGTATTATACACTTCAATTTCAGCCGTTCGGAAGGTCGTACCGGATCCTGTTTCTTTTTCTCCCTGTTTTTCAATCACGCGTCCGAGCTCATTTCAGGAATCAACCTGTTCAATTTCAGGAATCAACCTGTTCGATTTCAGCCTCAAATAACGAGCTTTAACATATTTTTCACGATAATCCGAGTTTCGGCGAATGCTGGTTTGTGGCACACCGGCACCCCCAAATGTCTTCCGTTGGTGCTCAAACTTTGCGTGGCCGCTTTATCTGACCCGAGGAACTTTCTATGTGATTTCCGTAAAATTTTGTTCCGGGACCCCGGAATCCCGAAAAACCGTGTATTTATATACACTTCAATTTCAGTCGTTCGGAAGGTCGTACCGGACCCTGTTTCTTTTTCTCCCTGTTTTTGAATCACGCGTCCGAGCTAATTTCAGGAATCAACCTGTTCGATTTCAGGAAACAACCTGTTCGATTTCAGTCTCAAATAACGAGCTTTAACACATTTTTCACGATAATCCGAGTTTCGGCGAATGCTGGTTTGTGGCACACCGGCACCCCCAAATGTCTTCCGCTGGTGCTCAAACTTTGCGTGGCCGCTTTATCTGACCCGAGGAACTTTCTATGTGATTTCCGGAGAATTTTGTTCCGGGACCCCGGAATCCCGAAAAACCGTGTATTATACACTTCAATTTCAGCCGTTCGGAAGGTCGTACCGGACCCTGTTTCTTTTTCTCCCTGTTTTTAAATCACGCGTCCGAGCTAATTTCAGGAATCAACCTGTTCGATTTCAGGAATCCACCTGTTCGATTTCAGTCTCAAATAACGAGCTTTAACACATTTTTCACGATAATCTGATTTTCGGCGAATGCTGGTTTGTGGCACACCGGCACCCCCAAATGTCTTCCGCTGGTCCTCAAACTTTGCGTGGCTGCATTTTCTGACTCGAGAAACTTTCTATGTGATTTCCGGAGAATTTTGTTCCGGGACTCCGGAATCCCGAAAAACCGTGTATTTATATTCACTTCAATTTCAGCCGTTCGGAAGGTCGTACCGGATCCTGTTTCTTTTTCTCCCTGTTTTTCAATCACGCGTCCGAGCTCATTTCAGGAATCAACCTGTTCAATTTCAGGAATCAACCTGTTCAATTTCAGGAATCAACCTGTTCGATTTCAGCCTCAAATAACGAGCTTTAACACATTTTTCACGATAATCCGAGTTTCGGCGAATGTTGGTTTGTGGCACACCGGCACCCCCAAATGTCTTCCGTTGTTGCTCAAACTTTGCGTGGCTGCATTTTCTGACTCGAGGAACTTTCTATGTGATTTCCGGAGAATTTTGTTCCGGGACTCCGGAATCACGAAAAACCGTGTATTATACACTTCAATTTCAGCCGTTCGGAAGGTCGTACCGGACCCTGTTTCTTTTTCTCCCTGTTTTTCAATCACGCGTCCGAGCTCATTTCAGGAATCAACCAGTTCAATTTCAAAAATCAACCTGTTCAATTTCAGAAATCAACCTGTTCGATTTCAGCCTCAAAAAACGAGCTTTAACACATTTTTCACGATAATCCGAGTTTCGGCGAATGCTGGTTTGTGGCACACCGGCACCCTCAAATGTCTTCCGTTGTTGCTCAAACTTTGCGTGGCCGCTTTATCTGATCCGAAGAACTTTCTATGTGATTTCCGTAGAATTTTGTTCCAGGACCCCGGAATCCCGAAAAACCGTGTATTTATATACACCTCAATTTCAGCCGTTCGGAAGGTCGTAACGGACCCTGTTTCTTTTTCTCCCTGTTTTTAAATCACGCGTCCGAGCTAATTTCAGGAATCAACCTGTTCGATTTCAGGAATCAACCTGTTCGATTTCAGTCTTAAATAACGAGCTTTAAAACATTTTTCACGATAATCCGAGTTTCGGCGAATGCTGGTTTGTGGCACACCGGCACCCCCAAATGTCTTCCGCTGGTGCTCAAACTTTGCGTGGCTGCATTTTCTGACTCAAGGAACTTTCTATGTGATTTCCGAAGAATTTTGTTCCGGGACCCCGGAATCCCGAAAAACCGTGTATTATACACTTCAATTTCAGCCGTTCGGAAGGTCGTACCGGACCCTGTTTCTTTTTCTCCCTGTTTTTAAATCACGCGTCCGAGCTAATTTCAGGAATCAACCTGTTCGATTTCAGGAATCCACCTGTTCGATTTCAGTCTCAAATAACGAGCTTTAACACATTTTTCACGATAATCTGATTTTCGGCGAATGCTGGTTTGTGGCACACCGGCACCCCCAAATGTCTTCCGCTGGTGCTCAAACTTTGCGTGGCTGCATTTTCTGACTCGAGGAACTTTCTATGTGATTTCCGGAGAATTTTGTTCGGGACTCGGAATCCGAAAAAACCGTGTATTATACACTTCAATTTCAGCCGTTCGGAAGGTCGTACCGGATCCTGTTTCTTTTTCTCTCTGTTTTTCAATCACGCGTCCGAGCTCATTTCAGGAATCAACCTGTTCAATTTCAGGAATCAACCTGTTCAATTTCAGGCTCAAATAACGAGCTTTAACACATTTTTCACGATAATTCGTGTTTCGGCGAATGCTGGTTTGTGGCACACCGGCACCCCCAAATGTCTTCCGTTGTTGCTCAAACTTTGCGTGGCCGCTTTATCTGATCCGAAGAATTTTCTATGTGATTTCCGTAGAATTTTGTTCCAGGACCCCGGAATCCCGAAAAACCGTGTATTTATATACACTTCAATTTCAGCCGTTCGGAAGGTCGTACGGACCTCGTTTCTTTTTCTCCCTGTTTTTCAATCACGCGTCCGAGCTAATTTCAGGAATCAACCTGTTCGATTTCAGAAATCAACCTGTTCGATTTCAGTCTCAAATAACGAGCTTTAACACATTTTTCACGATAATCCGAGTTTCGGCGAATCCTTGGTTTTGGCACACCGGCACCCCCAAATGTCTTCCGCTGGTGCTCAAACTTTGCGTGGCCGCTTTATCTGACCCGAGGAACTTTCTATGTGATTTCCGGAGAATTTTGTTCCGGGACCCCGAAATCCCGAAAAACCGTGTATTATACACTTCAATTTCAGCCGTTCGGAAGGTCGTACCGGACCCCGTTTCTTTTTCTCCCTGTTTTTCAATCACGCGTCCGAGCTCATTTCAGGAATCAACCTGTTCAATTTCAGTCTCAAATAACGAGCTTTAACACATTTTTCACGATAATCCGAGTTTCGGCGAATGCTGGTTTGTGGCACACCGGCACCCCCAAATGTCTTCCGCTGGTGCTTAAACTTTGCGTGGCCGCTTTATCTGAACCGAGGAACTTTCTATGTGATTTCCGGAGAATTTTGTTCCGGGACCCTGGAATCCCGAAAAACCGTGTATTATACACTTCAATTTCAGCCGTTCGGAAGGTCGTACGGACCCGGTTTCTTTTTCTCCCTGTTTTTCAATCACGCGTCGAGCTCATTTCAGGAATCAACTGTTCGATTTCGAGAAATCAACCTGTTCGATTTCGGTCTCAAATAACGAGCTTTAACACATTTTTCACGATAATCCGAGTTTCGGCGAATCTTGGTTTGTGGCACACCGGCACCCCCAAATGTCTTCCGTTGGTGCTCAAACTTTGCGTGGCCGCTTTATCGACCCGAGGAACTTTCTATGTGATTTCGGAAAATTTTGTTCGGGACCCCGAATCCCAAAAACCGTGTATTATACACTTCAATTTCCGTCGTTCGGAAGGTCGTACCGGACCCTGTTTCTTTTTCTCCCTGTTTTTAAATCACGCGTCCGAGCTAATTTCAGGAATCAACCTGTTCGATTTCAGGAATCCACCTGTTCGATTTCAGCCTCAAATAACGAGCTTTAACACATTTTTCACGATAATCTGATTTTCGGCGAATGCTGGTTTGTGGCACACCGGCACCCCCAAATGTCTTCCGCTGGTGCTCAAACTTTGCGTGGCTGCATTTTCTGACTCGAGGAACTTTCTATGTGATTTCCGGAGAATTTTGTTCCGGGACCCCGAAATCCCGAAAAACCGTGTATTATACACTTCAATTTCAAATTAGTTCGGAAGGTAACCGGATCCTGTTTCTTTTTCTCCCTGTTTTTCAATCACGCGTCCGAGCTCATTTCAGGAATCAACCTGTTCAATTTCAGGAATCAACCTGTTCGATTTCAGCCTCAAATAACGAGCTTTAACACATTTTTCACGATAATCCGAGTTTCGGCGAATGCTGGTTTGTGGCACACCGGCACCCCCAAATGTCTTCCGTTGTTGCTCAAACTTTGCGTGGCCGCTTTATCTGATCCGAAGAATTTTCTATGTGATTTCCGTAGAATTTTGTTCCAGGACCCCGGAATCCCGAAAAACCGTGTATTTATATACACTTCAATTTCAGCCGTTCGGAAGGTAAATACCGGACCCTGTTTCTTTTTCTCCTGTTTTTCAATCACGCGTCCGAGCTCATTTCAGGAATCAACCTGTTCGATTTCAGAAACAACTGTTCGATTTCGGTCTCAAATAACGAGCTTTAACACATTTTTCACGATAATCCGAGTTTCGCGAATCTTTGGTTTGTGGCACACCGGCACCCCCAAATGTCTTCCGCTGGTGCTCAAACTTTGCGTGGCCGCTTTATCTGACCCGAGTAACTTTCTATGTGATTTCCGGAAAATTTTGTTCCGGGACCCCGGAATCCCGAAAAACCGTGTATTATACACTTCAATTTCCGTCGTTCGGAAGGTCGTACCGGACCCTGTTTCTATTTCTCCCTGTTTTTAAATCACGCGTCCGAGCTCATTTTAGGAATCAACCTGTTCGATTTCAGGAATCAACCTGTTCGATTTCAGCCTCAAATAACGAGCTTTAACACATTTTTCACGATAATCCGAGTTTCGGCGAATGCTGGTTTGTGGCACACCGGCACCCCCAAATGTCTTCCGCTGGTGCTCAAACTTTGCGTGGCTGCATTTTCTGACTCGAGAACTTTCTATGTGATTTCCGGAGATCTTTGTTCCGGGACTCTGGAATCCCGAAAAACCGTGTATTATACACTTCAATTTCAGCCGTTCGGAAGGTCGTACCGGACCCTGTTTCTCTTTCTCCCTGTTTTTAAATCACGCGTCCGAGCTAATTTCAGGAATCAACCTGTTCGATTTCAGGAATCCATTGTTCGATTTGGTCTCAAATAACGAGCTTTAACACATTTTTCACGATAATCCGAGTTTCGGCGAATGCTGGTTTGTGGCACACCGGCACCCCCAAATGTCTTCCGCTGGTGCTCAAACTTTGCGTGGCTGCATTTTCTGACTCGAGGAACTTTCTATGTGATTTCCGGAGAATTTTGTTCCGGGACTCCGAAATTCCGAAAAACCGTGTATTATACACTTCAATTTCAGCCGTTCGGAAGGTCGTACCGGATCCTGTTTCTTTTTCTCCCTGTTTTTCAATCACGCGTCCGAGCTCATTTCAGGAATCAACCTGTTCAATTTCAGGAATCAACCTGTTCAATTTCAGGAATCAACCTGTTCGATTTCAGCCTCAAATAACGAGCTTTAACACATTTTTCACGATAATCCGAGTTTCGGCGAATGCTGGTTTGTGGCACACCGGCACCCCCAAATGTCTTCCGTTGTTGCTCAAACTTTGCGTGGCCGCTTTATCTGATCCGAAGAATTTTCTATGTGATTTCCGTAGAATTTTGTTCCAGGACCCCGGAATCCCGAAAAACCGTGTATTTATATACACTTCAATTTCAGCCGTTCGGAAGGTCGTACCGAACCCTGTTTCTTTTTCTCCCTGTTTTTCAATCACGCGTCCGAGCTAATTTCAGGAATCAACCTGTTCGATTTCAGGAAACAACCTGTTCGATTTCAGTCTCAAATAACGAGCTTTAACACATTTTTCACGATAATCCGAGTTTCGGCGAATGCTGGTTTGTGGCACACCGACACCCCCAAATGTCTTCCGCTGGTGCTCAAACTTTGCGTGGCCGCTTTATCTGACCCGAGGAACTTTCTATGTGATTTCCGGAGAATTTTGTTCCGGGACCCGAAATCCCGAAAAACCGTGTATTATACACTTCAATTTCAGCCGTTCGGAAGGTCGTACCGGACCCTGGTTTCTTTTTCTCCTGTTTTTCAATCACGCGTCCGAGCTCATTTCAGGAATCAACCTGTTCGATTTCAGGAATCAACCTGTTCGATTTCAGTCTCAAATAACGAGCTTTAACACATTTTTCACGATAATCCGAGTTTGGCGAATCTTTGGTTTGTGGCACACCGGCACCCCCAAATGTCTTCCGTTGGTGCTCAAACTTTGCGTGGCCGCTTTATCCGACCCGAGGAACGTTCGTGTGATTTCCGGAGAATTTTGTTCGGGACCCGGAATCCCGAAAAACCGTGTATTATACACTTCAATTTCAGTCGTTCGGAAGGTCGCACGGACCCCGTTTCTTTTTCTCCTGTTTTTAAATCACGCGTCCGAGCTCATTTTAGGAATCAACCTGTTCGATTTCAGGAATCAACCTGTTCGATTTCAGCCTCAAATAACGAGCTTTAACACATTTTTCACGATAATCCGAGTTTCGAATCTTTGGTTTGTGGCACACCGGCACCCCCAAATGTCTTCCGCTGGTGCTCAAACTTTGCGTGGCTGCATTTTCTGACTCGAGGAACTTTCTATGTGATTTCCGGAGATTTTGTTCCGGGACTCCGGAATCACGATAAACCGTGTATTATACACTTCAATTTCAAACTAGTTCGGAAGGTAAACGGACCCTGTTTCTTTTTCTCCCTGTTTTTCAATCACGCGTCCGAGCTAATTTCAGGAATCAACCTGTTCGATTTCAGGAAACAACCTGTTCGATTTAAGTCTCAAATAACGAGCTTTAACACATTTTTCACGATAATCCGAGTTTCGGCGAATGCTGGCTTGTGGCACACCGGCACCCCCAAATGTCTTCCGCTGGTGCTCAAACTTTGCGTGGCCGCTTTATCTGACCCGAGGAACTTTCTATGTGATTTCCGGAGAATTTTGTTCCGGGACCCCGGAATCCCGAAAAACCGTGTATTTATACACTTCAATTTCAGCCGTTCGGAAGGTCGTACCGGACCCTGTTTCTTTTTCTCCCTGTTTTTAAATCACGCGTCCGAGCTAATTTCAGGAATCAACCTGTTCGATTTCAGGAATCCACCTGTTCGATTTCAGTCTCAAATAACGAGCTTTAACACATTTTTCACGATAATCTGATTTTCGTCGAATGCTGGTTTGTGGCACACCGGCACCCCCAAATGTCTTCCGCTGGTGCTCAAATTTTGCGTGGCTGCATTTTCTGACTCGAGGAACTTTCTATGTGATTTCCGGAGAATTTTGTTCCGGGACTCCGGAATCCCGAAAAACCGTGTATTATACACTTCAATTTCAGCCGTTCGGAAGGTCGTACCGGATCCTGTTTCTTTTTCTCCCTGTTTTTCAATCACGCGTCCGAGCTCATTTCAGGAATCAACCTGTTCAATTTCAGGAATCAACCTGTTCGATTTCAGCCTCAAATAACGAGCTTTAACACATTTTTCACGATAATCCGAGTTTCGGCGAATGCTGGTTTGTGGCACACCGGCACCCCCAAATGTCTTCCGTTGATGCTCAAACTTTGCGTGGCCGCTTTATCTGATCCGAAGAACTTTCTATGTGATTTCCGTAGAATTTTGTTCCAGGACCCCGGAATCCCGAAAAACCGTGTATTTATATACACTTCAATTTCAGCCGTTCGGAAGGTCGTACCGGACCCTGTTTCTTTTTCTCCCTGTTTTTCAATCACGCGTCCGAGCTAATTTCAGGAATCAACCTGTTCGATTTCAGGAAACAACCTGTTCGATTTCAGTCTCAAATAACGAGCTTTATCACATTTTTCACGATAATCCAAGTTTCGGCGAATGCTGGTTTGTGGCACACCGGCACCCCCAAATGTCTTCCGCTGGTGCTCAAACTTTGCGTGGCCGCTTTATCTGACCCGAGGAACTTTCTATGTGATTTCCGGAGAATTTTGTTCCGGGACCCCGGAATCCCGAAAAACCGTGTATTATACACTTCAATTTCAGCCGTTCGGAAGGTCGTACCGGACCCTGTTTCTTTTTCTCCCTGTTTTTCAATCACGCGTCCGAGCTCATTTCAGGAATCAACCTGTTCAATTTCAGGAATCAACCTGTTCGATTTCAGCCTCAAATAACGAGCTTTAACACATTTTTCACGATAATCCGAGTTTCGGCGAATGCTGGTTTGTGGCACACCGGCACCCCAAATGTCTTCCGTTGGTGCTCAAACTTTGCGTGGCCGCTTTATCTGATCCAAAGAATTTTCTATGTGATTTCCGTAGTTTGTTCCAGGACCCCGGAATCCCGAAAAACCGTGTATTTATATACACTTCAATTTCAAATGTTCGGAAGGTCGGGACCTGTTTCTTTTTCTCCCTGTTTTTCAATCACGCGTCCGAGCTAATTTCAGGAATCAACCTGTTCGATTTCAGGAATCAACCTGTTCGATTTCAGTCTCAAATAACGAGCTTTAACACATTTTTCACGATAATCTGAGTTTCGGCGAATCTTTGGTTTGCACACCTAAGCACCCCCAAATGTCTTCCGCTGGTGCTCAAACTTTGCGTGGCTGCATTTTCGACTCGACTCGAGGAACTTTTATGTGATTTCGGAGAATTTTGTTCGGGACTCCGGAATCACGAAAAACCGTGTATTATACACTTCAATTTGGTAGTTCGGAAGGTAAATCAGGACCCTGTTTCTTTTTCTCCCTGTTTTTCAATCACGCGTCCGAGCTCATTTCAGGAATCAACCTGTTTGATTTCAGGAATCAACCTGTTCGATTTCAGCCTCAAATAACGAGCTTTAACCCATTTTTCACGATAATCCGAGTTTCGGCGAATGCTGGTTTGTGGCACACCGGCACCCCCAAATGTCTTCCGTTGGTGCTCAGACTTTGCGTGGCCGATTTATCTGACCCGAGGAGCGTTCTATGTGATTTAAGGAGAATTTTGTTCTGGGACCCCGAAATCCCGAAAAACCGTGTATCATACACTTCAATTTCAGCCGTTCGGAAGGTCGTACCAGACCCTGTTTCTTTTTCTCCCTGTTTTCAATCACGCGTCCGAGCTCATTTTAGGAATCAACCTTTTCGATTTCAGGAATCCACCTGTTCGATTTCAGCCTCAAATAACGAGCTTTAACACATTTTTCACGATATTTCGAGTTTCGGCGAATGCTGGTTTGTGGCACACCGGCACTCCCAAATGTCTTCCGTTGGTGCTCAAACTTTGCGTGGCCGCATTTTCTGACTCGAGGAACTTTCTATGTGATTTCCGGAGAATTTTGTTCCGGGACCCCGGAATCCCGAAAAACCGTGTATTATACACTTCAATTTCAGCCGTTCGGAAGGTCGTACCGGACCCTGTTTCTTTTTCTCCCTGTTTTTCAATCACGCGTCCGAGCTCATTTCAGGAATCAACATGTTCAATTTCAGTCTCAAATAACGAGCTTTAACACATTTTTCACGATAATCCGAGTTTCGGCGAATGCTGGTTTGTGGCACACCGGCACCCCCAAATGTCTTCCGCTGGTGTTCAAACTTTGCGTGGCTGCATTTTCTGACTCGAGGAACTTTCTATGTGATTTCCGGAGAATTTTGTTCCGGGACTCCGGAATCCCGAAAAACCGTGTATTATACACTTCAATTTCAGCCGTTCGGAAGGTCGTACCGGATCCTGTTTTTTTTTCTCCCTGTTTTTCAATCACGCGTCCGAGCTCATTTCAGGAATCAACCTGTTCAATTTCAGGAATCAACCTGTTCGATTTCAGGAATCAACCTGTTCGATTTCAGCCTCAAATAACGAGCTTTAACACATTTTTCACGATAATCCGAGTTTCGGCGAATGCTGGTTTGTGGCACACCGGCACCCCCAAATGTCTTCCGTTGTTGCTCAAACTTTGCGTGGCCGCTTTATCTGATCCGAAGAACTTTCTATGTGATTTTCGTAGAATTTTTTCCGGGACCGGAATTAGAAAAACCGTGTATTTATATACACTTCAATTTCAGCCGTTCGGAAGGTCGTACCGGACCCTGTTTCTTTTTCTCCCTGTTTTTAAATCACGCGTCCGAGCTAATTTTAGGAATCAACCTGTTCGATTTCAGGAATCCACCTGTTCGATTTCAGCCTCAAATAACGAGCTTTAATACATTTTTCATGATAATCCGAGTTTCGGCGAATGCTGGTTGTGGCACACCGGCACCCCCAAATGTCTTCCGTTGGTGCTCAAACTTTGCGTGGCTGCATTTTTTGACTCGAGGAACTTTCTATTTGATTTCCGGAGAATTTTGTTCCGAAACTCCGGAATCCCGAAAAACCGTGTATTATACACTTCAATTTCAGCCGTTCGGAAGGTCGTACCGGATCCTGTTTGTTTTTCTCCCTGTTTTTCAATCACGCGTACGAGCTCATTTCAGGAATCAACCTGTTCAATTTCAGGAATCAACCTGTTCAATTTCAGGAATCAACCTGTTCGATTTCAGCCTCAAATAACGAGCTTTAACACATTTTTCACGATAATCCGAGTTTCGGCGAATGCTGGTTTGTGGCACACCGGCACCCCCAAATGTCTTCCGTTGTTGCTCAAACTTTGCGTGGCCGCTTTATCTGATCCGAAGAACTTTCTATGTGATTTCCGTAGAATTTTGTTCCAGGACCCCGGAATCCCGAAAAACCGTGTATTTATATACACTTCAATTTCAGCCGTTCGGAAGGTCGTACCGGATCCTGTTTCTTTTTCTCCCTGTTTTTCAATGACGCGTCCGAGCTCATTTCAGGAATCAACCTGTTCCATTTCAGGAATCCACCTGTTCGATTTCAGCCTCAAATAACGAGCTTTAACACATTTTTCACGATAATCCGAGTTTCGGCGAATGCTGGTTTGTGGCACACCGGCACCCCCAAATGTCTTCCGTTGGTGCTCAAACTTTGCGTGGCCGCTTTATCTGACCCGAGGAACTTTCTATGTGATTTCCGGAAAATTTTGTTCGGGACCTCGGAATCTCGAAAAACCGTGTATTATACACTTCAATTTCGTCGTTCGGAAGGTCGTACCGGACCCTGTTTCTTTTTCTACCTGTTTTTAAATCACGCGTCCGAGCTCATTTCAGGAATCAACCTGTTCGATTTCAGGAATCCACTGTTCGATTTGACCTCAAATAACGAGCTTTAACACATTTTTCACGATAATCCGAATTTTCGGCGAATCTTTGGTTTGTGGCACACCGGCACCCCCAAATGTCTTCGCTGGTGCTCAAACTTTGCGTGGCTGCATTTTCGACTCGAGGAACTTTCTATGTGATTTCCGGAGAATTTTGTTCGGGACTCAGGAATCCCAGAAAAACCGTGTATTATACACTTCAATTTGGTAGTTCGGAAGGTAAATCGGATCCTGTTTCTTTTTCTCCGTTTTTCAATCACGCGTCCGAGCTCATTTCAGGAATCAACTGTTCAATTTCGGGAATCAACCTGTTCAATTTCGGGAATCAACCGTTCGATTTCAAACCTCAAATAACGAGCTTTAACACATTTTTCACGATAATCCGAGTTTCGGCGAATGCTGGTTTGTGGCACACCGGCACCCCCAAATGTCTTCCGTTGTTGCTCAAACTTTGCGTGGCCGCTTTATCTGATCCGAAGAACTTTCTATGTGATTTTCGTAGAATTTTTTTCCAGGACCCCGGAATTCCGAAAAACCGTGTATTTATATACACTTCAATTTCAGCCGTTCGGAAGGTCGTACCGGACCCTGTTTCTTTTTCTCCCTGTTTTTAAATCACGCGTCCGAGCTAATTTTAGGAATCAACCTGTTCGATTTCAGGAATCCACCTGTTTCGATTTAACCTCAAATAACGAGCTTTAATACATTTTTCATGATAATCCGAGTTTCGGCGAATGCTGGTTGTGGCACACCGGCACCCCCAAATGTCTTCCGTTGGTGCTCAAACTTTGCGTGGCTGCATTTTTTGACTCGAGGAACTTTCTATTTGATTTCCGGAGAATTTTGTTCCGAAACTCCGGAATCCCGAAAAACCGTGTATTATACACTTCAATTTGGTAGTTCGGAAGGTAAATGACAGGATCTGTTTGTTTTTCTCCCTGTTTTTCAATCACGCGTACGAGCTCATTTCAGGAATCAACCTGTTCAATTTCAGGAATCAACCTGTTCTATTTCAGGAATCAACCTGTTCGATTTCAGCCTCAAATAACGAGTTTTAACACATTTTTCACGATAATCCGAGTTTCGGCGAATGCTGGTTTGTGGCACACCGGCACCCCCAAATGTCTTCCGTTGTTGATCAAACTTTGCGTGGCCGCTTTATCTGATCCGAAGAACTTTCTATGTGATTTCCGTAGAATTTTGTTCAGGACAGGAATCCGAAAAACCGTGTATTTATATACACTTCAATTTGCCGTTCTCGGAAGGTCGTACCGGATCCTGTTTCTTTTTCTCCCTGTTTTTCAATGACGCGTCCGAGCTCATTTCAGGAATCAACCTGTTCCATTTCAGGAATCCACCTGTTCGATTTCAGCCTCAAATAACGAGCTTTAACACATTTTTCACGATAATCCGAGTTTCGGCGAATGCTGGTTTGTGGCACACCGGCACCCCCAAATGTCTTCCGTTGGTGCTCAAACTTTGCGTGGCCGCTTTATCTGACCCGAGTAACTTTCTATTTGATTTCCGGAAAATTTTGTTCCGGGACCCCGGAATCCCGAAAAACCGTGTATTATACACTTCAATTTCCGTCGTTCGGAAGGTCGTACCGGACCCTGTTTCTTTTTCTACCTGTTTTTAAATCACGCGTCCGAGCCCATTTCAGGAATCAACCTGTTCGATTTCAGGAATCCACCTGTTCGATTTCAGCCTCAAATAACGAGCTTTAACACATTTTTCACGATAATCCGAATTTCGGCGAATGCTGGTTTGTGGCACACCGGCACCCCCAAATGTCTTCCGCTGGTGCTCAAACTTTGCGTGGCTGCATTTTCTGACTCGAGGAACTTTCTATGTGATTTCCGGAGAATTTTGTTCCGGGACTCCGGAATCCCGAAAAACCGTGTATTATACACTTCAATTTCGGTAGTTCGGAAGGTCGTACGGATCTGTTTCTTTTTCTCCTGTTTTTCAATCACGCGTCCGAGCTCATTTCAGGAATCAACCTGTTCAATTTGGGAATCAACTGTTCAATTTCAGGAATCAACCTGTTCGATTTGACCTCAAATAACGAGCTTTAACACATTTTTCACGATAATCCGAGTTTCGGCGAATCTTTGGATTGTGGCACACTGCAAGCACCCCCAAATGTCTTCCGTTGTTGCTCAAACTTTGCGTGGCCGCTTTCTCTGATCCAAAGAACTTTCTATGTGATTTCCGTAGTTTGTTCCAGGACCCCGGAATCCCGAAAAACCGTGTATTTATATACACTTCAATTTCAGCCGTTCGGAAGGTCGTACCGGACCCTGTTTCTTTTTCTCCCTGTTTTTCAATCACGCGTCCGAGCTCATTTCAGGAATCAACCTGTTCGATTTCAGTCTCAAATAACGAGCTTTAACACATTTTTCACGATAATCGAGTTTCGGCGAATTTTGGTTTGTGGCACACCGGCACCCCCAAATGTCTTCCATTTGTGCTCAAACTTTGCGTGGCTGCATTTTTCGACTCGAGGAACTTTCTATGTGATTTCCGGAGAATTTTGTTCCGGGACATCAGAATCCCGAAAAACCGTGTATTATACACTTCAATTTGTGCAGTTCGGAAGGTAAATCAGGATCTGTTTCTTTTTCTCCTGTTTTTCAATCACGCGTCCGAGCTCATTTCAGGAATCAACCTGTTCAATTTCAGGAATCAACTGTTCAATTTCGGAATCAACTTTGTTCGATTTCGGCCTCAAATAACGAGCTTTAACACATTTTTCACGATAATCCGAGTTTCGGCGAATCTTGGTTTGTGGCACACCGGCACCCCCAAATGTCTTCCGTTGTTGCTCAAACTTTGCGTGGCCGCTTTATCTGATCCGAAGAATTTTCTATGTGATTTCCGTAGAATTTTGTTCCGGAATCCCGAAAAACCGTGTATTTATACACTTCAATTTCACCGTTCGGAAGGTAAATAGGACCCTGTTTCTTTTTCTCCTGTTTTTCAATCACGCGTCCGAGCTAATTTCAGGAATCAACCTGTTCAATTTCAGGAAACAACCTGTTCGATTTCAGTCTCAAATAACGAGCTTTAACACATTTTCACGATAATCCGAGTTTTGGCGAATCTTTGGTTTGTGGCACACCGGCACCCCAAATGTCTTCCGCTGGTGCTCAAACTTTGCGTGGCCGCTTTATCGACCCGAGGAACTTTTTATGTGATTTCCGGAGAATTTTGTTCAGGGACCCCGGAATCCCGAAAAAACCGTGTATTATACACTTCAATTTGAACCGTTCGGAAGGTCATACGGACCCTGTTTCTTTTTCTCCCTGTTTTTCAATCACGCGTCCGAGCTCATTTCAGGAATCAACTGTTCGATTTCAGAAATCAACTTTGTTCGATTTGGTCTCAAATAACGAGCTTTAACACATTTTTCACGATAATCCGAGTTTCGGCGAATCTTTGGTTTTGGCACACCGGCACCCCCAAATGTCTTCCGTTGGTGCTCAAACTTTGCGTGGCCGCTTTATCTGACCCGAGGAACTTTCTATGTGATTTTCGGAGAATTTTATTCCGGGACCCCGGAATCCCGAAAAACCGTGTATTATACACTTCAATTTCAGCCGTTCGGAAGGTCGTACCGGACCCTGTTTCTTTTTCTCCCTGTTTTTCAATCACGCGTCCGAGCTCATTTCAGGAATCAACCTGTTCGATTTCAGGAATCAACTTGATTCGATTTCACCTCAAATAACGAGCTTTAACCCATTTTTCACGATAATCCGAGTTTCGGCGAATGCTGGTTTGTGGCACACCGGCACCCCCAAATGTCTTCCGTTGTTGCTCAAACTTTGCGTGGCCGCTTTATCTGATCCGAAGAATTTTCTATGTGATTTCCGTAGAATTTTGTTCCAGGACCCCGGAATCCCGAAAAACCGTGTATTTATATACACTTCAATTTCAAATTGTTCGGAAGGTCGTACCGGACCCTGTTTCTTTTTCTCCCTGTTTTTCAATCACGCGTCCGAGCTCATTTCAGGAATCAACCTGTTCGATTTCAGGAAACAACCTGTTCGATTTCAGCCTCAAATAACGAGCTTTAACACATTTTTCACGATAATCCGAGTTTCGGCGAATGCTGGATTGTGGCACACCGGCACCCCCAAATGTCTTCCGTTGTTGCTCAAACTTTGCGTGGCCGCTTTCTCTGATCCAAAGAACTTTCTATGTGATTTCCGTAGTTTGTTCCAGGACCCCGGAATCCCGAAAAACCGTGTATTTATATACACTTCAATTTATTAGTTCGGAAGGTAAATCTAGGACCCTGTTTCTTTTTCTCCCTGTTTTTCAATCACGCGTCCGAGCTAATTTCAGGAATCAACCTGTTCGATTTCAGGAATCAACCTGTTCGATTTCAGCCTCAAATAACGAGCTTTAACACATTTTTCACGATAATCCGAGTTTCGGCGAATGCTGGTTTGTGGCACACCGGCACCCCCAAATGTCTTCCGTTGTTGCTCAAACTTTGCGTGGCCGCTTTATCTGATCCGAAGAATTTTCTATGTGATTTCCGTAGAATTTTGTTCCAGGACCCCGGAATCCCGAAAAACCGTGTATTTATACACTTCAATTTCAGCCGTTCGGAAGGTCGTACCGGACCCTGTTTCTTTTTCTCCCTGTTTTTCAATCACGCGTCCGAGCTAATTTCAGGAATCAACCTGTTCAATTTCAGGAAACAACCTGTTCGATTTCAGTCTCAAATAACGAGCTTTAACACATTTTTCACGATAATCCGAGTTTCGGCGAATGCTGGTTTGTGGCACACCGGCACCCCCAAATGTCTTCCGCTGGTGCTCAAAGTTTGCGTGGCCGCTTTATCTGACCCGAGGAACTTTTTATGTGATTTCCGGAGAATTTTGTTCCGGGACCCCGGAATCCCGAAAAACCGTGTATTATACACTTCAATTTCAGTAGTTCGGAAGGTAAACGGACCCTGTTTCTTTTTCTCCTGTTTTTCAATCACGCGTCCGAGCTCATTTCAGGAATCAACCTGTTCGATTTCAGAAATCAAACTGTTCGATTTCAGCCTCAAATAACGAGCTTTAACACATTTTTCACGATAATCCGAGTTTGGCGAATCTTTGGTTTGTGGCACACCGGCACCCCCAAATGTCTTCCGTTGGTGCTCAAACTTTGCGTGGCCGCTTTATCGGACCCGAGGAACTTTCTATGTGATTTCTGGAGAATTTTATTCGGGACCGGAATCCCGAAAACCGTGTATTATACACTTCAATTTCAGCCGTTCGGAAGGTCGTACCGGACCCTGTTTCTTTTTCTCCCTGTTTTTCAATCACGCGTCCGAGCTCATTTCAGGAATCAACCTGTTCGATTTCAGGAATCAACCAGTTCGATTTCCACCTCAAATAACGAGCTTTAACCCATTTTTCACGATAATCCGAGTTTTGGCGAATCTTTGGTTTGTGGCACACCGGCACCCCCAAATGTCTTCCGTTGTTGCTCAAACTTTGCGTGGCCGCTTTATCTGATCCGAAGAATTTTCTATGTGATTTCCGTAGAATTTTGTTCCAGGACCCCGGAATCCCGAAAAACCGTGTATTTATATACACTTCAATTTCAGCCGTTCGGAAGGTCGTACCGGACCCTGTTTCTTTTTCTCCCTGTTTTTCAATCACGCGTCCGAGCTAATTTCAGGAATCAACCTGTTCGATTTCAGGAAACAACCTGTTCGATTTCAGTCTCAAATAACGAGCTTTAACACATTTTTCACGATAATCCGAGAGTTTCGGCGAATCTTTGGTTTCAGGCACACCGGCACCCCCAAATGTCTTCCGTTGGTGCTCAAACTTTGCGTGGCCGCTTTATCGACCCGAGGAACTTTCTATGTGATTTCGGAGAATTTTATTCCGGGACCCCGGAATCCCGAAAAACCGTGTATTATACACTTCAATTTCACCGTTCGTAAGGTCGAGGACCCTGTTTCTTTTTCTCCCTGTTTTTCAATCACGCGTCCGAGCTCATTTCAGGAATCAACCTGTTCGATTTCAGGAATCAACCAGTTCGATTTCAGCCTCAAATAACGAGCTTTAACCCATTTTTCACGATAATCCGAGTTTCGGCGAATGCTGGTTTGTGGCACACCGGCACCCCCAAATGTCTTCCGTTGTTGCTCAAACTTTGCGTGGCCGCTTTATCTGATCCGAAGAATTTTCTATGTGATTTCCGTAGAATTTTGTTCCAGGACCCCGGAATCCCGAAAAACCGTGTATTTATATACACTTCAATTTCAGCCGTTCGGAAGGTCGTACCGGACCCTGTTTCTTTTTCTCCCTGTTTTTCAATCACGCGTCCGAGCTCATTTCAGGAATCAACCTGTTCGATTTCAGGAATCAACCATTCGATTTGACCTCAAATAACGAGCTTTAACCCATTTTTCACGATAATCCGAGTTTTGCGAATCTTTGGTTTGTGGCACACCGGCACCCCAAATGTCTTCCGTTGTTGCTCAAACTTTGCGTGGCCGCTTTATCTGATCCGAAGAATTTTCTATGTGATTTCCGTAGAATTTTGTTCCGGGACCCCGGAATCCCGAAAAACCGTGTATTTATATACACTTCAATTTTTGTTCGGAAGGTCGTCAGGACCCTGTTTCTTTTTCTCCTGTTTTTCAATCACGCGTCCGAGCTAATTTCAGGAATCAACCTGTTCGATTTCAGGAAACAACCTGTTCGATTTGGTCTCAAATAACGAGCTTTAACACATTTTCACGATAATCCGAGTTTCGGCGAATTTTGGTTTGTGGCACACCGGCACCCCCAAATGTCTTCCGTTGGTGCTCAAACTTTGCGTGGCCGCTTTATCGACCCGAGGAACTTTCTATGTGATTTTCGGAGAATTTTATTCGGGACCCCGGAATCCCGAAAAACCGTGTATTATACACTTCAATTTCGGCCGTTCGGAAGGTCGATCGGACCTGTTTCATTTTTCTCCTGTTTTTTCAATCACGCGTCCGAGCTCATTTCAGGAATCAACCTGTTCGATTTCAGGAATCAACCTATTCGATTTCAGCCTCAAATAACGAGCTTTAACACATTTTTCACGATAATCCGAGTTTCGGCGAATGCTGGTTTGTGGCACACCGGCACCCCCAAATGTCTTCCGTTGTTGCTCAAACTTTGCGTGGCCGCTTTATCTGATCCGAAGAATTTTCTATGTGATTTCCGTAGAATTTTGTTCCAGGACCCCGGAATCCCGAAAAACCGTGTATTTATATACACTTCAATTTCTGCCGTTCGGAAGGTCGTACCGGACCCTGTTTCTTTTTCTCCCTGTTTTTCAATCACGCGTCCGAGCTCATTTCAGGAATCAACCTGTTCGATTTCAGGAAACAACCTGTTCGATTTCAGCCTCAAATAACGATCTTTAACACATTTTCCACGATAATCCGAGTTTCGGCGAATCTTTGGATTGTGGCACACAAGCACCCCCAAATGTCTTCGTTGTTGCTCAAACTTTGCGTGGCCGCTTTCTCCGATCCAAAGAACTTTCTATGTGATTTCCGTAGTTTGTTCAGGACCGGAATCCCGAAAAACCGTGTATTTATATACACTTCAATTTCACTAGTTCGGAAGGTCGTATCTAGGACCTGTTTCTTTTTCTCCCTGTTTTTCAATCACGCGTCCGAGCTAATTTCAAAAATCAACCTGTTCGATTTCAGGAATCAACCTGTTCGATTTCAGTCTCAAATAACGAGCTTTAACACATTTTTCACGATAATCGAGTTTGGCGAATCTTTGGTTTTGGCACACCGGCACCCCAAATGTCTTCGCTGGTGCTCAAACTTTGCGTGGCTGCATTTTTCGACTCGAGGAACTTTCTATGTGATTTCCGGAGAATTTTGTTCGGGACCCCGAAAAACCGTGTATTATACACTTCAATTTCAGCCGTTCGGAAGGTCGTACCGGATCCTGTTTCTTTTTCTCCCTGTTTTTCAATCACGCGTCCGAGCTCATTTCAGGAATCAACCTGTTCGATTTCAGGAAACAACCTGTTCGATTTCAGTCTCAAATAACGAGCTTTAACACATTTTTCACGATAATCCGAGTTTCGGCGAATGCTGGTTTGTGGCACACCGGCACCCCCAAATGTCTTCCGCTGGTGCTCAAACTTTGCGTGGCCGCTTTATCTGACCCGAGGAACTTTCTATGTGATTTCCGGAGAATTTTGTTCCGGGACCACGGAATCCCGAAAAACCGTGTATTATACACTTCAATTTCAGCTGTTCGGAAGGTCGTACCGGACCCTGTTTCTTTTTCTCCCTGTTTTTCAATCACGCGTCCGAGCTCATTTCAGGAATCAACCTGTTCGATTTCAGGAATCAACCTCTTCGATTTCAGTCTCAAATAACGAGCTTTAACACATTTTTCACGATAATCCGAGTTTCGGCGAATGCTGGTTTGTGGCACACCGGCACCCCAAATGTCTTCCGTTGGTGCTCAAACTTTGCGTGGCCGCTTTATCTGACCCAAAGAACTTTCTATGTGATTTCCGGAGAATTTTGTTCCGGGACCCGGAATCCCGAAAAACCGTGTATTATACACTTCAATTTCGGCCGTTCGGAAGGTAAACCGGACCCTGTTTCTTTTTCTCCTGTTTTTCAATCACGCGTCCGAGCTCATTTCAGGAATCAACCTGTTCGATTTCGGGAATCAACCGATTCGATTTCAGCCTCAAATAACGAGCTTTAACCCATTTTTCACGATAATCCGAGTTTCGGCGAATGCTGGTTTGTGGCACACCGGCACCCCCAAATGTCTTCCGTTGATGCTCAAACTTTGCGTGGCCGCTTTATCTGATCCGAAGAACTTTCTATGTGATTTCCGTAGAATTTTGTTCCGGGACCCCGGAATCCCGAAAAACCGTGTATTTATATACACTTCAATTTCAACCGTTCGGAAGGTAAATCGGACCCTGTTTCTTTTTCTCCCCTGTTTTTCAATCACGCGTCCGAGCTCATTTCAGGAATCAACCTGTTCGATTTCAGAAACAACCTGTTCGATTTCACCTCAAATAACGAGCTTTAACACATTTTTCACGATAATCCGAGTTTCGGCGAATCTTTGGATTGTGGCACACACAGCACCCCCAAATGTCTTCCGTTGTTGCTCAAACTTTGCGTGGCCGCTTTTCCGATCCAAAGAACTTTCTATGTGATTTCCGTAGTTTGTTCCGGGACCGGAATCCGAAAAACCGTGTATTTATATACACTTCAATTTCAAAGTTCGGAAGGTCGTCAGGACCTGTTTCTTTTTCTCTTTTTTTCAATCACGCGTCCGAGCTAATTTCAGGAATCAACCTGTTCGATTTCAGGAAACAACCTGTTCGATTTCAGTCTCAAATAACGAGCTTTAACACATTTTTCACGATAATCCGAGTTTCGGCGAATCTTTGGTTTGGCACACCGGCACCCCCAAATGTCTTCCGCTGGTGCTCAAACTTTGCGTGGCCGCTTTATCTGACCCGAGGAACTTTCTATGTGATTTCGGAGAATTTTGTTCCGGGACCCCGGAATCCCGAAAAACCGTGTATTATACACTTCAATTTCAGTAGTTCGGAAGGTAAATCAGGACCTGTTTCATTTTTCTCCTTGTTTTTCAATCACGCGTCCGAGCTCATTTCAGGAATCAACCTGTTCGATTTCAGAAATCAACCTCTTCGATTTCAGTCTCAAATAACGAGCTTTAACACATTTTTCACGATAATCCGAGTTTTGCGAATCTTTGGTTTTCAGGCACACCGGCACCCCCAAATGTCTTCCGTTGGTGCTCAAACTTTGCGTGGCCGCTTTATCGACCCAAAGAACTTTCTATGTGATTTAGGAGAATTTTATTAGGGACCGGAATCCCGAAAAACCGTGTATTATACACTTCAATTTTCGCCGTTCGGAAGGTCGTCATCAGGACCTGTTTCTTTTTCTCCTCGTTTTTCAATCACGCGTCCGAGCTCATTTCAGGAATCAACCTGTTCGATTTCGGGAATCCACCTGTTCGATTTCAGCCTCAAATAACGAGCTTTAACACATTTTTCACGATAATCCGAGTTTCGGCGAATGCTGGTTTGTGGCACACCGGCACTCCCAAATGTCTTCCGTTGGTGCTCAAACTTTGCGTGGCCGCATTTTATGACTCGAGGAACTTTCTATGTGATTTAGGAGAATTTTGTTCAGGGACCGGAATCCCGAAAAACCGTGTATTATACACTTCAATTTCAGCCGTTCGGAAGATCGTACCGGACCCTGTTTCTTTTTCTCCCTGTTTTTCAATCACGCGTCCGAGCTCATTTCAGGAATCAACCTGTTCGATTTCAGCCTCAAATAACGAGCTTTAACACATTTTTCACGATAATCCGAGTTTCGGCGAATCTTTGGTTTTCAGGCACACCGGCACCCCCAAATGTCTTCCGTTGGTGCTCAAACTTTGCGTGGCCGCTTTATCTGACCCGAGGAACTTTCTATGTGATTTCCGGAGAATTTTGTTCCGGGACCCCGGAATCCCGAAAAACCGTGTATTATACACTTCAATTTCAGCCGTTCGGAAGGTCGTACCGGACCTTGTTTCTTTTTCTCCTTGTTTTTCAATCACGCGTCCGAGCTCATTTCAGGAATCAACCTGTTCGATTTCAGAAATCGACCTGTTCGATTTCAGTCTCAAATAACGAGCTTTAACACATTTTTCACGATAATCCGAGTTTCGGCGAATGCTGGTTTGTGGCACACCGGCACCCCCAAATGTCTTCCGTTGGTGCTCAAACTTTGCGTGGCCGCTTTATCTGACCCGAGGAACTTTCTATGTGATTTTCGGAGAATTTTGTTCCGGGACCCCGAATCCCGAAAAACCGTGTATTATACACTTCAATTTCCGTCGTTCGGAAGGTCGTACCGGACCCTGTTTCTTTTTCTCCCTGTTTTTAAATCACGCGTCCGAGCTCATTTCAGGAATCAACCTGTTCGATTTCAGGAATCCACCTGTTCGATTTCAGCCTCAAATAACGAGCTTTAACACATTTTTCACGATAATCCGAGTTTCGGCGAATGCTGGTTTGTGGCACACCGGCACCCCCAAATAGCTTCCGCTGGTGCTCAAACTTTGCGTGGCTGCATTTTCTGACTCGAGGAACTTTCTATGTGATTTCCGGAGAATTTTGTTCCGGGACTCCGGAATCCCGAAAAACCGTGTATTATACACTTCAATTTCAAGTTCGGAAGGTAAATCGGACCTGTTTCTTTTTCTCCCTGTTTTTCAATCACGCGTCCGAGCTCATTTCAGGAATCAACCTGTTCGATTTCAGGAATCCACCTGTTCGATTTCAGCCTCAAATAACGAGCTTTAACACATTTTTCACGATAATCCGAGTTTCGGCGAATGCTGGTTTGTGGCACACCGGCACTCCCAAATGTCTTCCGTTGGTGCTCAAACTTTGCGTGGCCGCATTTTCTGACTCGAGGAACTTTCTATGTGATTTCCGGAGAATTTTGTTCCGGGACCCCGGAATCCCGAAAAACCGTGTATTATACACTTCAATTTCAGCCGTTCGGAAGATCGTACCGGACCCTGTTTCTTTTTCTCCCCGTTTTTCAATCACGCGTCCGAGCTCATTTCAGGAATCAACCTCTTCGATTTCAGTCTCAAATAACGAGCTTTAACACATTTTTCACGATAATCCGAGTTTCGGCGAATGCTGGTTTGTGGCACACCGGCACCCCCAAATGTCTTCCGCTGGTGCTCAAACTTTGCGTGGCCGCTTTATCTGACCCGAGGAACTTTCTATGAGATTTCCGGAGAATTTTGTTCCGGGACCCCGGAATCCCGAAAAACCGTGTATTATACACTTCAATTTCAGCCCGTTCGGAAGGTAAATGCAGGACCCTGTTTCTTTTTCTCATTGTTTTTCAATCACGCGTCCGAGCTCATTTCAGGAATCAACTTTGTTCGATTTCAGAAATCGACTGTTCGATTTCAGTCTCAAATAACGAGCTTTAACACATTTTTCACGATAATCCGAGTTTCGGCGAATGCTGGTTTGTGGCACACCGGCACCCCCAAATGTCTTCCGTTGGTGCTCAAACTTTGCGTGGCCGCTTTATCTGATCCGAGTAACTTTCTATGTGATTTCCGGAAAATTTTGTTCCGGGACCCCGGAATCCCGAAAAACCGTGTATTATACACTTCAATTTCCGTCGTTCGGAAGGTCGTACCGGACCCTGTTTCTTTTTCTCCCTGTTTTTAAATCACGCGTCCGAGCTCATTTCAGGAATCAACCTGTTCGATTTCAGGAATCCACCTGTTCGATTTCAGCCTCAAATAACGAGCTTTAACACATTTTCACGATAATCCGAGTGTCGGCGAATGCTGGTTTGTGGCACACTGGCACCCCCAAATAGCTTCCGCTGGTGCTCAAACTTTGCGTGGCTGCATTTTCTGACTCGAGGAACTTTCTATGTGATTTCCGGAGAATTTTGTTCCGGGACTCCGGAATCCCGAAAAACCGTGTATTATACACTTCAATTTCAGCCGTTCGGAAGGTCGTACCGGATCCTGTTTCTTTTTCTCCCTGTTTTTCAATCACGCGTCCGAGCTCATTTCAGGAATCAACCTGTTCAATTTCAGGAATCAACCTGTTCGATTTCAGCCTCAAATAACGAGCTTTAACACATTTTTCACGATAATCCGAGTTTCGGCGAATCTTTGGTTTTGGCACACCGGCACCCCCAAATGTCTTCCGTTGGTGCTCAAACTTTGCGTGGCCGCTTTATCGACCCGAGGAACTTTCTATGTGATTTTCGGAGAATTTTGTTCGGGAATCCCGAAAAACCGTGTATTATACACTTCAATTTCAACCCGTTCGGAAGGTAAATCGGATCCTGTTTCTTTTTCTCCCTGTTTTTCAATCACGCGTCCGAGCTCATTTCAGGAATCAACCTGTTCAATTTCAGGAATCAACCTGTTCAATTTCAGGAATCAACCTGTTCAATTTCAGGAATCAACCTCAGCCTCAAATAACGAGCTTTAACACATTTTTCACGATAATCCGAGTTTCGGCGAATGCTGGTTTGTGGCACACCGGCACCCCCAAATGTCTTCCGTTGTTGCTCAAACTTTGCGTGGCCGCTTTATCTGATCCAAAGAACTTTCTATGTGATTTCCGTAGTTTGTTCAAGGACCCCGGAATCCCGAAAAACCGTGTATTTATATACACTTCAATTTCAGCCATTCGGAAGGTCGTACCGGACCCTGTTTCTTTTTCTTCCGGTTTTTCAATCACGCGTCCGAGCTAATTTCAGGAATCAACCTGTTCGATTTCAGGAATCAACCTGTTCGATTTCAGTCTCAAATAACGAGCTTTAACACATTTTTCACGATAATCTGAGTTTCGGCGAATGCGGGTTTGTGGCACACCGGCACCCCCAAATGTCTTCCGCTGGTGCTCAAACTTTGCGTGGCTGCATTTTATGACTCGAGGACTTTCTATGTGATTTCCGAGGAATTTTGTTCCGGGACCCCGGAATCCCGAAAAACCGTGTATTATACACTTCAATTTCAGCCGTTCGGAAGGTCGTACCGGATCCTGTTTCTTTTTCTCCCTGTTTTTCAATCACGCGTCCGAGCTCATTTCAGGAATCAACCTGTTCAATTTCAGGAATCAACCTGTTCAATTTCAGGAATCAACCTGTTCAATTTCAGGAATCAACCTGTTCGATTTCAGCCTCAAATAACGAGCTTTAACACATTTTTCACGATAATCCGAGTTTCGGCGAATGCTGGTTTGTGGCACACCGGCACCCCCAAATGTCTTCCGTTGTTGCTCAAACTTTGCGTGGCCGCTTTATCTGATCCGAAGAACTTTCAATGTGATTTCCGTAGAATTTTGTTCCAGGACCCCGGAGTCCCGAAAAACCGTGTATTATACACTTCAATTTCCGTCGTTCGGAAGGTCGTACCGGACCCTGTTTCTTTTTCTCCCTGTTTTTAAATCACGCGTCCGAGCTCATTTTAGGAATCAACCTGTTCGATTTCAGGAATCCACCTGTTCGATTTAGCCTCAAATAACGAGCTTTAACACATTTTTCACGATAATCCGAGTTTCGGCGAATGCTGGTTTGTGGCACACCGGCACCCCCAAATGTCTTCCGCTGGTGCTCAAACTTTGCGTGGCCGCTTTATCTGACCCGAGGAACTTTCTATGTGATTTCCGGAAAATTTTGTTCCGGGACCCCGGAATCCCGAAAAACCGTGTATTATACACTTGATTCCGTCGTTCGGAAGGTCGTACCGGACCCTGTTTCTTTTTCTCCCTGTTTTTAAATCACGCGTCCGAGCTCATTTCAGGAATCAACCTGTTCGATTTCAGGAATCCACCTGTTCGATTTCAGCCTCAAATAACGAGCTTTAACACATTTTTCACGATAATCCGAGTTTCGGCGAATGCTGGTTTGTGGCACACCGGCACCCCCAAATGTCTTCCGCTGGTGCTCAAACTTTGCGTGGCTGCATTTTCTGACTCGAGGAACTTTCTATGTGATTTCCGGAGAATTTTGTTCCGGGACTCCGGAATCCCGAAAAACCGTGTATTATACACTTCAATTTCAGCCGTTCGGAAGGTCGTACCGGATCCTGTTTCTTTTTCTCCCTGTTTTTCAATCACGCGTCCGAGCTCATTTCAGGAATCAACCTGTTCAATTTCAGGAATCAACCTGTTCAATTTCAGGAATCAACTGTTCAATTTCGGGAATCAACTTTGTTCGATTTTGACCTCAAATAACGAGCTTTAACACATTTTTCACGATAATCCGAGTATCGGCGAATGCTGGTTTGTGGCACACCGGCACCCCCAAATGTCTTCCGTTGTTGCTCAAACTTTGCGTGGCCGCTTTATCTGATCCGAAGAACATTCTATGTGATTTCCGTAGAATTTTGTTCCAGGACCCCGGAATCCCGAAAAACCGTGTAATTATATACACTTCAATTTCAGCCGTTCGGAAGGTCGTACCGGACCCTGTTTCTTTTTCTCCCTGTTTTTAAATCACGCGTCCGAGCTCATTTCAGGAATCAACCTGTTCGATTTCAGGAATCAACCTGTTCGATTTCAGCCTCAAATAACGAGCTTTAACACATTTTTCACGATAATCCGAGTTTCGGCGAATGCTGGTTGTGGCACACCGGCACCCCCAAATGTCTTCCGTTGGTGCTCAAACTTTGCGTGGCTGCATTTTCTGACTCGAGGAACTTTCTATTTGATTTCCGGAGAATTTTGTTCCGGGACCCAGGAATCCCGAAAAACCGTGTATTATACACTTCAATTTCAGCAGTTCGGAAGGTTGTACCGGATCCTGTTTCTTTTTCTCCTTGTTTTTCAATCACGTGTCCGAGCTCATTTCAGGAATCAACCTGTTCAATTTCAGGAATCAACCTGTTCAATTTCAGGAATCAACCTGTTCGATTTCAGCCTCAAATAACGAGCTTTAACACATTTTTCACGATAATCCGAGTTTCGGCGAATGCTGGTTTGTGGCACACCGGCACCCCCAAATGTCTTCCGTTGTTGCTCAAACTTTGCGTGGCCGCTTTATCTGATCCAAAGAACTTTCTATGTGATTTCCGTAGTTTGTTCCAGGACTCCGGAATCCCGAAAAACCGTGTATTTATATACACTTCAATTTCAGCCATTCGGAAGGTCGTACCGGACCCTGTTTCTTTTTCTCCCGGTTTTTCAATCACGTGTCCGAGCTAATTTCAGGAATCAACCTGTTCGATTTCAGGAATCAACCTGTTCGATTTCAGTCTCAAATAACGAGCTTTAACACATTTTTCACGATAATCGAGTTTCGGCGAATCTTTGGTTTGTAGCACAAGCACCCCCAAATGTCTTCCGCTGGTGCTCAAACTTTGCGTGGCTGCATTTTTCGACTCGAGGAACTTTCTATGTGATTTCCGGAGAATTTTGTTCGGGACCCCGGAATCCCGAAAAACCGTGTATTATACACTTGATTTTCAGACGTTCGGAAGGTCGTCACGGATCCCTGTTTCTTTTTCTCCTGTTTTTCAATCACGCGTCCGAGCTAATTTCAGTAATCAACCTGTTCAATTTCAGGAATCAACCTGTTCAATTTCGGGAATCAACTGTTCGATTTTGACCTCAAATAACGAGCTTTAACACATTTTTCACGATAATACGAGTTTCGGCGAATCTTTGGTTTGTCAGGCACACCGGCACCCCAAATGTCTTCCGTTGGTGCTCAAACTTTGCGTGGCCGCTTTATCTGACCCGAGAAACTTTCTATGTGATTTCCGGAGAATTTTGTTCCGGGACCCTGGAATCCCGAAAAACCGTGTATTATACACTTGATTTCACCGTTCGGAAGGTCGTACCGGATCCTATTTCTTTTTCTCCTGTTTTTCAATCACGCGTCCGAGCTCATTTCAGGAATCAACTGTTCGATTTCGAGGAATCCACTGTTCGATTTCGGCCTCAAATAACGAGCTTTAACACAATTTTCACGATAATCCGAGTTTCGGCGAATGCTGGTTTGTGGCACACCGGCACCCCCAAATGTCTTCCGTTGATGCTCAAACTTTGCGTGGCCGCTGTATCTGACCCGAGGAACTTTCTATGTGATTTCCGTAGAATTTTGTTCCAGGACCCCCGAATCCCGAAAAACCGTGTATTATACACTTCAATTTCAGGCGTTCGCAAGGTCGTACCAGACCCTGTTTCTTTTTCTCTCTGTTTTTCAATCACGCGTCCGAGCTTATTTCAGGAATCAACCTGTTCGATTTCAGGAATCAACCTGTTCGATTTCAGCCTCAAATAACGAGCTTTAACACATTTTTCACGATAATCCGAGTTTCGGCGAATGCTGGTTTGTGGCACACCGGCACCCCCAAATGTCTTCCGTTGGTGCTCAGACTTTGCGTGGCCGCTTTATCTGACCCGAGGAGCGTTCTATGTGATTTACGGAGAATTTTGTTCTGGGACCCCGAAATCCCGAAAAACCGTGTATTATACACTTCAATTTCAGCCGTTCGGAAGGTCGTACCAGACTCTGTTTCTTTTTCTCCCTGTTTTTCAATCACGCGTCCGAGCTCATTTCAGGAATCAACCTGTTCGATTTCAGGAATCCACCTGTTCGATTTCAGCCTCAAATAACGAGCTTTAACACATTTTTCACGATAATCCGAGTTTCGGCGAATGCTGGTTTGTGGCACACCGGCACCCCCAAATGTCTTCCGTTGGTGCTCAAACTTTGCGTGGCCGCATTTTTTGACTCGAGGAACTTTCTATGTGATTTCCGGAGAGTTTTGTTCCGGGACTCCGGAATCCCGAAAAACCGTGTATTATAACACTTCAATTTCAGCCGTTCGGAAGGTCGTACCGGATCTTGTTTCTTTTTCTCCCTGTTTTTCAATCACGCGTCCGAGTTCATTTCAGGAATCAACCTTTTCAATTTCAGCCTCAAATAACGAGCTTTAACACATTTTTCACGATAATCCGAGTTTCGGCGAATGCTGGTTTGTGGCACACCGGCACCCCCAAATGTCTTCCGTTGATGCTCAAACTTTGCGTGGCCGCTTTATCTGATCCGAAGAACTTTCTATGTGATTTCCGTAGAATTTTGTTCCAGGACCCCGAAATCCCGAAAACCGTGTATTTATATACACTTCAATTTCAGCCGTTCGGAAGGTCGTACCGGACCCTGTTTCTTTTTCTCCCTGTTTTTCAATGACGCGTCCGAGCTCATTTCAGGAATCAACCTGTTGTTCGATTTGGAGTCTCAAATAACGAGCTTTAACACATTTTTCACGATAATCCGAGTTTCGGCGAATGCTGGTTTGTGGCACACCGGCACCCCCAAATGTCTTCCGTTGTTGCTCAAACTTTGCGTGGCCGCTTTATCTGATCCGAAGAACTTTCTATGTGATTTCCGTAGAATTTTGTTCCGGGACCCCGGAATCCCGAAAAACCGTGTATTTATATACACTTCAATTTCAGCCGTTCGGAAGGTCGTACCGGACCCTGTTTCTTTTTCTCCCTGTTTTTAAATCACGCGTCCGAGCTCATTTCAGGAATCAACCTGTTCGATTTCAGGAATCAACCTGTTCGATTTCAGCTTCAAATAACGAGCTTTAACACATTTTCACGATAATCCGAGTTTCGGCGAATTTTGGTTTCTGGCACACCGGCACCCCAAATGTCTTCCATTTGGTGCTCAAACTTTGCGTGGCTGCATTTTTCGACTCGGGAACTTTCTATGTGATTTCCGGAGAATTTTGTTCGGGACTCAGGAATCCCGAAAAACCGTGTATTTATATACACTTCAATTTGAGCCGTTCGGAAGGTCGTACCGGACCTGTTTCTTTTTCTCCCGGTTTTTCAATCACGCGTCCGAGCTAATTACAGGAATCAACCTGTTCGATTTGAGAATCAACTTTGTTCAATTTCGACCTCAAATAACGAGCTTTAACACATTTTTCACGATAATCCGAGTTTCGGCGAATGCTGGTTTGTGGCACACCGGCACCCCCAAATGTCTTCCGTTGATGCTCAAACTTTGCGTGGCCGCTTTATCTGATCCGAAGAACTTTCTATGTGATTTCTGTAGAATTTTGTTCCGGGACCCGAAATCCAAAACCGTGTATTTATATACACTTCAATTTCAACCGTTCGGAAGGTCGTAAACGGACCTGTTTCTTTTTCTCCTGTTTTTCAATGACGCGTTCGAGCTCATTTCAGGAATCAACCTGTTCGATTTCAGTCTCAAATAACGAGCTTTAACACATTTTTCACGATAATCGAGTTTGGCGAATCTTTGGTTTGTGGCACACCGGCACCCCCAAATGTCTTCCGTTGGTGTTCAAACTTTGCGTGGCTGCATTTTTCGACTCGAGGAACTTTCTATGTGATTTCCGGAGAATTTTGTTCGGGACCCTGGAATCCCGAAAAACCGTGTATTATACACTTCAATTTGGTAGTTCGGAAGGTAAATCAGGATCCTGTTTCTTTTTCTCCTGTTTTTCAATCACGCGTCCGAGCTCATTTCAGGAATCAACCTGTTCGATTTCAGGAATCAACCTGTTCAATTTCGGGAATCAACTGTTCGATTTGACCTCTAATAACGAGCTTTAACACATTTTTCACGATAATCCGAGTTTCGGCGAATCTTTGGTTTGTGGCACACCGGCACCCCCAAATGTCTTCCGTTGATGCTCAAACTTTGCGTGGCCGCTTTATCTGATCCGAAGAACTTTCTATGTGATTTCTGTAGAATTTTGTTCCAAGACCCCGGAATCCCGAAAAACCGTGTATTTATATACACTTCAATTTCAGCCGTTCGGAAGGTCGTACCGGACCCTGTTTCTTTTTCTCCCTGTTTTTAAATCACGCGTCCGAGCTAATTTCAGGAATCAACCTGTTCGATTTCAGGAATCCCTTCGATTCGGCCTCAAATAACGAGCTTTAACACATTTTTCACGATAATCCGAGTTTCGGCGAATGCTGGTTGTGGCACACCGGCACCCCCAAATGTCTTCCGTTGGTGCTCAAACTTTGCGTTGCTGCATTTTCTGACTCGAGGAACTTTCTATGTGATATCCGGAGAATTTTGTTCCGGGACTCCGGAATCCCGAAAAACCGTGTATTATACACTTCAATTTCAGCCGTTCGGAAGGTCGTACCGGATCTGTTTCTTTTTCTCCCTGTTTTTCAATCACGCGTCCGAGCTCATTTCAGGAATCAACCTGTTCGATTTCAGGAATCAACCTGTTCGATTTCAATCTCAAATAACGAGCTTTAACACATTTTTCACGATAATCCGAGTTTGGCGAATCTTTGGTTTGTGGCACACCGGCACCCCCAAATGTCTTCCGTTGGTGCTCAAACTTTGCGTGGCCGCTTTATCTGACCCGAGGAACTTTCTATGTGATTTCCGGAGAATTTTGTTCCGGGACTCGGAATCCCGAAAAACCGTGTATTATACACTTCAATTTCCGTCGTTCGGAAGGTCGTACCGGACCCTGTTTCTTTTTCTCCCTGTTTTTAAATCACGCGTCCGAGCTCATTTCAGGAATCAACCTGTTCGATTTAAGGAATCCACCTGTTCGATTTCAGCTTCAAATAACGAGCTTTAACACATTTTTCACGATAATCCGAGTTTCGGCGAATGCTGGTTTGTGGCACACCGGCACCCCCAAATGTCTTCCGTTGATGCTCAAACTTTGCGTGGCCGCTTTATCTGATCCGAAGAACTTTCTATGTGATTTCCGTAGAATTTTGTTCCGGGACCGAAATCCAAAACCGTGTATTTATATACACTTCAATTTCAGCCGTTCGGAAGGTCGTACCGGACCCTGTTTCTTTTTCTCCCTGTTTTTCAATCACGCGTCCGAGCTAATTTCAGGAATCAACCTGTTCGATTTCAGGAAACAACCTGTTCGATTTCAGTCTCAAATAACGAGCTTTAACACATTTTTCACGATAATCCGAGTTTCGGCGAATGCTGGTTTGTGGCACACCGGCACCCCCAAATGTCTTCCGCTGGTGCTCAAACTTTGCGTGGCCGCTTTATCTGACCCGAGGAACTTTCTATGTGATTTCCGGAGAATTTTGTTCGGAACCGGAATCCGAAAAACCGTGTATTATACACTTCAATTTCAGCCGTTCGGAAGGTCGTACCGGACCCTGTTTCTTTTTCTCCCTGTTTTTCAATCACGCGTCCGAGCTCATTTCAGGAATCAACCTGTTCGATTTCAGGAATCAACCTGTTCGATTTCAGTCTCAAATAACGAGCTTTAACACATTTTTCACGATAATCCGAGTTTCGGCGAATGCTGGTTTGTGGCACACCGGCACACCCAAATGTCTTCCGCTGGTGCTCAAACTTTGCGTGGCTGCATTTTATGACTCGAGGAACTTTCTATGTGATTTCCGGAGAATTTTGTTCCGGGAATCCGGAATCCCGAAAAACCGTGTATTTATATACACTTCAATTTCAACCATTCGGAAGGTCGTACCGGACCCTGTTTCTTTTTCTCCCGGTTTTTCAATCACGCGTCCGAGCTAATTTCAGGAATCAACCTGTTCGATTTCAGGAATCAACCTGTTCAACTTCACCCTCAAATAACGAGCTTTAACACATTTTTCACGATAATCCGAGTTTCGGCGAATGCTGGTTTGTGGCACACCGGCACCCCCAAATGTCTTCCGTTGATGCTCAAACTTTGCGTGGCCGCTTTATCTGATCCGAAGAACTTTCTATGTGATTTCCGTAGAATTTTGTTCCAGGACCCCGAAATCCCGAAAACCGTGTATTTATATACACTTCAATTTCAGCCGTTCGGAAGGTCGTACCGGACCCTGTTTCTTTTTCTCCCTGTTTTTCAATGACGCGTCCGAGCTCATTTCAGGAATCAACCTGTTCGATTTCAGTCTCAAATAACGAGCTTTAACACATTTTTCACGATAATCCGAGTTTCGGCGAATGCTGGTTTGTGGCACACCGGCACCCCAATGTCTACCATTTGGTGCTCAAACTTTGCGTGGCTGCATTTTTCGACTCGAGGAACTTTCTATGTGATTTCGGAGAATTTTGTTCGGGACTCGGAATCCGAAAAACCGTGTATTTATATACACTTCAATTTGACCATTCGGAAGGTAAACGGACCTGTTTCTTTTTCTCCCGGTTTTTCAATCACGCGTCCGAGCTAATTTCAGTAATCAACCTGTTCGATTTCAGGAATCAACCTGTTCGATTTCAGTCTCAAATAACGAGCTTTAACACATTTTTCACGATAATCCGAGTTTCGGCGAATGCTGGTTGTGGCACACCGGCACCCCCAAATGTCTTCCGTTGGTGCTCAAACTTTGCGTGGCTGCATTTTCTGACTCGAGGAACTTTCTATGTGATATCCGGAGAATTTTGTTCCCGGAATCCAGAAAAACCGTGTATTATACACTTCAATTTTGCCGTTCGGAAGGTAAATCGGATCCTGTTTCTTTTTCTCCTGTTTTTCAATCACGCGTCCGAGCTCATTTCAGGAATCAACCTGTTCGATTTCAGGAATCAACCTGTTCAATTTCGGGAATCAACCTTTGTTCGATTTGGCCTCAAATAACGAGCTTTAACACATTTTTCACGATAATCCGAGTTTCGGCGAATGCTTGTTTGTGGCACACCGGCACCCCCAAATGTCTTCCGTTGTTGCTCAAACTTTGCGTGGCCGCTTTATCTGATCCAAAGAACTTTCTATGTGATTTCCGTAGTTTGTTCCAGGACCCCAGAATCCCGAAAAACCGTGTATTTATATACACTTCAATTTCAGCTGTTCGGAAGGTCGTACCGGACCCTGTTTCTTTTTCTCCCTGTTTTTCAATCACGCGTCCGAGCTAATTTCAGGAATCAACCTGTTCGATTTCAGGAATCAACCTGTTCAATTTCAGCCTCAAATAACGAGCTTTAACACATTTTTCACGATAATCCGAGTTTCGGCGAATGCTGGTTTGTGGCACACCGGCACCCCCAAATGTCTTCCGTTGATGCTCAAACTTTGCGTGGCCGCTTTATCTGACCCGAGAAACTTTCTATGTGATTTCCGTAGAATTTTGTTCCGGGACCCCGAAATCCCCAAAAACCGTGTATTTATATACACTTCAATTTCAGCCGTTCGGAAGGTCGTACCGGACCCTGTTTCTTTTTCTCCCTGTTTTTCAATGACGCGTCCGAGCTCATTTCAGGAATCAACCTGTTCGATTTCAGTCTCAAATAACGAGCTTTAACACATTTTTCACGATAATCGAGTTTCGGCGAATCTTTGGTTTGTGGCACACCGGCACCCCAAATGTCTTCCGTTGTTGCTCAAACTTTGCGTGGCCGCTTTATCTGATCCGAAGAACTTTCTATGTGATTTCTGTAGAATTTTGTTCGGGACCCGGAATCCGAAAAACCGTGTATTTATATACACTTCAATTTCGGTAGTTCGGAAGGTAAGGTCGTAGGACCCTGTTTCTTTTTCTCCTGTTTTTAAATCACGCGTCCGAGCTAATTTCAGGAATCAACCTGTTCGATTTCAGGAATCCACCTATTCGATTTCAGCCTCAAATAACGAGCTTTAACACATAATTCACGATAATCCGAATTTCGGCGAATGCTGGTTGTGGCACACCGGCACCCCCAAATGTCTTCCGTTGGTGCTCAAACTTTGCGTGGCTGCATTTTCTGACTCAAGGAACTTTCTATGTGATATCCGGAGAATTTTGTTCCGGGACTCCGGAATCCCGAAAAACCGTGTATTATACACTTCAATTTCGTAGTTCGGAAGGTAAACCAGGATCCTGTTTCTTTTTCTCCTGTTTTTCAATCACGCGTCCGAGCTCATTTCAGGAATCAACCTGTTCGATTTCAGAAGTCAACTTTGTTCGATTTGGTCTCAAATAACGAGCTTTAACACATTTTTCACGATAATCCGAGTTTCGGCGAATCTTGGTTTGTGGCACACCGGCACCCCCAAATGTCTTCCGTTGGTGCTCAAACTTTGCGTGGTCGCTTTATCTGACCCGAGGAACTTTCTATGTGATTTCCGGAGAATTTTGTTCCGGCACTCCGGAATCCCGAAAAACCGTGTATTATACACGTCAATTTCCGTCGTTCGGAAGGTCGTACTGGACCCTGTTTCTTTTTCTCCCTGTTTTTAAATCACGCGTCCGAGCTCATTTCAGGAATCAACCTGTTCGATTTAAGGAATCCACATTCGATTTCGGACTTCAAATAACGAGCTTTAACACATTTTTCACGATAATCCGAGTTTCGGCGAATGCTGGTTTGTGGCACACCGGCACACCCAAATGTCTTCCGCTGGTGCTCAAACTTTGCGTGGCTGCATTTTATGACTCGAGGAACTTTCTATGTGATTTCCGGAGAATTTTGTTCGGGAATCCGGAATCCGAAAAACCGTGTATTTATATACACTTCAATTTGACCATTCGGAAGGTCGTAGGACCTGTTTCTTTTTCTCCCGGTTTTCAATCACGCGTCCGAGCTAATTTCAGGAATCAACCTGTTCGATTTCAGGAATCAACCTGTTCAATTTCAGCCTCAAATAACGAGCTTTAACACATTTTTCACGATAATCCGAGTTTCGGCGAATGCTGGTTTGTGGCACACCGGCACCCCCAAATGTCTTCCGTTGATGCTCAAACTTTGCGTGGCCGCTTTATCTGATCCGAAGAACTTTCTATGTGATTTCCGTAGAATTTTGTTCCAGACCCGAAATCCAAAACCGTGTATTTATATACACTTCAATTTCAGTACCCGTTCGGAAGGTAAATGCAGGACCCTGTTTCTTTTTCCCTGTTTTTCAATGACGCGTCCGAGCTCATTTCAGGAATCAACCTGTTCGATTTCAGTCTCAAAT
This sequence comes from Silene latifolia, assembly GCF_048544455.1. Taxonomy (NCBI): domain Eukaryota; kingdom Viridiplantae; phylum Streptophyta; class Magnoliopsida; order Caryophyllales; family Caryophyllaceae; genus Silene; species Silene latifolia. The sequence continues at coordinate 414,560 of NC_133535.1, read as the reverse complement.
AACGAGCTTTAACACATTTTTCACGATAATCCGAGTTTGGCGAATCTTTGGTTTGTGGCACACCGGCACCCCCAAATGTCTTCCGCTGGTGCTCAAACTTTGCGTGGCTGCATTTTCTGACTCGAGGAACTTTCTATGTGATTTCCGGATAATTTTGTTCCGGGACTCCGGAATCCCGAAAAACCGTGTATTTATATACACTTCAATTTCAGCCATTCGGAAGGTCGTACCGGACCCTGTTTCTTTTTCTCCCGGTTTTTCAATCACGCGTCCGAGCTAATTTCAGTAATCAACCTGTTCGATTTCAGGAATCAACCTGTTCGATTTCAGTCTCAAATAACGAGCTTTAACACATTTTTCACGATAATCCGAGTTTCGGCGAATGCTGGTTGTGGCACACCGGCACCCCCAAATGTCTTCCGTTGGTGCTCAAACTTTGCGTGGCTGCATTTTCTGACTCGAGGAACTTTCTATGTGATATCCGGAGAATTTTGTTCCGGGACCCCGGAATCCCGAAAAACCGTGTATTATACACTTCAATTTCAGCCGTTCGGAAGGTCGTACCGGATCCTGTTTCTTTTTCTCCCTGTTTTTCAATCACGCGTCCGAGCTCATTTCAGGAATCAACCTGTTCAATTTCAGGAATCAAACTGTTCAATTTCAGGAATCAACCTGTTCGATTTCGGCCTCTCAAATAACGAGCTTTAACACATTTTTCACGATAATCCGAGTTTCGGCGAATGCTGGTTTGTGGCACACCGGCACCCCCAAATGTCTTCCGTTGTTGCTCAAACTTTGCGTGGCCGCTTTATCTGATCCAAAGAACTTTCTATGTGATTTCCGTAGTTTGTTCCAGGACCCCAGAATCCCGAAAAACCGTGTATTTATATACACTTCAATTTCAGCTGTTCGGAAGGTCGTACCGGACCCTGTTTCTTTTTTTCCCTGTTTTTCAATCACGCGTCCGAGCTAATTTCAGGAATCAACCTGTTCGATTTCATGAATCAAACTGTTCGATTTCAGTCTCAAATAACGTGCTTTAACACATTTTTCACGATAATCTGAGTTTCGGCGAATGCTGGTTTGTGGCACACCGGCACCCCCAAATGTCTTTCGCTGGTGCTCAAACTTTGCGTGGCTGCATTTTCTAACTCGAGGAACTTTCTATGTGATTTCCGGAGAATTTTGTTCTGGGACTCCGGAATCCCGAAAAACCGTGTATTATAAACGTCAATTTCAGCCGTTAGGAAGGTCGTACCGGATCCTGTTTCTTTTTCTCCCTGTTTTTCAATCACGCGTCCGAGCTCATTTCAGGAATCAACCTGTTCAATTTCAGGAATCAACCTGTTCAATTTTAGGAATCAACCTGTTCGATTTCAGCCTCAAATAACAAGCTTTAACACATTTTTCACCATAATCCGAGTTTCGGCGAATGCTGGTTTGTGGCACACCGACACCCCCAAATGTCTTCCGTTGGTGCTCAAACTTTGCGTGGCCGCTTTATCTGACCCGAGAAACTTTCTATGTGATTTCCGGAGAATTTTATTCCGGGACCCCGGAATCCCGAAAAACCGTGTATTATACACTTCAATTTCAGTCGTTCGGAAGGTCGTACCGGACCCTGTTTCTTTTTCTCCCTGTTTTTAAATCACGCGTCCGAGCTCATTTTAGGAATCAACCTGTTCGATTTCAGGAATCAACCTGTTCGATTTCAGTCTCAAATAACGAGCTTTAACACATTTTTCACGATAATCCGAGTTTCGGCGAATGCTGGTTTGTGGCACACCGGCACCTCCAAATGTCTTCCGCTGGTGCTCAAACTTTGCGTGGCTGCATTTTCTGACTCGAGGAACTTTCTATGTGATTTCCGGAGAATTTTGTTCCGGGACTCCGGAATCACGAAAAACCGTGTATTATACACTTCAATTTCAGCCGTTCGGAAGGTCGTACCGAACCTTGTTTCTTTTTAGCCCTGTTTTTCAATCACGCGTCCGAGCTCATTTCAGGAATCAACCTGTTCGATTTCAGGAATCAACCAGTTCGATTTCAGCCTCAAATAACGAGCTTTAACCCATTTTTCACGATAATCCGAGTTTGGCGAATCTTTGGTTTATGGCACACCGGCACCCCAAATGTCTTCCGTTGGTGCTCGAACTTTGCGTGGCCGCTTTATCTGACCCGAGGAGCGTTCTATGTGATTTAAGGAGAATTTTGTTCGGGACCCGAAATCCCGAAAAACCGTGTATTATACACTTCAATTTGACCGTTCGGAAGGTCGTACCGGACCACTGTTTCTTTTTTCCTGTTTTCAATCACGCGTCCGAGCTCATTTCAGGAATCAACTGTTCGATTTCAGGAATCCACCTGTTCGATTTCAGCCTCAAATAACGAGCTTTAACACATTTTTCACGATAATCGAGTTTCGGCGAATTTTGGTTTGTGGCACACCGGCACCCCCAAATGTCTTCCGTTGATGCTCAAACTTTGCGTGGCCGCTTTATCGGATCCGAAGAACTTTCTATGTGATTTCCGGAGAATTTTGTTCAGGACCCCGAAATCCCGAAAAACCGTGTATTATACACTTCAATTTGACCGTTCGGAAGGTAACCGGACCTGTTTCTTTTTCTCCTGTTTTTCAATGACGCGTCCGAGCTCATTTCAGGAATCAACTTGTTCGATTTCGGTCTCAAATAACGAGCTTTAACACATTTTTCACGATAATCCGAGTTTCGGCGAATCTTGGTTTGTGGCACACCGGCACCCCAAATGTCTTCGCTTCTTTGCTCAAACTTTGCGTGGCTGCATTTTTCGACTCGAGGAACTTTCTATGTGATTTCCGGATAATTTTGTTCCGGGACTCCGGAATCCCGAAAAACCGTGTATTTATATACACTTCAATTTTGACCATTCGGAAGGTAAATCAGGACCTGTTTCTTTTTCTCCGGTTTTTCAATCACGCGTCCGAGCTCATTTCAGGAATCAACTTTGTTCGATTTCAGGAATCAACCTGTTCGATTTCGGTCTCAAATAACGAGCTTTAACACATTTTTCACGATAATCCGAGTTTCGGCGAATGTTGGTTGTGGCACACCGGCACCCCCAAATGTCTTCCGTTGGTGCTCAAACTTTGCGTGGCTGCATTTTCTGACTCGAGGAACTTTCTATGTGATATCCAGGAGAATTTTGTTCCGGAACCCGGAATCCCGAAAAACCGTGTATTATACACTTCAATTTGGCCGTTCGGAAGGTAAATCGGATCCTGTTTCTTTTTTCTCCTGTTTTTCAATCACGCGTCCGAGCTCATTTCAGGAATCAACCTTTGTTCAATTTCGGGAATCAACCTGTTCAATTTCAGGAATCAACCTGTTCGATTTGAGCCTCAAATAACGAGCTTTAACACATTTTTCACGATAATCGAGTTTCGGCGAATTTTGGTTTGTGGCACACCGGCACCCCCAAATGTCTTCCGTTGTTGCTCAAACTTTGCGTGGCCGCTTTATCTGATCCAAAGAACTTTCTATGTGATTTCCGTAGTTTGTTCCAGGACCCTGAATCCGAAAAACCGTGTATTTATATACACTTCAATTTCAAATTTGTTCGGAAGGTCGCATCTGGGACCCTGTTTCTTTTTCTCCCTGTTTTTCAATCACGCGTCCGAGCTAATTTCAGGAATCAACCTGTTCGATTTCAGGAATCAAACTGTTCGATTTCAGTCTCAAATAACGTGCTTTAACACATTTTTCACGATAATCTGAGTTTCGGCGAATGCTGGTTTGTGGCACACCGGCACCCCCAAATGTCTTCCGCTGGTGCTCAAACTTTGCGTGGCTGCATTTTCTAACTCGAGGAACTTTCTATGTGATTTCCGGAGAATTTTGTTCTGGGACTCCGGAATCCCGAAAAACCGTGTATTATAAACGTCAATTTCAGCCGTTCGGAAGGTCGTACCGGATCCTTATTCTTTTTCTCCTTTTTTTCAATCACGCGTCCGAGCTCATTTGGGAATCAACTGTTCAATTTCAGGAATCAACTGTTCAATTTTAGGAATCAACTTTGTTCGATTTGACCTCAAATAACAAGCTTTAACACATTTTTCACCATAATCCGAGTTTCGGCGAATGCTGGTTTGTGGCACACCGACACCCCCAAATGTCTTCCGTTGTTGATCAAACTTTGCGTGGCCGCTTTATCTGATCCGAAGAATTTTCTATGTGATTTCCGTAGAATTTTGTTCCAGGACCCCGGAATCCCGAAAAACCGTGTATTTATATACACTTCAATTTCAGCCGTTCGGAAGGTCGTACCGGACCCTGTTTCTTTTTCTCCCTGTTTTTCAATCACGCGTCCGAGCTAATTTCAGGAATCAACATGTTCGATTTCAGGAAACAACCTGTTCGATTTCAGTCTCAAATAACGAGCTTTAACACATTTTACACGATAATCCGAGTTTCGGCGAATCTTTGGTTTGTCAGGCACTGCAAGCACCCCAAATGTCTTCCGCTGGTGCTCAAACTTTGCGTGGCCGCTTTATCTGACCCGAGGAACTTTCTATGTGATTTCCGGAGAATTTTGTTCCGGGACCCCGGAATCCCGAAAAACCGTGTATTATACACTTCAATTTCAGCCGTTCGGAAGGTCGTACCGGACCCTGTTTCTTTTTCTCCCTGTTTTTCAATCACGCGTCCGAGCTCATTTCAAGAATCAACCTGTTCGATTTCAGAAATCAACCTGTTCGATTTCAGTCTCAAATAACGAGCTTTAACACATTTTTCACGATAATCCGAGTTTCGGTGAATGCTGGTTTGTGGCACACCGGCACCCCCAAATGTCTTCCGTTGGTGCTCAAACTTTGCGTGGCCGCTTTATCTGACCCGAGGAACTTTCTATGTGATTTCCGGAGAATTTTATTCCGGGACCCCGGAATCTCGAAAAACCGTGTATTATACACTTCAATTTCCGTCGTTCGGAAGGTCGTACCGGACCCTGTTTCTTTTTCTCCTGTTTTTAAATCACGCGTCCGAGCTCATTTTAGGAATCAACCTGTACGATTTCGGGAATCAACTTTGTTCGATTTCGACCTCAAATAACGAGCTTTAACACATTTTTCACGATAATCCGAGTTTCGGCGAATGCTGGTTTGTGGCACACCGGCACCTCCAAATGTCTTCCGCTGGTGCTCAAACTTTGTGTGGCTGCATTTTCTGACTCGAGGAACTTTCTATGTGATTTCCGGAGAATTTTGTTCCGGGACTCGGAATCACGAAAAACCGTGTATTATACACTTCAATTTGGTAGTTCGGAAGGTCGTCATCGGACCTTGTTTCTTTTTCTCCCTGTTTTTCAATCACGCGTCCGAGCTCATTTCAGGAATCAACCTGTTCGATTTCAGGAATCAACCAGTTCGATTTCAGCCTCAAATAACGAGCTTTAACCCATTTTTCACGATAATCCGAGTTTCGGAGAATGCTGGTTTATGGCACACCGGCACCCCCAAATGTCTTCCGTTGGTGCTCAGACTTTGCGTGGCCGCTTTATCTGACCCGAGGAGCGTTCTATGTGATTTAAGGAGAATTTTGTTCTGGGACCCCGAAATCCCGAAAAACCGTGTATTATACACTTCAATTTCAGCCGTTCGGAAGGTCGTACCGGACCCTGTTTCTTTTTTTCCCTGTTTTCAATCACGCGTCCGAGCTCATTTCAGGAATCAACCTGTTCGATTTCAGGAATCCACCTGTTCGATTTCAGCCTCAAATAACGAGCTTTAACACATTTTTCACGATAATCCGAGTTTCGGCGAATGCTGGTTTGTGGCACACCGGCACCCCCAAATGTCTTCCGTTGTTGCTCAAACTTTGCGTGGCCGCTTTATCTGATCCGAAGAATTTTCTATGTGATTTCCGTAGAATTTTGTTCTAGGACCGGAATCCGAAAAACCGTGTATTTATATACACTTCAATTTTAGTTCGGAAGGTCGCTTTAACACAGGACCTGTTTCTTTTTCTCCCTGTTTTTCAATCACGCGTCCGAGCTAATTTCAGGAATCAACCTGTTCGATTTCAGGAAACAACCTGTTCGATTTCAGTCTCAAATAACGAGCTTTAACACATTTTTCACGATAATCCGAGTTTCGGCGAATGCTGGTTTGTGGCACACCGGCACCCCCAAATGTCTTCCGCTGGTGCTCAAACTTTGCGTGGCCGCTTTATCTGACCCGAGGAACTTTCTATGTGATTTCCGGAGAATTTTGTTCCGGGACCCGGAATCGGAAAAACCGTGTATTATACACTTCAATTTCGGTAGTTCGGAAGGTCGTACCGGACCCTGTTTCTTTTTCTCCTGTTTTTCAATCACGCGTCCGAGCTCATTTCAGGAATCAACCTGTTCGATTTCAGGAATCAACTGTTCGATTTGACCTCAAATAATGAGCTTTAACACAATTTTCACGATAATCCGAGTTTCGGCGAATGCTGGTTTGTGGCACACCGGCACCCCCAAATGTCTTTCGTTGGTGCTCAAACTTTGCGTGGCCGCTTTATCTGACCCGAGGAACTTTCTATGTGATTTCCGGAGAATTTTATTCCGGGACCCCGGAATCCCGAAAAACCGTGTATTATACACTTCAATTTCCGTCGTTCGGAAGGTCGTACCAGACCCTGTTTCTTTTTCTCCCTGTTTTTAAATCACGCGTCCGAGCTCATTTTAGGAATCAACCTGTACGATTTCAGGAATCAACCTGTTCGATTTCAGCCTCAAATAACGAGCTTTAACACATTTTTTCACGATAATCCGAGTTTCGGCGAATGCTGGTTTGTGGCACACCGGCACCCCCAAATGTCTTCCGCTGGTGCTCAAACTTTGCGTGGCTGCATTTTTCGACTCGAGGAACTTTCTATGTGATTTCCGGAGAATTTTGTTAGGGACTCGGAATCACGAAAAACCGTGTATTATACACTTCAATTTCATTAGTTCGGAAGGTCGTACCGGACCTTGTTTCTTTTTCTCCCTGTTTTTCAATCACGCGTCCGAGCTCATTTCAGGAATCAACCTGTTCGATTTCAGGAATCAACCAGTTCGATTTCAGCCTCAAATAACGAGCTTTAACCCATTTTTCACGATAATCCGAGTTTGGCGAATCTTTGGTTTATGGCACACCGGCACCCCCAAATGTCTTCCGTTGGTGCTCAGACTTTGCGTGGCCGCTTTATCTGACCCGAGGAGCGTTCTATGTGATTTAATGAGAATTTTGTTCTGGGACCCCGAAATCCCGAAAAACCGTGTATTATACACTTCAATTTCAGCCGTTCGGAAGGTCGTACCAGACCCTGTTTCTTTTTTTCCCTGTTTTCAATCACGCGTCCGAGCTCATTTCAGGAATCAACCTGTTCGATTTCAGGAATCCACCTGTTCGATTTGACCTCAAATAACGAGCTTTAACACATTTTTCACGATAATCCGAGTTTCGGCGAATGCTGGTTTGTGGCACACCGGCACTCCCAAATGTCTTCCGTTGGTGCTCAAACTTTGCGTGGCCGCATTTTCTGACTCGAGAAACTTTCTATGTGATTTACGGAAAATTTTGTTCCGGGACCCCGGAATCCCGAAAAACCGTGTATTATACACTTCAATTTCAGCCGTTCGGAAGGTCGTACCGGACCCTGTTTCTTTTTCTCCCTGTTTTTCAATCACGCGTCCGAGCTCATTTCAGGAATCACCTTTGTTCGATTTGAGTCTCAAATAACGAGCTTTAACACATTTTTCACGATAATCCGAGTTTCGGCGAATGCTGGTTTGTGGCACACCGGCACCCCCAAATGTCTTCCGTTGTTGCTCAAACTTTGCGTGGCCGCTTTATCTGATCCGAAGAATTTTCTATGTGATTTCCGTAGAATTTTGTTCCAGGACCCCGGAATCCCGAAAAACCGTGTATTTATATACACTTCAATTTCAGCCGTTCGGAAGGTCGTACCGGACCCTGTTTCTTTTTCTCCCTGTTTTTCAATCACGCGTCCGAGCTCATTTCAGGAATCAACCTGTTCGATTTGAAACAACCTGTTCGATTTCGAGTCTCAAATAACGAGCTTTAACACATTTTTCACGATAATCCGAGTTTGGCGAATCTTTGGTTTTAGGCACACCGGCACCCCCAAATGTCTTCCGCTGGTGCTCAAACTTTGCGTGGCCGCTTTATCTGACCCGAGGAACTTTCTATGTGATTTCGGAGAATTTTGTTCCGGGACCGGAATCTGAAAACCGTGTATTATACACTTCAATTTCGGCCGTTCGGAAGGTTGTACGGACCACTGTTTCTTTTTCTCCTGTTTTTCAATCACGCGTCCGAGCTCATTTCAGGAATCAACCTGTTCGATTTCAGGAATCAACTGGTTCGATTTCAGCCTCAAATAACGAGCTTTAACACATTTTTCACGATAATCCGAGTTTCGGCGAATCTTGGTTTGTGGTACACCGGCATCCCCAAATGTCTTCCGTTGGTGCTCAAACTTTGCGTGGCCGCTTATCTCGACCGAGGAACTTTCTATGTGATTTCCGGAGAATTTTATTCAGGGACCACGGAATCCCGAAAAACCGTGTATTATACACTTCAATTTCGTCGTTCGGAAGGTCGTACGGACTGTTTCTTTTCTCTCCTGTTTTTAAATCACGCGTCCGAGCTCATTTTAGGAATCAACCTGTACGATTTCAGGAATCAACTGTTCGATTTGACCTCAAATAACGAGCTTTAACACATTTTTTCACGATAATCCGAGTTTCGGCGAATGCTGGTTTGTGGCACACCGGCACCCCCAAATGTCTTCCGTTGGTGCTCAAACTTTGCGTGGCTGCATTTTTTGACTCGAGGAACTTTCTATGTGATTTCGGAGAATTTTGTTCGGGACTAGGAATCACGAAAAACCGTGTATTATACACTTCAATTTGTGCCGTTCGGAAGGTCGACTAGGACCTTGTTTCTTTTTCTCCTGTTTTTCAATCACGCGTCCGAGCTCATTTCAGGAATCAACCTGTTCGATTTCAAGAATCAACCGATTCGATTTCGACCTCAAATAACGAGCTTTAACCCATTTTTCACGATAATCCGAGTTTGGCGAATCTTTGGTTTATGGCACACCGGCACCCCAAATGTCTTCCGTTGGTGCTCAGACTTTGCGTGGCCGCTTTATCTGACCCGAGGAGCGTTCTATGTTATTTAATGAGAATTTTGTTCTGGGACCCCGAAATCCCGAAAAACCGTGTATTATACACTTCAATTTCAGCCGTTCGGATGGTCATACCGGACCATGTTTCTTTTTCTCCCTGTTTTTCAATCACGCGTCCGAACTCATTTCAGGAATCAACCTGTTCGATTTCAGGAGTCAACCTGTTCGATGTCAGCCTCAAATAACGAGCTTTAACACATTTTTCACGATAATCCGAATTTCGGCGAATGCTGGTTTGTGGCACACCGGCACCCCCAAATGTCTTCCGTTTGTGCTCAAACTTTGCGTGGCCGCTTTATCTGACCCGAGGAACTTTCTATGTGATTTCCGGAGAATTTTGTTCCGGGATCTCGGAATCCCGAAAAACCGTGTATTATACACTTCAATTTGTGCCGTTCGGAAAGTCGTACCGGACCCTGTTTCTTTTTCTCCCTGTTTTTCAATCACGCGTGCGAACTCATTTCAGGAATCAACCTGTTCGATTTCAGGAGTCAACCTGTTCGATGTCAGCCTCAAATAACGAGCTTTAACACATTTTTCACGATAATCCGAGTTTCGGCGAATGCTGGTGTGTGGCACACCGGCACCCCCAAATGTCTTCCGTTGGTGCTCAAACTTTGCGTGGCCGCTTTATCTGACCCGAGGAACTTTCTATGTGATTTAAGGAGAATTTTGTTCGGGGACCCGAGAATCCCGAAAAACCGTGTATTATACACTTCAATTTCAGCCGTTCAGAAGGTTTTACCGGACCCTGTTTCTTTTTCTTCCTGTTTTTCAATCACGCGTCCGAGCTCATTTCAAGAATCAACCTGTTCGATTTCAAGAATCAACCTGTTCGATTTCAGCCTCAAATAACAAGCTTTAACACGTTTTTCACGATAATCCGAATTTCGGCGAATGCTGCTTTGTGGCATACCGGCACCTCCAAATGTCTTTCGTTGGTGCTCAAACTTTGCGTGGCCGCTTTATCTGACCCGAGGAACTTTCTATGTGATTTCCGGAGAATTTTGTTCCGGGACCCCGGAATCCTTACACCGTGTATTATACACTTCAATTTCAGCCGTTCGGAAGGTCGTACCGGACCATGTTTCTTTTTCTCCCTGTTTTTCAATCACGCATCCGAACTCATTTCAGGAATCAACCAATTCGATTTCAGGAGTCAACTTGTTCGATGTCAGCCTCAAATAACGAGCTTTAACACATTTTCACAATAATCCGAATTTCGGCGAATGTTGGTTTGTGGCACACCGGCACCCCCAAATGTCTTCCGTTGGTGCTCAAACTTTGCGTGGCCGCTTTATCTGACCCGAGGAACTTTCTATGTGATTTCTGGAGAATTTTGTTCCGGGATCTCGGAATCCCGAAAAACCGTGTATTATACACTTCAATTTCAGCCGTTCGGAAGGTCGCACCGGACCCTGTTTCTTTTTCTCCCTGTTTTTCAATCACGCGTCCGAGCTCATTTCCGGAATCAACCTGTTCGATTTCAGGAATCAACCTGTTCGATTTCAGCCTCAAATAACGAGCTTTAACACATTTTTCACGATAATCCGAGTTTCGGCGAATGCTGGTTTGTGGCACACCGGCACCCCCAAATGTCTTCCGTTGGTGCTCAAACTTTGCGTGGCCGCTTTATCTGACCCGAGGAACTTTCTATGTGATTTCCGGAGAATTTTGTTCCGGGACCCCGGAATCCCGAAAAACCGTGTATTATACACTTCAATTTCAGCCGTTCGGAAGGTTTTACCGGACCCTGTTTCTTTTTCTTCCTGTTTTTCAATCACGCGTCCGAGCTCATTTCAGGAATCAACCTGTTCGATTTCAGGAATTAACCTGTTCGATTTCAGCCTCAAATAACGAGCTTTAACACATTTTTCACGATAATCCGAGTTTGGCGAATCTTTGGTTTGTGGCACACCGGCATCCCCAAATGTCTTCCGTTGGTGCTCAAACTTTGCGTGGCCGCTTTATCAGACCCGAGGAACTTTCTATGTGATTTAAGGAGAATTTTGTTCGGGACCGGAATCCAAAAACCGTGTATTATACACTTCAATTTCAGCCGTTCGGAAGGTTTTACCGGACACTGTTTCTTTTTCTTCCTGTTTTTCAATCACGCGTCCGAGCTCATTTCAGGAATCAACCTGTTCGTTTTCAAGAATCAACCTGATCGATTTCAGCCTCAAATAACGAGCTTTAACACGTTTTTCACGATAATCCGAATTCCGGCGAATGCTGGTTTGTGGCATACCGGCACCCCCAAATGTCTTCCGTTTGCGCTCAAACTTTGCGTGGCCGCTTTATCTGACCTGAGAAACTTTCTATGTGATTTCCGGAAAATTTTGTTCCGGGACCCCGGAATCCCGAAACACCGTGTATTATACACTTCAATTTCAGCCGTTCGGATGGTAAATAGGACCATGTTTCTTTTTCTCCCTGTTTTTCAATCACGCGTCCGAACTCATTTCAGGAATCAACCTGTTCGATTTCAGGAGTCAACCTGTTCGATGTCAGCCTCAAATAACGAGCTTTAACACATTTTTCACGATAATCCGAATTTCGGCGAATCTTTGGTTTTGGCACACACGGCACCCCCAAATGTCTTCCGTTTGTGCTCAAACTTTGCGTGGCCGCTTTATCTGACCTGAGGAACTTTCTATGTGATTTCCGGATAATTTTGTTCCGGGATCTCGGAATCCCGAAAAACCGTGTATTATACACTTCAATTTCAGCCGTTCGGAAAGTCGTACCGGACCCTGTTTCTTTTTCTCCCTGTTTTTCAATCACGCGTGCGAACTCATTTCAGGAATCAACCTGTTCGATTTCAGGAGTCAACCTGTTCGATGTCAGCCTCAAATAACGAGCTTTAACACATTTTTCACAATAATCCGAATTTCGGCGAATGTTGGTTTGTGGCACACCGGCACCCCCAAATGTCTTCCGTTGGTGCTCAAACTTTGCGTGGCCGCTTTATCTGACCCGAGGAACTTTCTATGTGATTTCTGGAGAATTTTGTTCCGGGATCTCGGAATCCCGAAAAACCGTGTATTATACACTTCAATTTCAGCCGTTCGGAAGGTAAACAGGACCCTGTTTCTTTTTCTCCCTGTTTTTCAATCACGCGTCCGAGCTCATTTCAGGAATCAACCTGTTCGATTTCAGGAATCAACATGTTCGATTTCAGCCTCAAATAACGAGCTTTAACACATTTTTCACGATAATCCGAGTTTCGGCGAATGCTGGTTTGTGGCACACCGGCACCCCCAAATGTCTTCCTTTGGTGCTTAAACTTTGCGTGGCCGCTTTATCTGACCGGAGGAACTTTCTATGTGATTTCCGGAGAATTTTGTTCCGGGACCCCGGAATCCCGAAAAACCGTGTATTATACACTTCAATTTCAGCCGTTCGGAAGGTTTTACCGGACCCTGTTTGTTATTCTTCCTGTTTTTCAATCACGCGTCCGAGCTCATTTCAGGAATCAACTTGTTCAATTTCAGGAGTCAACCTGTTCGATGTCAGCCTCAAATAACGAGCTTTAACACATTTTTCACGATAATCCGAGTTTCGGCGAATGCTGGTTTGTGGCAGACCGGCAGCCCCAAATGTCTTCCGTTGGTGCTCAAACTTTGCGTGGCCGCTTTATCTGACCCGAGGAACTTTCTATGTGATTTCCGGAGAATTTTGTTCCGGGACCCCGGAATCCCGAAAAACCGTGTATTATACACTTCAATTTCGTACCGTTCGAATGTCGCATCGGACCTGTTTCTTTTTCTCCCTGTTTTTCAATCACGCGTCCGAGCTCATTTCAGGAATCAACCTGTTCGATTTCAGGAATCAACCTATTCGATTTCAGCCTCAAATAATGAGATTTAACACATTTTTCACGAGAATCCGAGTTTCGGCGAATACTGGTTTGTGGCACACCGGCAGCCCTAAATGTCTTTCGTTGGTGCTCAAACTTTGCGTGGCCGCTTTATCTGACCCGAGGAACTTTCTATGTGATTTCCGGAGAATTTTGTTCCGGGACCCGGAATCCAGAAAAACCGTGTATTATATATACACTTCAATTTAAACCGTTCGAAAGGTAACCGGACCCTGTTTCTTTTTCTCCTGTTTTTCAATCACGCATCCGAGCTCATTTCAGGAATCAACCCGTTCGATTTCAGGAATCAACTTGTTCGATTTCAACCTCAAATAACGAGCTTTAACCCATTTTTCACGATAATCCGAGTTCGGCGAATCTTTGGTTTATGGCACACCGGCACCCCAAATGTCTTCCGTTGGTGCTCGAACTTTGCGTGGCCGCTTTATCCGACCCGAGGAACTTTCTATGTGATTTACGGAGAATTTTGTTCGGGAATCCCGAAAAACCGTGTATTATACACTTCAATTTCACCGTTCGGAAGGTCGTACCGGACCTGTTTCTTTTTCTCCTGTTTTTCAATCACGCGTCCGAGCTCATTTCAGGAATCAACCTGTTCGATTTCAGTCTCAAATAACGAGCTTTAACACATTTTTCACGATAATCCAAGTTTCGGCGAATGCTGGTTTGTGGCACACCGGCACCCCAGAATGTCTTTCGCTGGTAGTCAAACTTTGCGTGGCCGCTTTATCTGACCCGAGGAACTTTCTGTTTGATTTCCGGAAAATTTTGTTCCGGGACCCCGGAATCCCGAAAAACCGTGTATTATACACTTCAATTTCAGCCGTTCGGAAGGTCGTACCGGACCACTGTTTCTTTTTCTCCTTGTTTTTCAATCACGCGTCCGAGCTCATTTCAGGAATCAACTGTTCGATTTCGAAATCAACTGTTCGATTTGGTCTCAAATAACGAGCTTTAACACATTTTTCACGATAATCCGAGTTTCGGCGAATCTTGGTTTGTGGTACACCGGCACCCCCAAATGTCTTCCGTTGGTGCTCAAACTTTGCGTGGCCGCTTTATCGACCCGAGGAACTTTCTATGTGATTTTCGGAGAATTTTGTTCCGGGACCCAGGAATCCCGAAAACCGTGTATTATACACTTCAATTTCAGTCGTTCGGAAGGTCGTACGGGACCCTGTTTCTTTTTTCTCCCTGTTTTTAAATCACGCGTCCGAGCTCATTTCAGAATCAACTGTTCGATTTCAGGAATCAACCGATTCGATTTCGACCTCAAATAACGAGCTTTAACCCATTTTTCACGATAATCCGAGTTTGGCGAATCTTTGGTTTATGGCACACCGGCACCCCCAAATGTCTTCCGTTGGTGCGCGCAGACTTTGCGTGGCCGCTTTATCCGACCCGAGGAGCGTTCTATGTGATTTAAGGAGAATTTTGTTCCGGAATCCCGAAAAACCGTGTATTATACACTTCAATTTGTACCGTTCGGAAGGTCGTACTGACCACTGTTTTTTTTTCCCTGTTTTAAATCACGCGTCCGAGCTAATTTCAGGAATCAACCTGTTCGATTTCAGGAATCTACCTGTTCGATTTCAGCCTCAAATAACGAGCTTTAACACATTTTTCACGATAATCCGAATTTCGGCGAATGCTGGTTTGTGGCACACCGGCACCCCCAAATGTCTTCCGTTGGTGCTCAAACTTTGCGTGGCCGCTTTATCTGACCCGAGGAACTTTCTATGTGATTTCCGGAGAATTTTGTTCCAGGATCTCGGAATCCCGAAAAACCGTGTATTATACACTTCAATTTCAGTCGTTCGGAAAGTCGTACCGGACCCTGTTTCTTTTTCTCCCTGTTTTTCAATCACGCGTCCGAACTCATTTCAGGAATCAACCTGTTCGATTTCAGGAGTCAACCTGTTCGATGTCAGCCTCAAATAACGAGCTTTAACACATTTTTTACGATAATCCGAGTTTCGGCGAATGCTCGTTTGTGGCACACCGGCACCCCCAAATGTCTTCCGTTGGTGCTAAAAATTTGCGTGGCCGCTTTATCTGACCCGGGGAACTTTCTATTTGATTTGCGGAGAATTTTGTTCCGGGATCCCGGGATCCCGGAATCTCGAAAAACCGTGTATTATACACTTCAATTTCAACCGTTCGGAAGGTTTTACCGGACCCTGTTTCTTTTTCTTCCTGTTTTTCAATCACGCGTCCGAGCTCATTTTAGGAATCAACCTGTTCGATTTCAGCCTCAAATAACAAGCTATAACACATTTTTCACGATAATCCGAGTTTCGGCGAATGCTGGTTTGTGGCACACCGGCACTCCCAAATGTCTTCCGTTGGTGCTCAAACTTTGCGTGGCCGCATTTTCTGACTCGAGGAACTTTCTATGTGATTTCCGGAGAATTTTGTTCCGGGACCCCGGAATCTCGAAAAACCGTGTATTATATACACTTCAATTTCAGCCGTTCGGAAGGTCGTACCGGACCCTGTTTCTTTTTCTCCCTGTTTTTCAATCACGCGTCTGAGCTCATTTCAGGAATCAACCTGTTCAATTTCAGGAATCAACCTGTTCAATTTCAGGAATCAACCTGTTCGATTTCAACCTCAAATAACGAGCTTTAACACATTTTTCACGATAATCCGAGTTCGGCGACTGCAGGTTTGTGGCACACCGGCACCCCCAAATATCTTCCGCTGGTGCTCAAACTTTGCGTGGCCGCTTTATCTGACCCGAGGAATTTTCTATGTGATTTCCGGAGAATTTTGTTCCGGGACCCCGGAATCCCGAAAAACCGTGTATTATACACTTCAATTTCACCCGTTCGGAAGGTCGTACCGGATCCTGTTTCTTTTTCTCCCTGTTTTTCAATCACGCGTCCGAGCTCATTTCAGGAATCAACCTGTTCAATTTCAGGAATCAACCTGTTCAATTTCCGGAATCAACCTGTTCGATTTCAGCCTCAAATAACGAGCTTTAACACATTTTTCACGATAATCCGAGTTTCGGCGAATGCTGGTTTGTGGCACACCGGTACCCCCAAATGTCTTCCGTTGATGCTCAAACTTTGCGTGGCCGCTGTATCTGACCCGAGGAACTTTCTATGTGATTTCCGTAGAATTTTGTTCCAGGACCCCGGAATCCCGAAAAACCGTGTATTATACACTTCTATTTCAGGCGTTCGCAAGGTCGTACCAGACCCTGTTTCTTTTTCTCCCTGTTTTTCAATCACGCGTCCGAGCTCATCTCAGGAATCAACCTGTTCGATTTCAGTAATCAACATGTTCGATTTCAACCTCAAATAACGAGCTTTAACACATTTTTCACGATACTCCGAGTTTCGGCGAATGCTGGTTTGTGGCATACCGGCACCCCCAAATATCTTCCGTTGGTGCTCAGACTTTGCGTGGCCGATTTATCTGACCCGAGGAGCATTCTATGTGATTTACGGAGAATTTTGTTCCGGGACCCCGGAATCCCGAAAAACCGTGTATTATACACTTCAATTTCGGTAGTTCGGAAGGTAAACGGATTTTCGTTTCTTTTTCTCCCTGTTTTTCAATCACGCGTCCGAGCTCATTTCAGGAATCAACCTGTTCGATTTCAGCCTCAAATAACGAGCTTTAACCCATTTTTCACGATAATCCGAGTTTCGGCGAATGATGGTTTGTGGCACACCGGCACCCCCAAATGTCTTCCGTTGGTGCTCAGACTTTGCGTGGCCGCTTTATATGACCCGAGGAACTTTCTATGTTATTTCCTTAGAATTTTGTTCCAGGACCCCGAAATCCCGAAAAACCGTGTATTATACACTTCAATTTCAGCCGTTCGGAAGGTCGTACCAGACCCTGTTTCTTTTTCTCCCTGTTTTTCAATCACGCATCCGAGCTCATTTCAGGAATCAACCTGTTCGATTTCAGGAATCAACCTGTTCGATTTCAACCTCAAATAACGAGCTTTAACACATTTTTCACGATAATCCGAGTTTAAGCGATCGGGTTTGTGGCCCACCAAGCACACCCCCAAATATCTTCGCTGGTGCTCAAACTTTGCGTGGCCGCTTTATCGACCCGAGGAACTTTCTATGTGATTTTCGGAGAATTTTGTTCGGGAATCCCGAAAAACCGTGTATTATACACTTCAATTTCACCCGTTCGGAAGGTAAATCGGATCCGTTTTTTTCTCCGTGTTTTTCAATCACGCGTCCGAGCTCATTTCAGGAATCAACCTGTTCAATTTCAGGAACCAACCTGTTCAATTTCAGGAATCAACCTGTTCGATTTCAGCCTCAAATAACGAGCTTTAACACATTTTTCACGATAATCCGAGTTTCGGCGAATGCTGGTTTGTGGCACACCGGCACCCCCAAATGTCTTCCGTTGATGCTCAAACTTTGCGTGGCCGCTGTATCTGACCCGAGGAACTTTCTATGTGATTTCCGTAGAATTTTGTTCCAGGACCCCGGAATCCCGAAAAACCGTGTATTATACACTTCTATTTCAGGCGTTCGCAAGGTCGTACCAGACCCTGTTTCTTTTTCTCCCTGTTTTTCAATCACGCGTCCGAGCTCATCTCAGGAATCAACCTGTTCGATTTCAGTAATCAACATGTTCGATTTCAACGTCAAATAACGAGCTTTAACACATTTTTCACGATATTCCGAGTTTCGGCGAATGCTGGTTTGTGGCACACCGGCACCCCCAAATATCTTCCGTTGGTGCTCAGACTTTGCGTGGTTGATTTATCTGACCCGATGAGCGTTCTATGTGATTTACGGAGAATTTTGTTCCGGGACCCCGAAATCCCGAAAAACCGTGTATTATACTCTTCAATTTCAGCCGTTCGGAAGGTCGTACCGGACCCTGTTTCTTTTTCTCCCTGTTTTTCAATCACGCGTCCGAGCTCATTTCAGGAATCAACCTGTTCGATTTCAGGAATCAACCTGTTCGATTTTAGCCTCAAATAACGAGCTTTAACCCATTTTTCACGATAATCCGAGTTTCGGCGAATGCTGGTTTGTGGCACACCGGCACCACCAAATGTCTTCCGTTGGTGCTCAGACTTTGCGTGGCCGCGTTATATGACCCGAGCAGCGTTCTATTTGATTTACGGAGAATTTTGTTCTGGGACCCCGAAATCCCGAAAAACTGTGTATTATACACTTCAATTTCAGCCGTTCGGAAGGTCGTACCAGACCCTGTTTCTTTTTCTCCCTGTTTTTCAATCACGCATCCGAGCTCATTTCAGGAATCAACCTGTTCGATTTCAGGAATCCACCTGTTCGATTTCAGCCTCAAATAACGAGCTTTAACACATTTTTCACGATAATCCGAGTTTCGGCGAATCTTTGGTTTTGGCACACCAAGCACTCCCAAATGTCTTCCGTTGGTGCTCAAAATTTGCGTGGCCGCATTTTCTGACTCGGGGAACTTTCTATGTGATTTCCGGAGAATTTTGTTCCGAAACCCCGGAATCCCGAAAAACCGTGTATTATACACTTCAATTTCAGCCGTTCGGAAGGTCGTACCGGACCCTGTTTCTTTTTCTCCCTGTTTTTCAATCACGCGTCCGAGCTCATTTCAGGAATCAACCTGTTCGATTTCAGGAATCCACTGTTCGATTCGACCTCAAATAACGAGCTTTAACACATTTTTCACGATAATCCGAGTTTCGGCGAATTTTGGTTTGTGGCACACCGGCACCCCCAAATATCTTCTGTTGGTGCTCAAACTTTGCGTGGCCGCATTTTTCGACTCGAGGAAGTTTCTATGTGATTTCCGGAGAATTTTGTTCCGGAACCCCGGAATCCCGAAAAAACCGTGTATTATAACACTTCAATTTCACCGTTCGGAAGGTCGTACGGATCTTGTTTCTTTTTCTCCTGTTTTTCAATCACGCGTCCGAGCTCATTTCAGGAATCAACCTTTTCAATTTCAGCCTCAAATAACGAGCTTTAACACATTTTTCACGATAATCCGAGTTTGGCGAATCTTTGGTTTGTGGCACACCGGCACCCCCAAATGTCTTCCGTTGATGCTCAAACTTTGCGTGGCCGCTTTATCGGATCCGAAGAACTTTCTATGTGATTTCCGTATAATTTTGTTCCAGGACCGGAATCCCAAAACCGTGTATTTATATACACTTCAATTTCAAACCGTTCGGAAGGTAAATCGGACCTGTTTCTTTTTCTCCTGTTTTTCAATCACGCATCCGAGCTCATTTCAGGAATCAACCTGTTCGATTTCAGGAATCAACCTGTTCGATTTCAGTCTCAAATAACGAGCTTTAACACATTTTTCACGATAATCCGAGTTTCGGCGAATGCTGGTTTGTGGCACACCGGCACCCCCAAATGTCTTCCGTTGGTGCTCAAACTTTGCGTGGCCGCTTTATCTGACCCGAGGAACTTTCTATGTGATTTCCGGAGAATTTTGTTCCGGGACCGGAATCCCGAAAAACCGTGTATTATACACTTCAATTTCGGTAGTTCGGAAGGTCGTGCGAATCTGTTTCTTTTTCTCCTGTTTTTCAATCACGCGTCCGAGCACATTTCAGGAATCAACCTGTTCGATTTCAGGAATCCACCTGTTCGATTTCAGCCTCAAATAACGAGCTTTAACACAATTTTCACGATAATTCGAGTTTCGGCGAATGCTGGTTTGTGGCACACCGGCACCCCCAAATGTCTTCCTTTGATGCTCAAACTTTGCGTGGCCGCTTTATCCGACCCGAGGAACTTTCTATGTGATTTCCGAAGAATTTTGTTCCGGGACCCCGGAATCCCGAAAAACCGTGTATTATACACTTCAATTTTGTACCGTTCGCAAGGTCGCACCGGACCTGTTTCTTTTTCTCCTGTTTTTCAATCACGCGTCCAAGCTCATTTCAGGAATCAACCTGTTCGATTTCAGGAATCAACTGTTCGATTTCGACCTCAAATAATGAGCTTTAACACAATTTTCACGATAATCCGAGTTTCGGCGAATGCTGGTTTGTGGCACACCGGCACCCCCAAATGTCTTCCGTTGGTGCTCAAACTTTGCGTGGCCGCTTTATCTGACCCGAGAAACTTTCTATGTGATTTCCGGAGAATTTTGTTCCGGGACCCCGGAATCCCGAAAAACCGTGTATTATACTCTTCAATTTCAGCCGTTCGGAAGGTCGTACCGAATCCTGTTTCTTTTTCTCCCTGTTTTTCAATCACGCGTCCGAGCACATTTCAGGAATCAACCTGTTCGATTTCAGGAATCCACCTGTTCGATTTCAGCCTCAAATAACGAGCTTTAACACAATTTTCACGATAATTCGAGTTTCGGCGAATCTTTGGTTTTAGGCACACCGGCACCCCCAAATGTCTTCCGTTGGTGCTCAAACTTTGCGTGGCCGCTTTATCCGACCCGAGGAACTTTCTATGTGATTTCCGAAGAATTTTGTTCCGGGACCCCGGAATCCCGAAAAACCGTGTATTATACACTTCAATTTCAGCCGTTCGGAAGGTCGTACCGGACCCTGTTTCTTTTTCTCCCTATTTTTCAATCACGCGTCCGAGCTCATTTCAGGAATCAACCTGTTCGATTTCAGGAATCAACCTGTTCGATTTCAGCCTCAAATAACGAGCTTTAACACAATTTTCACGATAATCGAGTTTTGGCGAATCTTTGGTTTGTGGCACACCGGCACCCCCAAATGTCTTCCGTTGGTGCTCAAACTTTGCGTGGCCGCTTTATCTGACCCGAGGAACTTTCTATGTGATTTCCGGAGAATTTTGTTCCGGGACCCCGGAATCCCGAAAAACCGTGTATTATACTCTTCAATTTCAGCCGTTCGGAAGGTCGTACCGGACCCGGTTTCTTTTTCTCCATGTTTTTCAATCACACGTCCGAGCTCATTTCAGGAATCAACCTGTTCGATTTCGGAATCCACTGCTCGATTTTGACCTCAAATAACGAGCTTTAACACAATTTTCACGATAATCCGAGTTTCGGCGAATGCTGGTTTGTGGCACACCGGCACCCCCAAATGTCTTCCGTTGATGCTCAAACTTTGCGTGGCCGCTTTATCTGATCCGAAGAACTTTCTATGTGATTTCCGTATAATTTTGTTCCAGGACCCCGGAATCCCGAAAAACCGTGTATTTATATACACTTCAATTTTCAAACCGTTCGGAAGGTCGTCTAGGACCCTGTTTCTTTTTCTCCCTGTTTTTCAATCACGCATCCGAGCTCATTTCAGGAATCAACCTGTTCGATTTCAGGAATCAACCTGTTCGATTTCAGTCTCAAATAACGAGCTTTAACACATTTTTCACGATAATCCGAGTTTTGGCGAATCTTTGGTTTGTGGCACACCGGCACCCCCAAATGTCTTCCGTTGGTGCTCAAACTTTGCGTGGCCGCTTTATCGACCCGAGGAACTTTCTATGTGATTTTCGGAGAATTTTGTTCCGGGACCGTGGAATCCCGAAAAACCGTGTATTATACACTTCAATTTCGGTAGTTCGGAAGGTCGCATCGAATCTGTTTCTTTTTCTCCTGTTTTTCAATCACGCGTCCGAGCACATTTCAGGAATCAAACTGTTCGATTTGGGAATCCCTGTTCGATTTGACCTCAAATAACGAGCTTTAACACAATTTTCACGATAATTCGAGTTTGGCGAATCTTTGGTTTGTGGCACACCGGCACCCCAAATGTCTTCCTTTGATGCTCAAACTTTGCGTGGCCGCTTTATCCGACCCGAGGAACTTTCTATGTGATTTCCGAAGAATTTTGTTCCGGGACCCCGGAATCCCGAAAAACCGTGTATTATACACTTCAATTTCAGCCGTTCGCAAGGTCGTACCGGACCCTGTTTCTTTTTCTCCCTGTTTTTCAATCACGCGTCCAAGCTCATTTCAGGAATCAACCTGTTCGATTTCAGGAATCAACCTGTTCGATTTCAGCCTCAAATAATGAGCTTTAACACAATTTTCACGATAATCCGAGTTTCGGCGAATGCTGGTTTGTGGCACACCGGCACCCCCAAATGTCTTCCGTTGGTGCTCAAACTTTGCGTGGCCGCTTTATCTGACCCGAGAAACTTTCTATGTGATTTCCGGAGAATTTTGTTCCGGGAC
Organism: Silene latifolia; assembly: GCF_048544455.1. Lineage (NCBI taxonomy): Eukaryota > Viridiplantae > Streptophyta > Magnoliopsida > Caryophyllales > Caryophyllaceae > Silene > Silene latifolia. The sequence goes on along the minus strand of NC_133535.1, from coordinate 392,348 downwards.
CCCGGAATCCCGAAAAACCGTGTATTATACACTTCAATTTCAGCCGTTCGGAAGGTCGTACCGAATCCTGTTTCTTTTTCTCCCTGTTTTTCAATCACGCGTCCGAGCACATTTCAGGAATCAACCTGTTCGATTTCAGGAATCCACCTGTTCGATTTCAGCCTCAAATAACGAGCTTTAACACAATTTTCACGATAATCCGAGTTTCGGCGAATGCTGGTTTGTGGCACACCGGCACCCCCAAATGTCTTCCGTTGGTGCTCAAACTTTGCGTGGCCGCTTTATCCGACCCGAGGAACTTTCTATGTGATTTCCGAAGAATTTTGTTCCGGGACCCCGGAATCCCGAAAAACCGTGTATTATACACTTCAATTTCAGCCGTTCGGAAGGTCGTACCGGACCATGTTTCTTTTTCTCCCTATTTTTCAATCACGCGTCCGAGCTCATTTCAGGAATCAACCTGTTCGATTTCAGGAATCAACTGTTCGATTTCAGCCTCAAATAACGAGCTTTAACACAATTTTCACGATAATCCGAGTTTGGCGAATCTTTGGTTTGTGGCACACCGGCACCCCCAAATGTCTTCCGTTGGTGCTCAAACTTTGCGTGGCCGCTTTATCGACCCGAGGAACTTTCTATGTGATTTCCGGAGAATTTTGTTCGGGACCCTGGAATCCCGAAAAACCGTGTATTATACTCTTCAATTTGAGCCGTTCGGAAGGTCGCACCGAATCTGTTTCTTTTTCTCCTCGTTTTTCAATCACGCGTCCGAGCTCATTTCGGGAATCAACCTGTTCGATTTCAGGAATCCACTGTTCGATTTGCCTCAAATAACGAGCTTTAACACAATTTTCACGATAATTCGAGTTTCGGCGAATGCTGGTTTGTGGCACACCGGCACCCCCAAATGTCTTCCGTTGGTGCTCAAACTTTGCGTGGCCGCTTTATCCGACCCGAGGAACTTTCTATGTGATTTCTGAAGAATTTTGTTCCGGGACCCCGGAATCCCGAAAAAACGTGTATTATACACTTCAATTTCAGCCGTTCGGAAGGTCGTACCGGACCCTGTTTCTTTTTCTCCCTGTTTTTCAATCACGCGTCCGAGCTCATTTCAGGAATCAACCTGTTCGATTTCAGGAATCAACCTGTTCGATTTCAGCCTCAAATAATGAGCTTTAACACATTTTTCACGATAATCCGAGTTTCGGCGAATGCTGGTTTGTGGCACACCGGCACCCCCAAATGTCTTCCGTTGGTGCTCAAACTTTGCGTGGCCGCTTTATCTGACCCTAGAAACTTTCTATGTGATTTCCGGAGAATTTTGTTCCGGGACCCCGAAATCCCGAAAAACCGTGTATTATACTCTTCAATTTCAGCCGTTCGGAAGGTCGTACCGAATCCTGTTTCTTTTTCTCCCTGTTTTTCAATCACGCGTCCGAGCTCATTTCAGGAATCAACCTGTTCGATTTCAGGAATCCACCTGTTCGATTTCAGTCTCAAATAACGAGCTTTAACACAATTTTCACGATAATTCGAGTTTCGGCGAATGCTGGTTTGTGGCACACCGGCACCCCCAAATGTCTTCCGTTGATGCTCAAACTTTGCGTGGACGCTGTATCTGACCAGAGGAATCTATGTGATTTCCGTTGAATTTTGTTCCAAGACCCCGGAATCCCGAAAAACTGTGTATTATACACTTCAATTTCAGGCGTTTGCAAGGTCGTACCAGACCCTGTTTTTTTTCTCCCTGTTTTTCAATCACGCGTCCGAGCTCATTTCAGGAATCAACCTGTTCGATTTCAGTAATCAACATGTTCGATTTCAGCCTCAAATAACGAGCTTTAACACATTTTTCACGATACTCCGAGTTTCGGCGAATGCTGGTTTGTGGCACACCGGCACCCCCAAATGTCTTCCGTTGGTGCGCAGACTTTGCGTGGCCGATTTATCTGACCCGAGGAGCGTTCTATGTGATTTACGGAGAATTTTGTTCCGGGACCCCGAAATCCCGAAAAACCGTGTATATACACTTCAATTTCAGCCGTTCGGAAGGTCGTACCGGACCCTGTTTCTTTTTCTCCCTGTTTTTCAATCACGCGTCCGAGCTCATTTCAGGAATCAACCAGTTCGATTTCAGCCTCAAATAACGAGCTTTAACCCATTTTTCAGGATAATTCGTGTTTCGGCGAATGTTGGTTTGTGGAACACCGGCACCCCCAAATGTCTTCCGTTGGTGCTCAGACTTTGCGTGGCCGCTTTATCTGACCCGAGGAGCATTCTAAGTGATTTACGGAGAATTTTGTTCTGGGACCCCGAAATCCCGAGAAACCGTGTATTATACACTTCAATTTCAGCCGTTCGGAAGGTCGTACCAGACCCTGTTTCTTTTTCTCCCTGTTTTTCAATCACGGGTCCGAGCTCATTTCAGGAATCAACCTATTCGATTTCAGGAATCCACCTGTTCGATTTCAGCCTCAAATAACGAGCTTTAACACATTTTTCACGATAATCCGAGTTTCGGCGAATGCTGGTTTGTGGCACACCGGCACTCCCAAATGTCTTCCGTTGGTGCTCAAACTTTGCGTGGCCGCATTTTCTGACTCGAGGAACTTTCTATGTGTTTTCGGAGAATTTTGTTCGGGACCGGAATCCCGAAAAACCGTGTATTATACACTTCAATTTCAGCCGTTCGGAAGGTCGTACCGGACCCTGTTTCTTTTTCTCCCTGTTTTTCAATCACGCGTCCGAGCTCATTTCAGAAATCAACCTGTTCGATTTCAACCTCAAATAACGAGCTTTAACACATTTTTCACGATAATCCGAGTTTCGGCGAATGCTGGTTTGTGGCACACCGGCACCCCCAAATGTCTTCCGCTGGTGCTCAAACTTTGCGTGGCCGCTTTATCTGACCCGAGGAACTTTCTATGTGATTTCCGGAGAATTTTGTTCCGGGACCCCGGAATCCCGAAAAACCGTGTATTATACACTTCAATTTCGGTAGTTCGGAAGGTCGTACGGACCACTGTTTCTTTTTCTCCTGTTTTTAAATCACGCGTCCGAGATCATTTGGGAATCAACTGTTCGATTTCGGGAATCCACTGTTCGATTTGACCTCAAATAACGAGCTTTAACACATTTTTCACGATAATCCGAGTTTCGGCGAATGCTGGTTGTGGCACACCGGCACCCCCAAATGTCTTCGGTTGGTGCTCAAACTTTGCGTGGCCGCATTTTCTGACTCGAGGAACTTTCTATGTGATTTTCGGAGAATTTTGTTCCGGGACTCCGGAATCCCAAAAAACCGTGTATTATACACTTCAATTTCAGCCATTCGGAAGGTCGTACCGGATTCTGTTTCTTTTTCTCCCTGTTTTTCAATCACGCGTCCGAGCTCATTTCAGGAATCAACCTGTTCAATTTCAGGAATCAACCAGTTCAATTTCGGGAATCAACTTTGTTCGATTTCAACCTCAAATAACGAGCTTTAACACATTTTTCACGATAATCCGAGTTTCGGCGAATGCTGGTTTGTGGCACACCGGCACCCCCAAATATCTTCCGTTGGTGCTCAGACTTTGCGTGGCCGATTTATCTGACCCGAGGAGCGTTCTATGTGACTTACGGAGAATTTTGTTCTGGGACCCCGAAATCCCAAAAAACCGTGTATTATACACTTCAATTTAGTACCGTTCGAAAGGTCGTACCGGATCCTGTTTCTTTTTCTCCCTTTTTTTCAATCACGCGTCCGAGCTCATTTCAGGAATCAACCTGTTCGATTTCAGTAATCAACGTGTTCGATTTCAACCTCAAATAACGAGCTTTAACACATTTTTCACGATACTCGAGTTTGGCGAATCTTTGGTTTGTGGCACACCGGCACCCCCAAATATCTTCCGTTGGTGCTCAGACTTTGCGTGGCCGATTTATCTGACCCGAGGAGCGTTCTATGTGACTTACGGAGAATTTTGTTCTGGGACCCCGAAATCCCAAAAAACCGTGTATTATACACTTCAATTTCAGCCGTTCGGAAGGTCGTACCGGATCCTGTTTCTTTTTCTCCCTTTTTTTCAATCACGCGTCCGAGCTCATTTCAGGAATCAACCTGTTCGATTTCAGGAATCAACATAAACGATTTCAGCCTCAAATAACGAGCTTTAACACATTTTTCACGATAATCCGAGTTTCGGCGAATGCTGGTTTGTAGCACACCGGCACCTCCAAATGTCTTCCGTTGATGATCAAACTTTGCATGGCCGCTTTATCTGACCCGAAAAACTTTCTATGTGATTTCCGTAGAATTTTGTTCCAGGACCCCGGAATCCCGAAAAACCGTGTATTTATATACACTTCAATTTCAAACCGTTCGGAAGGTCGTAAACCGGACCGTTTCGTTTTCTCCTGTTTTTCAATCACGCGTCCGAGCTCATTTAAGGAATCAACCTGTTCGATTTCAGGAATCAACCTGTTCGATTTCAGCCTCAAATAACGAGCTTTAACACATTTTTCACGATAATCCGAGTTTCGGCGAATGCTGGTTTGTGGCACACCGGCACCCCCAAATGTCTTCCGTTGGTGCTCAAACTTTGCGTGGCCATATTTTCTGACTAGAGTAACTTTCTATGTGATTTTCGGAGAATTTTGTTCCGGGACCTCGGAATCCCGAAAAACCGTGTATTATACACTTCAATTTCAGCCGTTCGGAAATTCGTACCGGACCCTGTTTCTTTTTCTCCCTGTTTTTCAATCACGCGTCCGAGCTCATTTCAGGAATCAACCTGTTCGATTTCAGGAATCAACCTGTTCGATTTCAGCCTCAAATAACGAGCTTTAACACATTTTTCACTATAATCCGAGTTTCGGCGAATGCTGGTTGTGGCACACCGGCACTCCCAAATGTCTTCCGTTGGTGCTCAAACTTTGCGTGGCCGCATTTTCTGACTCGGGGAACTTTCTATGTGATTTCCGGAGAATTTTGTTCCGGGACCCCGGAATCTCGAAAAACCGTGTATTATACACTTCAATTTCAGCCGTTCGGAAGGTCGTACCGGACCCTGTTTCTTTTTCTCCCTGTTTTTCAATCACGCGTCCGAGCTCATTTCAGGAATCAACCTTTTCGATTTCAGGAATCAACCTGTTCGATTTCAACCTCAAATAACGAGCTTTAACACATTTTTCACGATAATCCGAGTTCGGCGTTTGCAGGTTTGTGGCACACCGGCACCCCCAAATATCTTCCGCTGGTGCTCAAACTTTGCGTGGCCGCTTTATCTGACCCGAGGAATTTTCTATGTGATTTCCGTAGAATTTTGTTCCGGGACCCCGAAATCCCGAAAAACCGTGTATTATACACTTCAATTTCAGCCGTTCGGAAGGTCGTACCGGACCCTGTTTCTTTTTCTCCCTGTTTTTCAATCACGCGTCCGAGCTCATTTCAGGAATCAACCTGTTCGATTTCAGGAATCAACCTGTTCGATTTCAGCCTCAAATAACGAGCTTTAACCCATTTTTCACGATAATCCGAGTTTCGGCGAATGCTGGTTTGTGGCACACCGGCACCCCCAAATGTCTTCCGTTGGTGCTCAGACTTTGCGTGGCCGCGTTATATGACCCGAGCAGCGTTCTATGTGATTTACGGAGAATTTTGTTCTGGGACCCCGAAATCCCGAAAAACTGTGTATTATACACTTCAATTTCAGCCGTTCGGAAGGTCGTACCAGACCCTGTTTCTTTTTCTCCCTGTTTTTCAATCACGCATCCGAGCTCATTTCAGGAATCAACCTGTTCAATTTCAGGAATCCACCTGTTCGATTTCAGCCTCAAATAACGAGCTTTAACACATTTTTCACGATAATCCGAGTTTCGGCGAATGCTGGTTTGTGGCACACCGGCACTCCCAAATGTCTTCCGTTGGTGCTCAAACTTTGCGTGGCCGCATTTTCTGACTCGGGGAACTTTCTATGTGATTTCCGGAGAATTTTGTTCCGGGACCCCGGAATCCCGAAAAACCGTGTATTATACACTTCAATTTCAGCCGTTCGGAAGGTCGTACCGGACCCTGTTTCTTTTTCTCCCTGTTTTTAAATCACGCGTCCGAGCTCATTTCAGGAATCAACCTGTTCGATTTCAGGAATCCACTGTTCGATTTCGATCTCAAATAACGAGCTTTAACACATTTTTCACGATAATCCGAGTTTCGGCGAATTTTGGTTTGTGGCACACCGGCACCCCCAAATATCTTCTGTTGGTGCTCAAACTTTGCGTGGCCGCATTTTTCGACTCGAGGAACTTTCTATGTGATTTTCGGAGAATTTTGTTCCGGAATCCAGAAAAAACCGTGTATTATAACACTTCAATTTCAGCCGTTCGGAAGGTCGTACCGGACCCTGTTTCTTTTTCTCCCTGTTTTTCAATGACGCATCCGAGCTCATTTCAGGAATCAACCTGTTCGATTTCAGGAATCAACCTGTTCGATTTCAGTCTCAAATAACGAGCTTTAACACATTTTTCACGATAATCCTAGTTTCGGCGAATGCTGGTTTGTGGCATACCGGCACCCCCAAATTTATTCCGTTGGTGCTCAAACTTTGCATGGCCGCTTTATCTGACCCGATGAACTTTCTATGTGATTTCTGGGGAATTTTGTTCCGGGACCCTGGAATCCCGAAAAACCGTGTATTATACACTTCAATTTCAGCCGTTCGCAAGGTCGTACCGGACCCTGTTTCTTTTTCTCCCTGTTTTTTCAATCACGCGTCCGAGCTCATTTCAGGAATCAACCTGTTCGATTTCAGGAATCAACTGTTCGATTTCAGCCTCAAATTACGAGCTTTAACACATTTTTCACGATAATCCGAGTTTCGGCGAATGCTGGTTTGTGGCACACCGGCACCCCCAAATGTCTTCCGTTGGTGCTCAAACTTTGCGTGGCCGCTTTATCCGACCCGAGGAACATTCTATGTGATTTCCGAAGAATTTTGTTCCGGGACCCCGAAATCCCGAAAAACCGTGTATTATACACTTCAATTTCAGCCGTTCGGAAGGTCGTACCGGACCCTGTTTCTTTTTCTCCCTGTTTTTCAATCACGCGTCCGAGCTCATTTCAGGAATCAACCTGTTCGATTTTAGGAATCAACCATTTCGATTTCAGCCTCAAATAATGAGCTTTAACACAATTTTCACGATAATCCGAGTTTCGGCGAATGCTGGTTTGTGGCACACCGGCACCCCCAAATGTCTTCCGTTGGTGCTCAAACTTTGCGTGGCCGCTTTATCTGACCCGAGAAACTTTCTATGTGATTTCCGGAGAATTTTGTTCCGGGACCCCGGAATCCCGAAAAACCGTGTATTATACTCTTCAATTTCAGCCGTTCGGAAGGTCGTACCGGATCCTGTTTCTTTTTCTCCTTGTTTTTCAATCACGCGTCCGAGCTCATTTCAGGAATCAACCTGTTCAATTTCAGGAATCAACCTGTTCAATTTCAGGAATCAACCTGTTCGATTTCAGCCTCAAATAACGAGCTTTAACACATTTTTCACGATAATCCGAGTTTCGGCGAATGCTGGTTTGTGGCACACCGGCACCCCCAAATGTCTTCCGTTGATGCTCAAACTTTGCGTGGCCGCTGTATCTGACCCGAGGAACTTTATATCTAATTTCCGTAGAATTTTGTTCCAGGACCCCGGAATCCCGAAAAACCGTGTATTATACACTTCTATTTCAGTCGTTCGCAAGGTCGTTCCAGACCCTGTTTCTTTTTCTCCCTGTTTTTCAATCACGCGTCCGAGCTCATCTCAGGAATCAACCTGTTCGATTTCAGTAATCAACATGTTCGATTTCAACCTCAAATAACGAGCTTTAACACATTTTTCACGATACTCCGAGTTTCGGCGAATGCTGGTTTGTGGCACACCGGCACCCCCAAATATCTTCCGTTGGTGATTCTACTTTGCGTGGCCGATTTATCTGACCCGAGGAGCGTTCTATATGATTTACGGAGAATTTTGTTCCGGGACCCCGAAATCCCGAAAAACCGTGTATTATACACTTCAATTTAAGCCGTTCGGAAGGTCGTACCGGACCCTGTTTCTTTTTCTCCCTGTTTTTCAATCACGCGTCCGAGCTCATTTCAGGAATCAACCTGTTCGATTTCAGGAATCAACCTGTTCGATTTCAGCCTCAAATAACGAGCTTTAACACATTTTTCACGATAATCCGAGTTTCGGCGAATGCTGGTTTGTGGCATACCGGCACCCCCAAATGTCTTCCGTTGGTGCTCAAACTTTGCGTGGCCGCTTTATCTGACCCGAGAAACTTTTTATGTGATTTCCGGAGAATTTTGTTCCGGGACCCTGGAATCCCGAAAAACCGTGTATTTATCAACTTCAATTTCAGCCGTTCGCAAGGTCGCATCAGGACCTGTTTCTTTTTCTCCCTGTTTTTCAATCACGCGTCCGAGCTCATTTCAGAATCAACCTGTTCGATTTCGGGAATCAACCTCGATTTCGATTTGACCTCAAATAACGAGCTTTAACACATTTTTCACGATAATCCGAGTTTCGGCGAATGCTGGTTTGTGGCACACCGGCACCCCCAAATATCTTCCGTTGGTGATCAGACTTTGCGTGGCCGATTTATCTGACCCGAGGAGCGTTCTATATGATTTACGGAGAATTTTGTTCCGGGACCCCGAAATCCGTAAAAAACCGTGTATTATACACTTCAATTTCAGCCGTTCGGAAGGTCGTACCGGACCCTGTTTCTTTTTCTCCTTGTTTTTCAATCACGCGTCTGAGCTCATTTCAGGAATCAACCTGTTCGATTTCAGGAATCAACCTGTTCGATTTCAGCCTCAAATAACGAGCTTTAACACATTTTTCACGATAATCCGAGTTTCGGCGAATGCTGGTTTGTGGCACACCGGCACCCCTATATGTCTTCCGTTGGTGCTCAGACTTTGCGTGGCCGCTTTATCTGATCCGAAGAACTTTTATGTGATTTCCGTAGAATTTTGTTCCAGGACCCCGGAATCCCGAAAAACCGTGTATTTATATACACTTCAATTTCATCCGTTCGGAAGGTCGTACCAGACCCTGTTTCTTTTTCTCCCTGTTTTTCAATCATGCGTCCGAGCTCATTTCAGGAATCAACCTGTTCGATTTCAGGAATCAACCTGTTCGATTTCATCCTCAAATAATGAGCTTTAACACAATTTTCACGATAATCCGAGTTTCGGCGAATGCTGGTTTGTGGCACACCGGCACCCCCAAATGTCTTCCGTTGGTGCTCAAACTTTGCGTGGCCGCTTTATCTGACCCGAGAAACTTTTTATGTGATTTCCGGAGAATTTTGTTCCGGGACCCCGGAATCCCGAAAAACCGTGTATTATACACTTCAATTTCAGCCGTTCGGAAGGTCGTACCAGACCCTGTTTCTTTTTCTCCCTGTTTTTCAATCACGCATCCAAGCTCATTTTAGGAAACAACCTGTTCGATTTCAGGAATCCACCTGTTCGATTTCAGCCTCAAATAACGAGCTTTAACACATTTTTCACGATACTCCGAGTTTCGGCGAATGCTGGTTTGTGTCACACCGGCACCCCCAAATATCTTCCGTTGGTGATCAGACTTTGCGTGGCCGATTTATCTGACCCGAGGAGCGTTCTATATGATTTACGGAGAATTTTGTTCCGGGACCCCGAAATCCCGAAAAACCGTGTATTATACACTTGATTCGGTAGTTCGGAAGGTCGTCAGGACCTGTTTCTTTTTCTCCTGTTTTTCAATCACGCGTCCGAGCTCATTTCAGGAATCAACCTGTTCGATTTCAGGAATCAACCTGTTCGATTTCAACCTCAAATAACGAGCTTTAACACATTTTTCACGATAATCCGAGTTTCGGCGAATGCTGGTTTGTGGCACACCGGCACCCCCAAATGTCTTCCGTTGGTGCTCAGACTTTGCGTGGCCGCTTTATCTGATCCGAAGAACTTTCTATGTGATTTCCGTAGAATTTTGTTCCAGGACCCCGGAATCCCGAAAAACCGTGTATTTATATACACTTCAATTTCATCCGTTCGGAAGGTCGTACCGGACCCTGTTTCTTTTTCTCCCTGTTTTTCAATCACGCGTCCGAGCTCATTTCAGGAATCAACCTGTTCGATTTCAGGAATCAACCTGTTCGATTTCAGCCTCAAATAATGAGCTTTAACACAATTTTCACGATAATCCGAGTTTCGGCGAATGCTGGTTTGTGGCACACCGGCACCCCCAAATGTCTTCCGTTGGTGCTCAAACTTTGCGTGGCCGCTTTATCTGACCGAGAAACTTTTTATGTGATTTCGGAGAATTTTGTTCCGGGACCGGAATCCCGAAAAACCGTGTATTATACACTTCAATTTCAGCCGTTCGGAAGGTCGTACTGGACTCTGTTTCTTTTTCTCCTGTTTTTCAATCACGCATCCGAGCTCATTTTAGGAATCAACTGTTCGATTTCAGGAATCCACTGTTCGATTTCGGCCTCAAATAACGAGCTTTAACACATTTTTCACGATAATCCGAGTTTCGGCGAATGCTGGTTTGTGGCACACCGGCACTCCCAAATGTCTTCCGTTGGTGCTCAAACTTTGCGTGGCCGCATTTTCTGACTCGGGGAACTTTCTATGTGATTTCCGGAGAATTTTGTTCCGGGACCCCGAAATCCCGAAAAACCGTGTATTATACACTTCAATTTCAGCCGTTCGGAAGGTCGTACCGGACCCTGTTTCTTTTTCTCCCTGTTTTTCAATCACGCGTCTGAGCTCATTTCAGGAATCAACCTGTTCGATTTCAGGAATCAACCTGTTCGATTTCAGCCTCAAATAACGAGCTTTAACACATTTTTCACGATAATCCGAGTTTCGGCGAATGCTGGTTTGTGGCATACCGGCACCCCCAAATGTCTTCCGTTGGTGCTCAAACTTTGCGTGGCCGCTTTATCTGACCCGAGAAACTTTTTATGTGATTTCCGGAGAATTTTGTTCCGGGACCCTGGAATCCCGAAAAACCGTGTATTTATCAACTTCAATTTCAGCCGTTCGCAAGGTCGTACCGGACCCTGTTTCTTTTTCTCCCTGTTTTTCAATCACGCGTCCGAGCTCATTTCAGGAATCAACCTGTTCGATTTCAGGAATCAACCTGTTCGATTTCAGCCTCAAATAACGAGCTTTAACACATTTTTCACGATACTCGAGTTTCGAAGCGAATCTTTGGTTTGTGGCACACCGGCACCCCCAAATATCTTCCGTTGGTGATCAGACTTTGCGTGGCCGATTTATCTGACCCGAGGAGCGTTCTATATGATTTACGGAGAATTTTGTTCCGGGACCCCGAAATCCCGAAAAACCGTGTATTATACACTTCAATTTCAATTTGTAGTTCGGAAGGTCGTACGGACCCTGTTTCTTTTTCTCCTGTTTTTCAATCACGCGTCCGAGCTCATTTCAGGAATCAACCTGTTCAATTTCAGGAATCAACTGTTCGATTTGAGCCTCAAATAACGAGCTTTAACCCATTTTTCACGATAATCCGAGTTTCGGCGAATGCTGGTTTGTGGCACACCGGCACCCCTATATGTCTTCCGTTGGTGCTCAGACTTTGCGTGGCCGCTTTATCTGATCCGAAGAACTTTTATGTGATTTCCGTAGAATTTTGTTCCAGGACCCCGGAATCCCGAAAAACCGTGTATTTATATACACTTCAATTTCATCCGTTCGGAAGGTCGTACCAGACCCTGTTTCTTTTTCTCCCTGTTTTTCAATCATGCGTCCGAGCTCATTTCAGGAATCAACCTGTTCGATTTCAGGAATCAACCTGTTCGATTTCATCCTCAAATAATGAGCTTTAACACAATTTTCACGATAATCCGAGTTTCGGCGAATGCTGGTTTGTGGCACACCGGCACCCCCAAATGTCTTCCGTTGGTGCTCAAACTTTGCGTGGCCGCTTTATCTGACCCGAGAAACTTTTTATGTGATTTCCGGAGAATTTTGTTAGGGACCGGAATCCGAAAAACCGTGTATTATACACTTCAATTTCAGCCGTTCGGAAGGTCGTACCAGACCCTGTTTCTTTTTCTCCCTGTTTTTCAATCACGCATCCAAGCTCATTTTAGGAAACAACCTGTTCGATTTCAGGAATCCACCTGTTCGATTTCAGCCTCAAATAACGAGCTTTAACACATTTTTCACGATACTCAGAGTTTCGGCGAATTTGGTTGTGTCACACGGCACCCCAAATATCTTCCGTTGGTGATCGGACTTTGCGTGGCCGATTTATCGACCCGAGGAGCGTTCTATATGATTTACGGAGAATTTTGTTCCGGGACCCCGAAATCCCAAAAACCGTGTATTATACACTTCAATTTCACTAGTTCGGAAGGTCGTCATGGGACCTGTTTCTTTTTCTCCTGTTTTTCAATCACGCGTCCGAGCTCATTTCAGGAATCAACCTGTTCGATTTCAGGAATCAACTGTTCGATTTCAAACCTCAAATAACGAGCTTTAACCCATTTTTCACGATAATCCGAGTTTCGGCGAATGCTGGTTTGTGGCACACCGGCACCCCCAAATGTCTTCCGTTGGTGCTCAAACTTTGCGTGGCCGCTTTATCTGATCCGAAGAACTTTCTATGTGATTTCCGTAGAATTTTGTTCCAGGACCCGGAATCCGAAAAACCGTGTATTTATATACACTTCAATTTCATCCGTTCGGAAGGTCGTACCGGACCCTGTTTCTTTTTCTCCCTGTTTTTCAATCACGCGTCCGAGCTCATTTCAGGAATCAACCTGTTCGATTTCGGGAATCAACTGTTCGATTTTGACCTCAAATAATGAGCTTTAACACAATTTTCACGATAATCCGAGTTTGGCGAATCTTTGGTTTGTGGCACACCGGCACCCCCAAATGTCTTCCGTTGGTGCTCAAACTTTGCGTGGCCGCTTTATATCGACCCGAGAAACTTTTTATGTGATTTCCGGAGAATTTTGTTCCGGAATCCCGAAAAACCGTGTATTATACACTTCAATTTATTAGTTCGGAAGGTCGTACTGCACACTGTTTCTTTTTTTCTCCTGTTTTTCAATCACGCATCCGAGCTCATTTTAGGAATCAACCTGTTCGATTTCAGGAATCCCTGTTCGATTTGCCTCAAATAACGAGCTTTAACACATTTTTCACGATAATCCGAGTTTCGGCGAATCTTGGTTTGTGGTACACCGGCACTCCCAAATGTCTTCCGTTGGTGCTCAAACTTTGCGTGGCCGCATTTTTCGACTCGGGAACTTTCTATGTGATTTCCGGAGAATTTTGTTCCGGGACCCCGGAATCCCGAAAAACCGTGTATTATACACTTCAATTTCGGCCGTTCGGAAGGTCGTCACAGGACCTGTTTCTTTTTCTCCTGTTTTTCAATCACGCGTCCGAGCTCATTTCAGGAATCAACCTGTTCGATTTCAGGAATCCACCTGTTCGATTTCAGCCTCAAATAACGAGCTTTAACACATTTTTCACGATAATCCGAGTTTCGGCGAATGCTGGTTTGTGGCACACCGCCACCCCCAAATATCTTCCGTTGGTGCTCAAACTTTGCGTGGCCGCATTTTCTGACTCGAGGAACTTTCTATGTGATTTCCGGAGAATTTTGTTCCGGGACCCCGGAATCCCGAAAAACCGTGTATTATAACACTTCAATTTCAGCCGTTCGGAAGGTCGTACCGGATCTTGTTTCTTTTTCTCCCTGTTTTTCAATCACGCGTCCGAGCTCATTTCAGGAATCAACCTTTTCAATTTCAGCCTCAAATAACGAGCTTTAACACATTTTTCACGATAATCCGAGTTTCGGCGAATCCTGGTTTGTGGCACACCGGCACCCCCAAATGTCTTCCGTTGATGCTCAAACTTTTCGTGGCCGCTTTATCTGATCCGAAGAACTTTCTATGTGATTTCCGTAGAATTTTGTTCCAGGACCCCGGAATCCCGAAAAACCGTGTATTTATACACTTCAATTTCATCCGTTCGGAAGGTCGTACCGGACCCTGTTTCTTTTTCTCCCTGTTTTTCAATGACGCATCCGAGCTCATTTCAGGAATCAACCTGTTCGATTTCAGGAATCAACCTGTTCGATTTCAGTCTCAAATAACGAGCTTTAACACATTTTTCACGATAATCCGAGTTTCGGCGAATGCTGGTTTGTGGCATACCGGCACCCCCAAATTTATTCCGTTGGTGCTCAAACTTTGCGTGGCCGCTTTATCTGACCCGAGGAACTTTCTATGTGATTTCTGGGGAATTTTGTTCCGGGACCCTGGAATCCCGAAAAACCGTGTATTATACACTTCAATTTCAGCCGTTCGCAAGGTCGTCAGGACCTGTTTCTTTTTCTCCTGTTTTTCAATCACGCGTCCGAGCTCATTTCAGGAATCAACCTGTTCGATTTCGGGAATCAACTGTTCGATTTCGACCTCAAATTACGAGCTTTAACACATTTTTCACGATAATCCGAGTTTCGGCGAATCTTGGTTTGTGGCACACCGGCACCCCCAAATGTCTTCCGTTGGTGCTCAAACTTTGCGTGGCCGCTTTATCCGACCCGAGGAACTTTCTATGTGATTTCCGAAGAATTTTGTTAGGAACCCCGAAATCCCGAAAAACCGTGTATTATACACTTCAATTTCACCGTTCGGAAGGTCGTAAACAGGACCTGTTTCTTTTTTTCTCCTGTTTTTCAATCACGCGTCCGAGCTCATTTCAGGAATCAACCTGTTCGATTTTAGGAATCAACTGTTCGATTTCGGCCTCAAATAATGAGCTTTAACACATTTTTCACGATAATCCGAGTTTCGGCGAATTTTGGTTTGTGGCACACCGGCACCCCCAAATGTCTTCCGTTGGTGCTCAAACTTTGCGTGGCCGCTTTATCGACCCGAGGAACTTTCTATGTGATTTCAGAGAATTTTGTTCGGGACCGGAATCCGAAAAACCGTGTATTATACTCTTCAATTTGGTAGTTCGGAAGGTCGTAATCGGATCCTGTTTCTTTTTCTCCTTGTTTTTCAATCACGCGTCCGAGCTCATTTCAGGAATCAACCTGTTCAATTTCAGGAATCAACCTGTTCAATTTCAGGAATCAACCTGTTCGATTTCAGCCTCAAATAACGAGCTTTAACACATTTTTCACGATAATCCGAGTTTCGGCGAATGCTGGTTTGTGGCACACCGGCACCCCCAAATGTCTTCCGTTGATGCTCAAACTTTGCGTGGCCGCTGTATCTGACCCGAGGAACTTTCTATCTAATTTCCGTAGAATTTTGTTCCAGGACCCCGGAATCCCGAAAAACCGTGTATTATACACTTCTATTTCAGGCGTTCGCAAGGTCGTTCCAGACCCTGTTTCTTTTTCTCCCTGTTTTTCAATCACGCGTCCGAGCTCATCTCAGAAATCAACCTGTTCGATTTCAGTAATCAACATGTTCGATTTCAACCTCAAATAACGAGCTTTAACACATTTTTCACGATACTCCGAGTTTCGGCGAATGCTGGTTTGTGGCACACCGGCACCCCCAAATATCTTCCGTTGGTGATCAGACTTTGCGTGGCCGATTTATCTGACCCGAGGAGCGTTCTATATGATTTACGGAGAATTTTGTTCCGGGACCCCGAAATCCCGAAAAACCGTGTATTATACACTTCAATTTCAGCCGTTCGGAAGGTCGTACCGGACCTTGTTTCTTTTTCTCCCTGTTTTTCAATCACGCGTCCGAGCTCATTTCAGGAATCAACCTGTTCGATTTCAGGAATCAACCTGTTCGATTTCAGCCTCAAATAACGAGCTTTAACCCATTTTTCACGATAATCCGAGTTTCGGCGAATGCTGGTTTGTGGCACACCGGCACCCCCAAATGTCTTCCGTTGGTGCTCAGACTTTGCGTGGCCGCTTTATCTGACCCGAGGAGCGTTCTATGTGATTTACAGAGAATTTTGTTCTGGGACCCCGAAATCCCGAAAAACCGTGTATTATAACACTTCAATTTCAGCCGTTCGGAAGGTCGTACCGGACCCTGTTTCTTTTTCTCCCTGTTTTTCAATCACGCGTCCGAGCTCATTTCAGGAATCAACCTGTTCGATTTCAGGAATCCACCTGTTCGATTTCAGCCTCAAATAACGAGCTTTAACACATTTTTCACGATAATCCGAGTTTCGTGCGAATCTTTGGTTTTTGTGGCACACCGGCACCCCCAAATGTCTTCCGTTGGTGCTCAAACTTTGCGTGGCCGCATTTTCTGACTCAAGGAACTTTCTATGTGATTTCCGGAGAATTTTGTTCCGGGACCCCGGAATCCCGAAAAACCGTGTATTATAACACTTCAATTTCAGCCGTTCGGAAGGTCGTACCGGATCTTGTTTCTTTTTCTCCCTGTTTTTCAATCACGCGTCCGAGCTCATTTCAGGAATCAACCTTTTCAATTTCAGCCTCAAATAGCGAGTTTAACACATTTTTCACGATAATCCGAGTTTCGGCGAATGCTAGTTTGTGGCACACCGGCACCCCCAAATGTCTTCCGTTGATGCTCAAACTTTGCGTGGCCGCTTTATCTGATCCGAAGAACTTTCAATGTGATTTCCGTAGAATTTTGTTTGGGACCGGAATCCGAAAAACCGTGTATTTATATACACTTCAATTTCAAAGACCCGTTCGAAGGTCGACTCAGGACCTGTTTCTTTTTCTCCCTGTTTTTCAATGACGCGTCCGAGCTCATTTCAGTAATCAACCTGTTCGATTTCAGGAATCCACCTGTTCGATTTCAGCCTCAAATAACGAGCTTTAACACAATTTTCACGATAATTCGAGTTTCGGCGAATGCTGGTTTGTGGCACACCGGCACCCCCAAATGTCTTCCGTTGGTGCTCAAACTTTGCGTGGCCGCTTTATCCGACCCGAGGAACTTTCTATGTGATTTCCGAAGAATTTTGTTCCGGGACCCCGGAATCCCGAAAAACCGTGTATTATACACTTCAATTTCAGCCGTTCGGAAGGTCGTACCGGACCCTGTTTCTTTTTCTCCTTGTTTTTCAATCACGCGTCCGAGCTCTTTTCAGGAATCAACATGTTCGATTTCAGAATCAACTGTTCGATTTCGACCTCAAATAATGAGCTTTAACACAATTTTCACGATAATCCGAGTTTCGGCGAATCTTGGTTTGTGGCACACCGGCACCCCAAATGTCTTCCGTTGGTGCTCAAACTTTGCGTGGCCGCTTATCTGACCCGAGAAATTTTCTATGTGATTTCCGGAGAATTTTGTTCCCGGAATCCCGAAAAACCGTGTATTATACACTTCAATTTGGCCGTTCGGAAGGTCGTGCGAATCTGTTTCTTTTTCTCCCTGTTTTTCAATCACGCGTCCGAGCTCATTTCAGGAATCAACCTGTTTGATTTCAGGAATCCACCTGTTCGATTTCAGCCTCAAATAACGAGCTTTAACATAATTTTCACGATAATTCGAGTTTCGGCGAATGCTGGTTTGTGGCACACCGGCACCCCCAAATGTCTTCCGTTGGTGCTCAAACTTTGCGTGGCCGCTTTATCCGACCCGAGGAACTTTCTATGTGATTTCCGAAGAATTTTGTTCCGGGACCCCGGAATCCCGAAAAACCGTGTATAATACACTTCAATTTCAGCCGTTCGGAAGGTCGTACCGGACCCTGTTTCTTTTTCTCCCTGTTTTTCAATCACGCGTCCGAGCTCATTTCAGGAATCAACCTGTTCGATTTCAGCCTCAAATAACGAGCTTTAACACAATTTTCACGATAATCCGAGTTTGGCGAATTTGGTTTGTGGCACACCGGCACCCCCAAATGTCTTCCGTTGGTGCTCAAACTTTGCGTGGCCGCTTTATCGACCCGAGGAACTTTCTATGTGATTTTCGGAGAATTTTGTTCGGGGACACCGGAATCCCGAAAAACCGTGTATTATACACTTCAATTTGGCCGTTCGGAAGGTCATCGAATCCTGTTTCTTTTTCTCCTGTTTTTCAATCACGCGTCCGAGCTCATTTCAGGAATCAACCTGTTCGATTTCAGGAATCCACTGCTCGATTTCACCTCAAATAACGAGCTTTAACACAATTTTCACGATAATTCGAGTTTGGCGAATCTTTGGTTTGGCACACCAAGCACCCCCAAATGTCTTCCGTTGATGCTCAAACTTTGAGTGGCGCCGCGTATCGACGGAGGAACTTTCTATGTGATTTCCGTTGAATTTTGTTCCAAGACCCCGAAAAACCGTGTATTATACACTTCAATTTCAGCCGTTTGCAAGGTCGTACGGACACGTTTTTTTTTCTCCCTTTTTTCAATCACGCGTCCGAGCTCATTTCAGGAATCAACTTTGTTCGATTTGGTAATCAACATGTTCGATTTCGGCCTCAAATAACGAGCTTTAACACATTTTTCACGATACTCGAGTTTGGCGAATCTTTGGTTTGTGGCACACCGACACCCCCAAATGTCTTCCGTTGGTGCTCAGACTTTGCGTGGCCGATTTATCTGACCCGAGGAGCGTTCTATGTGATTTACGGATATTTTTGTTCCGGGACCCCGAAATCCGAAAAACCGTGTATATACACTTCAATTTCGGACCGCTCGGAAGGTAAATCCGGACCCTGTTTCTTTTTCTCCCTGTTTTTCAATCACGCGTCCGAGCTCATTTCAAGAATCAACCTGTTCGATTTCAGCCTCAAATAACGAGCTTTAACCCATTTTTCACGATAATCCGAGTTTCGGCGAATGTTGGTTTGTGGAACACCGGCACCCCCCAAATGTCTTCCGTTGGTGCTCAGACTTTGCGTGGCCGCTTTATCTGACCCAAGGAGCATTCTAAGTGATTTACGGAGAATTTTGTTCTGGGACCCCGAAATCCCGAAAAACCGTGTATTATACACTTCAATTTCAGCCGTTCGGAAGGTCGTACCGGACCCTGTTTCTTTTTCTCCCTGTTTTTCAATCACGCGTCCGAGCTCATTTCAGGAATCAACCTGTTCGATTTTAGGAATCCACCTGTTCGATTTCAGCCTCAAATAACGAGCTTTAACACATTTTTCACGATAGTCCGAGTTTCGGCGAATGCTGGTTTGTGGCACACCGGCACTCCCAAATGTCTTCCGTTGGTGCTCAAACTTTGCGTGGCCGCATTTTCTGACTCGTGGAACTTTCTATGTGATTTCCGGAGAATTTTGTTAGGGACCCAGAATCCCGAAAAACCGTGTGTATTATACACTTCAATTTTGTTCGGAAGGTCGTAAACGGACCCCGTTTCTTTTTCTCCTGTTTTTCAATCACGCGTCCGAAGCTCATTTCGAGAAATCAACCTGTTCGATTTCAGGAATCAACTTTGTTCGATTTCAACATCAAATAACGAGCTTTAACACATTTTTCACGATAATCCGAGTTTCGGCGAATGCGGGTTTGTGGCACACCGGCACCCCAAATGTCTTCCGTTGGTGCTCAAACTTTGCGTGGCCGCTTTATCTGACCCGAGGAACTTTCTATGTGATTTCCGGAGAATTTTGTTCCGGGACCCCGGAATCCCGAAAAACCGTGTATTATACACTTCAATTTCAGCCGTTCGGAAGGTCGTACCGGACCCTGTTTCTTTTTCTCCCTGTTTTTAAATCACGCGTCCGAGATCATTTTCAGGAATCAACTGTTCGATTTCAGGAATCCACTGTTCGATTTCGGCCTCAAATAGCGAGCTTTAACACATTTTTCACGATAATCCGAGTTTGGCGAAATGTTGGTTGTCAGGCACACCGGCACCCCAAATGTCTTCCGTTGGTGCTCAAACTTTGCGTGGCCGCATTTTCTGACTCGAGGAAATTTCTATGTGATTTTCGGAGAATTTTGTTCCGGGACTCCGGAATCCCAAAAAACCGTGTATTATACACTTCAATTTCAAGTTCGGAAGGTCGCAGGATTCATTTCTTTTTCTCCCTGTTTTTCAATCACGCGTCCGAGTTAATTTCAGGAATCAACCTGTTCAATTTCAGGAATCAACCAGTTCAATTTCAGGAATCAACCTGTTCGATTTCAGCCTCAAATAACGAGCTTTAACACATTTTTCACGATAATCCGAGTTTCGGCGAATGCTGGTTTGTGGCACACCGGCACCCCCAAATGTCTTCCGTTGATGCTCAAACTTTGCGTGGCCGCTTTATCTGACCCGAGGAACTTTCTATGTGATTTCCGTAGAATTTTGTTCCAGGACCCCGGAATCCCGAAAAACCGTGTATTATACACTTCATTTTCAGGCGTTCGCAAGTTCGTACCGGATCCTGTTTCTTTTTCTCCCTGTTTTTCAATCACGCGTCCGAGCACATTTCAGGAATCAACCTGTTCGATTTCAGGAATCAACCTGTTCGATTTCAGCCTCAAATAACGAGCTTTAACACATTTTTCACGATAATCCGAGTTTCGGCGAATGCTGGTTTGTGGCACACCGGCACCCCCAAATGTCTTCCGTTGATGCTCAAACTTTGCGTGGCCGCTTTATCTGACCCGAAAAACTTTCTATGTGATTTCCGTAGAATTTTGTTCCAGGACCCCGGAATCCCGAAAAACCGTGTATTTATATACACTTCAATTTCAGCCGTTCGGAAGGTCGTACCGGACCTTGTTTCGTTTTCTCCCTGTTTTTCAATCACGCGTCCGAGCTCATTTAAGGAATCAACCTGTTCGATTTCAGGAATCAACCTGTTCGATTTCAGTCTCAAATAACGAGCTTCAACACATTTTTCACGATAATCCGAGTTTCGGCGAATCTTTGGTTTGTAGGCACACCGGCACCCCCAAATGTCTTCCGTTGGTGCTCAAACTTTGCGTGGCCGCTTTATCGACCCGAGGAACTTTCTATGTGATTTCCGGATAATATTATTCCGGGACCCGGAATCTGAAAAACCGTGTATTATACATTTCAATTTGATCGTTCGGAAGGTCGTCATAGGACCTGTTTCTTTTTCTCCTGTTTTTCAATCACGCGTCCGAGCTCATTTCAGGAATCAACCTGTTCAATTTCAGGAATCCACCTGTTCGATTTCAACCTCAAATAACGAGCTTTAACACATTTTTCACGATAATCCGAGTTTCGCGAATCTTTGGTTTGTGGCACACCAGCACCCCCAAATGTCTTCCGTTGGTGCTCAAACTTTGCGTGGCCACATTTTTCGACTAGAGGAACTTTCTATGTGATTTTCGGAGAATTTTGTTCCGGGACCTCGGAATCCCGAAAACCGTGTATTATACACTTCAATTTCATTAGTTCGGAAATTGCACCGGACCCTGTTTCTTTTTCTGCCTGTTTTTCAATCACGCGTCCGAGCTCATTTCAGGAATCAACCTGTTCGATTTCAGGAATCAACTGTTCGATTTCAGCCTCAAATAACGAGCTTTAACACATTTTCACGATAATCCGAGTTTCGGCGAATTTTGGTTTCTGGCACACCGGCACCCCAAAATGTCTTCCGTTGGTTCTCAAACTTTGCGTGGCCGCTTTATCGGACCCGAGGAACTTTCTATGTGATTTCCGGAGAATTTTGTTCCGGAGCCCTGGAATCCCGAAAAACCGTGTATTATACTCTTCAATTTGTAGTTCGGAAGGGTACATCAGGACCCTGTTTCTTTTTCTCCTGTTTTTCAATCACGCGTTCGAGCTCATTTCAGGAATCAACCCGTTCGATTTCAGGAATCCAATTGATTCGATTTCACCTCAAATAACGAGCTTTAACACATTTTTCACGATAATCCGAGTTTCGGCGAATCTTTGGTTTCAGGCACACCGGCACCCCCAAATGTCTTCCGTTGGTGCTCAAACTTTGCGTGGCCACATTTTCTGACTAGAGGAACTTTCTATGTGATTTTCGGAGAATTTTGTTTCGGGACCTCGGAATCCCGAAAAACCGTGTATTATACACTTCAATTTCAAACTGCGGAAATTTAAATAGGACCCTGTTTCTTTTTCTCCCTGTTTTTCAATCACGCGTCCGAGCTCATTTCAGGAATCAACCTGTTCGATTTGAGGAATCAACCTGTTCGATTTCAGCCTCAAATAACGAGCTTTAACACATTTTTCACGATAATCCGAGTTTCGGCGAATTTGGTTTTTGTGGCACACCGGCACCCCCAAATGTCCACCGTCGGTGCTCAAACTTTGCGTGGCCGCTTTATCTGACCCGAGGACCTTTCTATGTGATTTCCAGAGAATTTTGTTCCGGGAGCCCGGAATCCCGAAAAACCGTGTATTATACACTTCAATTTGGTAGTTCGGAAGGTCGTACCGGATCCTGTTTCTTTTTCTCCCTGTTTTTCAATCACGCGTCCGAGCTCATTTCAGGAATCAACCTGTTCGATTTCAAGAATCAACCTGTTCGATTTCAGCCTCAAATAACGAGCTTTAACACATTTTCACGATAATCCTAGTTTCGGCGAATGCTGGTTTGTGGCACACCGGCACCCCCAAATGTCATCCGTTGATGCTCAAACTTTGCGTGGCCGCTTTATCTGACCCGAGGAACTTTCTATGTGATTTCCGTAGAATTTTGTTCCAGGACCCCGGAATCCCGAAAAACCGTGTATTTATTATACACTTCAATTTAAGGCGTTCGCAAGGTCGTAAATGAGGACCTGTTTCTTTTTCTCCCTGTTTTTCAATCACGCGTCCGAGCTTATTTCAGGAATCAACCTGTTCAATTTCAGGAATCCACCTGTTCGATTTCAGCCACAAATAACGAGCTTTAACACATTTTTCACGATAATCCGAGTTTGGCGAATCTTTGGTTTGTGGCACACCGGCACCCCCAAATGTCTTCCGTTGATGATCAAACTTTGCGTGGCTGCTTTATCTGACCCGAAAAACTTTCTATGTGATTTCCGTAGAATTTTGTTCCAGGACCCCGGAATCCCGAAAAACCGTGTATTATACACTTCAATTTCAGCCGTTCGGAAGGTCGTACCGGACCCTGTTTCTTTTTCTCCCTGTTTTTCAATCACGCGTCCGAGCTCATTTAAGGAATCAACCTGTTCGATTTCAGGAATCAACCTGTTCGATTTCAGTCTCAAATAACGAGCTTCAACACATTTTTCACGATAATCCGAGTTTCGGCGAATGCTGGTTTGTGGCACACCGGCACCCCCAAATGTCTTCCGTTGGTGCTCAAACTTTGCGTGGCCGCTTTATCTGACCCGAGGAACTTTCTATGTGATTTCGGATAATTTTATTCGGGACCCTGGAATCTGAAAAACCGTGTATTATACACTTCAATTTCAGTCGTTCGGAAGGTCGTACCGGACCCTGTTTCTTTTTCTCCCTGTTTTTCAATCTCGCGTCCGAGCTCATTTCAGGAATCAACCTGTTCAATTTCACGAATCCACCTGTTCGATTTCAGCCTCAAATAACGAGCTTTAACACATTTTTCACGATAATCCGAGTTTCGGCGAATGCTGGTTTGTGGCACACCGGCACCCCCAAATGTCTTCCGTTGGTGCTCAAACTTTGCGTGGCCACATTTTATGACTAGAGGAACTTTCTATGTGATTTTCGGAGAATTTTGTTCCGGGACCTCGGAATCCCGAAAAACCGTGTATTATACACTTCAATTTCAGCCGTTCGGAAATTCGTACCGGACCCTGTTTCTTTTTCTCCCTGTTTTTCAATCACGCGTCCGAGCTCATTTCAGGAATCAACCTGTTCGATTTCAGGACTCAACCTGTTCGATTTCAGCCTCAAATAACGAGCTTTAACACATTTTTCACGATAATCCGAGTTTCGGCGAATGCTGGTTTGTGGCACACCGGCACCCCAAATGTCTTCCGTTGGTGCTCAAACTTTGCGTGGCCGCTTTATCTGACCCGAGGAACTTTCTATGTGATTTCCGGAGAATTTTGTTCCGGAGCCCCGGAATCCCGAAAAACCGTGTATTATACACTTCAATTTCACCGTTCGGAAATTGCACGGACCTGTTTCTTTTTCTCCTGTTTTTCAATCACGCGTCCGAGCTCATTTCAGGAATCAACCTGTTCGATTTCAGGAATCAACCTGTTCGATTTCACCTCAAATAACGAGCTTTAACACATTTTTCACGATAATCCGAGTTTTGCGAATCTTTGGTTTGTGGCACACCGGCACCCCCAAATGTCCACCGTCGGTGCTCAAACTTTGCGTGGCCGCTTTATCTGACCCGAGGACCTTTCTATGTGATTTCCGGAGAATTTTGTTCCGGGACCCCGGAATCCCGAAAAACCGTGTATTATACACTTCAATTTCAGCCGTTCGGAAGGTCGTACCGGACCCTGTTTCTTTTTCTCCTGTTTTTCAATCACGCGTCCGAGCTCATTTCAGGAATCAACCTGTTCGATTTCAGGAATCAACCTGTTCGATTTCAGCCTCAAATAACGAGCTTTAACACATTTTTCACGATAATCCGAGTTTCGGCGAATGCTGGTTTGTGGCACACCGGCACCCCCAAATGTCTTCCGTTGATGCTCAAAATTTGCGTGGCCGCTTTATCTGACCCGAGGAACTTTCTATGTGATTTCCGTAGAATTTTGTTCCGGGACCCCGGAATCCCGAAAAACCGTGTATTATACACTTCAATTTAAGGCGTTCGCAAGGTCGTACCGGACCCTGTTTCTTTTTCTCCCTGTTTTTCAATCACGCGTCCGAGCTCATTTCAGGAATCAACCTGTTCGATTTCAGGAATCCACCTGTTCGATTTCAGCCTCAAATAACGAGCTTTAACACATTTTTCACGATAATCCGAGTTTCGGCGAATGCTGGTTTGTGGCACACCAAGCACCCCAAATGTCTTCCGTTGATGCTCAAACTTTGCGTGGCCGCTTTATCTGACCCGAGGAACTTTCTATGTGATTTCCGTAGAATTTTGTTCCGGGACCCCGGAATCCCGAAAAACCGTGTATTTATATACACTTCAATTTCAGCCGTTCGTAAGGTCGTACCGGACCCTGTTTCTTTTTCTCCCTGTTTTTCAATCACGCGTCCGAGCTCATTTAAGGAATCAACCTGTTCGATTTCAGGAATCAACCTGTTCGATTTCAGTCTCAAATAACGAGCTTTAACACATTTTTCACGATAATCCGAGTTTCGGCGAATCTTTGGTTTGTGGCACACCGGCACCCCCAAATGTCTTCCGTTGGTGCTCAAACTTTGCGTGGCCGCTTTATCTGACCCGAGGAACTTTCTATGTGATTTCCGGATAATTTTATTCTGGGACCCTGGAATCCTGAAAAACCGTGTATTATACACTTCAATTTCAGTCGTTCGGAAGGTAAATCAGGACCCTGTTTCTTTTTTCTCCTGTTTTTCAATCTCGCGTCCGAGCTCATTTCAGAATCAACTGTTCAATTTCAGGAATCCACTGTTCGATTTCAGCCTCAAATAACGAGCTTTAACACATTTTTCACGATAATCCGAGTTTCGGCGAATCTTTGGTTTTCAGGCACACCGGCACCCCCAAATGTCTTCCGTTGGTGCTCAAACTTTGCGTGGCCACATTTTCTGACTAGAGGAACTTTCTATGTGATTTTCGGAGAATTTTGTTCCGGGACCTCGGAATCCCGAAAAACCGTGTATTATACACTTCAATTTCAGCCGTTCGGAAATTCGTACCGGACCCTGTTTCTTTTTCTCCCTGTTTTTCAATCACGCGTCCGAGCTCATTTCAGGAATCAACCTGTTCGATTTCAGGAATCAACCTGTTCGATTTCAGCCTCAAATAACGAGCTTTAACACATTTTTCACGATAATCCGAGTTTCGGCGAATGCTGGTTTGTGGCACACCGGCACCCCAAATGTCTTCCGTTGGTGCTCAAACTTTGCGTGGCCGCTTTATCTCGACCCGAGGAACTTTCTATGTGATTTCGGAGAATTTTGTTCTGGAGCCCGGAATCCCGAAAAACCGTGTATTATACACTTCAATTTACCCGTTCGGAAATTCGCATCGGACCCTGTTTCTTTTTCTCCTGTTTTTCAATCACGCGGCCGAGCTCATTTTAGGAATCAACCTGTTCGATTTCAGGAATCAACCTGTTCGATTTCAGCCTCAAATAACGAGCTTTAACACATTTTTCACGATAATCCGAGTTTCGGCGAATGCTGGTTTGTGGCACACCGGCACCCCCAAATGTCCACCGTCGGTGCTCAAACTTTGCGTGGCCGCTTTATCTGACCCGAGGACCTTTCTATGTGATTTCCGGAGAATTTTGTTCCGGAACCCTGGAATCCCGAAAAACCGTGTATTATACACTTCAATTTCAGCCGTTCGGAAGGTCGTACCGGATCTTGTTTCTTTTTCTCCCTGTTTTTCAATCACGCGTCCGAGCTCATTTCAGGAATCAACCTGTTCGATTTCAGGAATCAACCTGTTCGATTTCAGTCTCAAATAACGAGCTTTAACACATTTTTCACGATAATCCGAGTTTCGGCGAATGCTGGTTTGTGGCACATCGACACCCCCTAATTTCTTCCGTTGGTGCTCAAAATTTGCATGGCCGCTTTATCTAACTCGAGGAACTTTCTATGTGATTTCCGGAGAATTTTGTTCCAGGACCCTGGAATCCCGAAAAACCGTGTATTATACACTTCAATTTCAGCCGTTCGGAAGGTCGTACCGGACCCTGTTTCTTTTTCTCCCTGTTTTTCAATCACGCGTCCGAGCTCATTTCAGGAATCAACCTGTTCGATTTCAGGAATCCACCTGTTCGATTTCAGCCTCAAATAACGAGCTTTAACACATTTTTCACGATAATCCGAGTTTCGGCGAATGCTGGTTTGTGGCACACCGGCACCCCCAAATGTCTTCCGTTGATGCTCAAACTTTGCGTGGCCGCTTTATCTGACCCGAGGAACTTTCTATGTGATTTCCGTAGAATTTTGTTCCAGGACCCCGGAATCCCGAAAAACCGTGTATTATACACTTCAATTTCAGCCGTTCGGAAGGTCGTACCGGACCCTGTTTCTTTTTCTCCCTGTTTTTCAATCACGCGTCCGAGCTCATTTCAGGAATCAACCTGTTCGATTTCAGGAATCAACCTGTTCGATTTCAGTCTCAAATAACGAGCTTCAACACATTTTTCACGATAATCCGAGTTTTGCGAATCTTTGGTTTCAGGCACACCGCACCCCCAAATGTCTTCCGTTGGTGCTCAAACTTTGCGTGGCCGCTTTATCTGACCCGAGGAACTTTCTATGTGATTTCCGGATAATTTTATTCGGGACCCGGAATCTGAAAAACCGTGTATTATACACTTCAATTTCAGTCGTTCGGAAGGTCGTACCGGACCCTGTTTCTTTTTCTCCCTGTTTTTCAATCTCGCGTCCGAGCTCATTTTAGGAATCAACCTGTTCAATTTCACGAATCCACCTGTTCGATTTCAGCCTCAAATAACGAGCTTTAACACATTTTTCACGATAATCCGAGTTTCGGCGAATGCTGGTTTGTGGCACACCGGCACCACCAAATGTCTTCCGTTGGTGCTCAAACTTTGCGTGGCCACATTTTATGACTAGAGGAACTTTCTATGTGATTTTCGGAGAATTTTGTTCCGGGACCTCGGAATCCCGAAAAACCGTGTATTATACACTTCAATTTCAACCGTTCGGAAATTCGTACCGGACCCTGTTTCTTTTTTTTCCTGTTTTTCAATCACGCGTCCGAGCTCATTTCAGGAATCAACCTGTTCGATTTCAGGAATCAACCTGTTCGATTTCAGCCTCAAATAACGAGCTTTAACACATTTTTCACGATAATCCGAGTTTCGGCGAATGCTGGTTTGTGGCACACCGGCACCCCCAAATGTCTTCCGTCGGTTCTCAAACTTTGCGTGGCCGCTTTATCTGACCCGAGGAACTTTCTATGTGATTTCCGGAGAATTTTGTTCCGGGAGCCCGGAATCCCGAAAAACCGTGTATTATACACTTCAATTTCGGTAGTTCGGAAGGTCGTCAGGACCTGTTTCTTTTTCTCCTGTTTTTCAATCACGCGTTCGAGCTCATTTCAAGAATCAACCTGTTCGATTTCAGGAATCCACCTGTTCGATTTCAGTCTCAAATAACGAGCTTCAACACATTTTTCACGATAATCCGAGTTTTGGCGAATCTTTGGTTTCAGGCACACCGGCACCCCCAAATGTCTTCCGTTGGTGCTCAAACTTTGCGTGGCCACATTTTTCGACTAGAGGAACTTTCTATGTGATTTTCGGAGAATTTTGTTCAGGGACCTCGGAATCCCGAAAAACCGTGTATTATACACTTCAATTTGGCCGTTCGGAAATTCGCACGGACCCTGTTTCTTTTTCTCCTGTTTTTCAATCACGCGTCCGAGCTCATTTCAGGAATCAACCTGTTCGATTTCAGGAATCAACCTCGTTCGATTTGACCTCAAATAACGAGCTTTAACACATTTTTCACGATAATCCGAGTTTGGCGAATCTTTGGTTTGTGGCACACCGGCACCCCAAATGTCCACCGTCGGTGCTCAAACTTTGCGTGGCCGCTTTATCTGACCCGAGGACCTTTCTATGTGATTTCAGAGAATTTTGTTCCGGGACCCCGGAATCCCGAAAAACCGTGTATTATACACTTCAATTTCGGCCGTTCGGAAGGTCGTACCGGATCTTGTTTCTTTTTCTCCCTGTTTTTCAATCACGCGTCTGAGCTCATTTCAGGAATCAACCTGTTCGATTTCACGAATCAACCTGTTCGATTTCAACCTCAAATAACGAGCTTTAACACATTTTTCACGA
The DNA here is from genome assembly GCF_048544455.1 of Silene latifolia. Taxonomy (NCBI): domain Eukaryota; kingdom Viridiplantae; phylum Streptophyta; class Magnoliopsida; order Caryophyllales; family Caryophyllaceae; genus Silene; species Silene latifolia. Next base: position 363,507 of record NC_133535.1, on the reverse strand, counting down.
TAATCCTAGTTTGGCGAATCTTTGGTTTCAGGCACACCGGCACCCCAAATGTCTTCCGTTGATGCTCAAACTTTGCGTGGCCGCTTTATCTGACCCGAGGAACTTTCTATGTGATTTCCGTAGAATTTTGTTCCAGGACCCAGGAATCCCGAAAAACCGTGTATTATACACTTCAATTTAAGGCGTTCGCAAGGTCGTACCGGACCCTGTTTCTTTTTCTCCCTGTTTTTCAATCACGCGTTCGAGCTCATTTAAGGAATCAACCTGTTCGATTTCAGGAATCCACTGTTCGATTTGACCTCAAATAACGAGCTTTAACACATTTTTCACGATAATCCGAGTTTGGCGAATCTTTGGTTTCAGGCACACCGGCACCCCCAAATGTCTTCCGTTGGTGCTCAAACTTTGCGTGGCCACATTTTTCGACTAGAGGAACTTTCTATGTGATTTTCGGAGAATTTTGTTCCGGACCTCGGAATCCCGAAAAACCGTGTATTATACACTTCAATTTGTACTGTTCGGAAATTCGCACGGACCCTGTTTCTTTTTCTCTCCTGTTTTTCAATCACGCGTCCGAGCTCATTTCAGGAATCAACCTGTTCGATTTCAGGAATCAACCTGTTCGATTTCAGCCTCAAATAACGAGCTTTAACACATTTTTCACGATAATCCGAGTTTCGGCGAATGCTGGTTTGTGGCACACCGGCACCCCCAAATGTCCACCGTCGGTGCTCAAACTTTGCGTGGCCGCTTTATCTGACCCGAGGACCTTTCTATGTGATTTCCGGAGAATTTTGTTCCGGAGCCCTGGAATCCCGAAAAACCGTGTATTATACACTTCAATTTCACCGTTCGGAAGGTCGCACGGATCCTGTTTCTTTTTCTCCTGTTTTTCAATCACGCGTCCGAGCTCATTTCAGAATCAACCTGTTCGATTTCAGGAATCAACCTGTTCGATTTCAGCCTCAAATAACGAGCTTTAACACATTTTTCACGATAATCCTAGTTTGGCGAATCTTTGGTTTGGCACACGGCACCCCCAAATGTCTTCCGTTGATGCTCAAAATTTGCGTGGCCGCTTTATCTGACCCGAGGAACTTTCTATGTGATTTCCGTAGAATTTTGTTCCAGGACCCCGGAATCCCGAAAAACCGTGTATTATACACTTCAATTTAAGGCGTTCGCAAGGTCGTACCGGACCCTGTTTCTTTTTCTCCCTGTTTTTCAATCACGCGTCCGAGCTCATTTCAGGAATCAACCTGTTCGATTTCAGGAATCCACCTGCTCGATTTCGATTTGACCTCAAATAACGAGCTTTAACACATTTTTCACGATAATCCGAGTTTTGGCGAATCTTTGGTTTTGGCACACCGGCACCCCCAAATGTCTTCCGTTGATGCTCAAACTTTGCGTGGCCGCTTTATCGGACCCGAGGAACTTTCTATGTGATTTCCGTAGAATTTTGTTCCAGGACCCCGGAATCCGAAAAACCGTGTATTTATTATACACTTCAATTTCACCGTTCGGAAGGTCGCACGGACCTGTTTCGTTTTTCTCCTGTTTTTCAATCACGCGTCCGAGCTCATTTAAGGAATCAACCTGTTCGATTTCAGGAATCAACTGTTCGATTTTGAGTCTCAAATAACGAGCTTCAACACATTTTTCACGATAATCCGAGTTTCGGCGAATCTTTGGTTTGTAGGCACACCGGCACCCCCAAATGTCTTCCGTTGGTGCTCAAACTTTGCGTGGCCGCTTTATCGACCCGAGGAACTTTCTATGTGATTTCCGGATAATTTTATTCGGGACCTGGAATCTGAAAAACCGTGTATTATACACTTCAATTTCAGTCGTTCGGAAGGTCGTACCGGACCCTGTTTCTTTTTCTCCCTGTTTTTCAATCTCGCGTCCGAGCTCATTTCAGGAATCAACCTGTTCAATTTCAGGAATCCACCTGTTCGATTTCAGCCTCAAATAACGAGCTTTAACACATTTTTCACGATAATCCGAGTTTCGGCGAATCTTTGGTTTCAGGCACACCGGCACCCCAAATGTCTTCCGTTGGTGCTCAAACTTTGCGTGGCCACATTTTATGACTAGAGGAACTTTCTATGTGATTTTCGGAGAATTTTTTTCCGGGACCTCGGAATCCCGAAAAACCGTGTATTATACACTTCAATTTCAGCCGTTCGGAAATTCGTACCGGACCCTGTTTCTTTTTCTCCCTGTTTTTCAATCACGCGTCCGAGCTCATTTCAGGAATCAACCTGTTCGATTTCAGGACTCAACCTGTTCGATTTCAGCCTCAAATAACGAGCTTTAACACATTTTTTACGATAATCCGAGTTTCGGCGAATGCTGGTTTGTGGCACACCGGCACCCCCAAATCTCTTCCGTCGGTGCTCAAACTTTGCGTGGCCGCTTTATCTGACCCGAGGAACTTTCTATGTGATTTCCGGAGAATTTTGTTCCGGGAGCCCGGAATCCCGAAAAACCGTGTATTATACACTTCAATTTCAGCCGTTCGGAAATTCGTACCGGACCCTGTTTCTTTTTCTCCCTGTTTTTCAATCACGCGTCCGAGCTCATTTCAGGAATCAACCTGTTCGATTTCAGGAATCAACTTTTCGATTTTGACCTCAAATAACGAGCTTTAACACATTTTTCACGATAATCCGAGTTTGGCGAATCTTTGGTTTGTGGCACACCGGCACCCCCAAATGTCCACCGTCGGTGCTCAAACTTTGCGTGGCCGCTTTATCTGACCCGAGGACCTTTCTATGTGATTTCGGAGAATTTTGTTCCGGAGCCCGAATCCGAAAAACCGTGTATTATACACTTCAATTTCAGCCGTTCGGAAGGTCGTACCGGATCCTGTTTCTTTTTCTCCCTGTTTTTCAATCACGCGTCCGAGCTCATTTCAGGAATCAACCTGTTCGATTTCAGGAATCAACCTGTTCGATTTCAGCCTCAAATAACGAGCTTTAACACATTTTTCACGATAATCCTAGTTTCGGCGAATGCTGGTTTGTGGCACACCGGCACCCCCAAATGTCTTCCGTTGATGCTCAAAATTTGCGTGGCCGCTTTATCTGACCCGAGGAACTTTCTATGTGATTTCCGTAGAATTTTGTTCCAGGACCCCGGAATCCCGAAAAACCGTGTATTATACACTTCAATTTAAGGCGTTCGCAAGGTCGTACCGGACCCTGTTTCTTTTTCTCCCTGTTTTTCAATCACGCGTCCGAGCTCATTTCAGGAATCAACCTGTTCAATTTCAGGAATCCACCTGTTCGATTTCAGCCTCAAATAACGAGCTTTAACACATTTTTCACGATAATCCGAGTTTCGGCGAATGCTGGTTTGTGGCACACCGGCACCCCCAAATGTCTTCCGTTGGTGCTCAAACTTTGCGTGGCCGCTTTATCTGACCCGAGGAACTTTCTATGTGATTTCCGTAGAATTTTGTTCCAGGACCCCGGAATCCCGAAAAACCGTGTATTTATATACACTTCAATTTCAGCCATTCGGAAGGTCGTACCGGACCCTGTTTCGTTTTCTCCCTGTTTTTCAATCACGCGTCCAAGCTCATTTAAGGAATCAACCTGTTCGATTTCAGGAATCAACCTGTTCGATTTCAGTCTCAAATAACGAGCTTCAACACATTTTTCACGATAATCCGAGTTTCGGCGAATGCTGGTTTGTGGCACACCGGCACCCCCAAATGTCTTCCGTTGGTGCTCAAACTTTGCGTGGCCGCTTTATCTGACCCGAGGAACTTTCTATGTGATTTCCGGATAATTTTATTCGGGACCCGGAATCTGAAAAACCGTGTATTATACACTTCAATTTTGATCGTTCGGAAGGTAAACTGGGACCTGTTTCTTTTTCTCCCTGTTTTTCAATCTCGCGTCCGAGCTCATTTCAGGAATCAACCTGTTCAATTTCACGAATCCACCTGTTCGATTTCAGCCTCAAATAACGAGCTTTAACACATTTTTCACGATAATCCGAGTTTCGGCGAATCTTTGGTTTCAGGCACACCGGCACCCCAAATGTCTTCCGTTGGTGCTCAAACTTTGCGTGGCCACATTTTATGACTAGAGGAACTTTCTATGTGATTTTCGGAGAATTTTGTTCCGGGACCTCGGAATCCCGAAAAACCGTGTATTATACACTTCAATTTCAGCCGTTCGGAAATTCGTACCGGACCCTGTTTCTTTTTCTCCCTGTTTTTCAATCACGCGTCCGAGCTCATTTCAGGAATCAACCTGTTCGATTTCAGGAATCAACCTGTTCGATTTCAAACTCAAATAACGAGCTTTAACACATTTTTCACGATAATCCGAGTTTCGCGAATCTTTGGTTTGTGGCACACCGGCACCCCAAATGTCTTCCGTCGGTTCTCAAACTTTGCGTGGCCGCTTTATCTGACCCGAGGAACTTTCTATGTGATTTCGGAGAATTTTGTTCCGGGAATCCCGAAAAACCGTGTATTATACACTTCAATTTCAACTGTTCGGAAGGTCGTACCGGATCTGTTTCTTTTTCTCCCTGTTTTTCAATCACGCGTCCGAGCTCATTTCAGGAATAAACCTGTTCGATTTCAGAATCAACTGTTCGATTTCGACCTCAAATAACGAGCTTTAACACATTTTTCACGATAATCCTAGTTTGGCGAATCTTTGGTTTGGGCACACCGGCACCCCCAAATGTCTTCCGTTGGTGCTCAAAATTTGCGTGGCCGCTTATATCGACCCGAGGAACTTTCTATGTGATTTCCGTAGAATTTTGTTCCAGGACCCAGGAATCCCGAAAAACCGTGTATTATACACTTCAATTTAAGGCGTTCGCAAGGTCGTACCGGACCCTGTTTCTTTTTCTCCCTGTTTTTCAATCACGCGTCCGAGCTCATTTCAGGAATCAACCTGTTCAATTTCAGGAATCCACCTGTTCGATTTCAGCCTCAAATAACGAGCTTTAACACATTTTTCACGATAATCCGAGTTTCGGCGAATGCTGGTTTGTGGCACACCGGCACCCCCAAATGTCTTCCGTTGATGCTCAAACTTTGCGTGGCCGCTTTATCTGACCCGAGGAACTTTCTATGTGATTTCCGTAGAATTTTGTTCCAGGACCCCGGAATCCCGAAAAACCGTGTATTTATATACACTTCAATTTCGACCATTCGGAAGGTAAACCAGGACCTGTTTCGTTTTCTCCCTGTTTTTCAATCACGCGTCCAAGCTCATTTAAGGAATCAACCTGTTCGATTTCAGGAATCAACCTGTTCGATTTCAGTCTCAAATAACGAGCTTCAACACATTTTTCACGATAATCCGAGTTTCGGCGAATGCTGGTTTGTGGCACACCGGCACCCCCAAATGTCTTCCGTTGGTGCTCAAACTTTGCGTGGCCGCTTTATCTGACCCGAGGAACTTTCTATGTGATTTCCGGATAATTTTATTCTGGGACCCTGGAATCCTGAAAAACCGTGTATTATACACTTCAATTTCAGTCGTTCGGAAGGTCGTACCGGACCCTGTTTCTTTTTCTCCCTGTTTTTCAATCTCGCGTCCGAGCTCATTTCAGGAATCAACCTGTTCAATTTCACGAATCCACCTGTTCGATTTCAGCCTCAAATAACGAGCTTTAACACATTTTTCACGATAATCCGAGTTTCGGCGAATGCTGGTTTGTGGCACACCGGCACCCCCAAATGTCTTCCGTTGGTGCTCAAACTTTGCGTGGCCACATTTTATGACTAGAGGAACTTTCTATGTGATTTTCGGAGAATTTTGTTCCGGGACCTCGGAATCCCGAAAAACCGTGTATTATACACTTCAATTTCAGCCGTTCGGAAATTCGTACCGGACCCTGTTTCTTTTTCTCCCTGTTTTTCAATCACGCGTCCGAGCTCATTTCAGGAATCAACCTGTTCGATTTCAGGAATCAACCTGTTCGATTTCAGCCTCAAATAACGAGCTTTAACACATTTTTCACGATAATCCGAGTTTCGGCGAATGCTGGTTTGTGGCACACCGGCACCCCCAAATGTCTTCCGTCGGTTCTCAAACTTTGCGTGGCCGCTTTATCTGACCCGAGGAACTTTCTATGTGATTTCCGGAGAATTTTGTTCCGGGAGCCCGGAATCCCGAAAAACCATGTATTATACTCTTCAATTTCAGCCGTTCGGAAGGTCGTACCGGACCCTGTTTCTTTTTCTCCCTGTTTTTCAATCACGCGTTCGAGCTCATTTCAGGAATCAACCTGTTCGATTTCAGGAATCCACCTGTTCGATTTCAGCCTCAAATAACGAGCTTTAACACATTTTTCACGATAATCCGAGTTTCGGCGAATGCTGGTTTGTGGCACACCGGCACCCCCAAATGTCTTCCGTTGGTGCTCAAACTTTGCGTGGCCACATTTTCTGACTAGAGGAACTTTCTATGTGATTTTCGGAGAATTTTGTTCCGGGACCTCGGAATCCCGAAAAACCGTGTATTATACACTTCAATTTCGGTAGTTCGGAAATTAAATGCAGGACCCTGTTTCTTTTTCTCCCTGTTTTTCAATCACGCGTCCGAGCTCATTTCAGGAATCAACCTGTTCGATTTCAGGAATCAACCTGTTCGATTTCAGCCTCAAATAACGAGCTTTAACACATTTTTCACGATAATCCGAGTTTCGGCGAATGCTGGTTTGTGGCACACCGGCACCCCCAAATGTCCACCGTCGGTGCTCAAACTTTGCGTGGCCGCTTTATCTGACCCGAGGACCTTTCTATGTGATTTCCAGAGAATTTTGTTCCGGGAGCCCGGAATCCCGAAAAACCGTGTATTATACACTTCAATTTCAGCCGTTCGGAAGGTCGTACCGGATCCTGTTTCTTTTTCTCCCTGTTTTTCAATCACGCGTCCGAGCTCATTTCAGGAATCAACCTGTTCGATTTCAAGAATCAACCTGTTCGATTTCAGCTTCAAATAACGAGCTTTAACACATTTTTCACGATAATCCTAGTTTCGGCGAATGCTGGTTTGTGGCACACCGGCACCCCCAAATGTCTTCCGTTGATGCTCAAACTTTGCGTGGCCGCTTTATCTGACCCGAGGAACTTTCTATGTGATTTCCGTAGAATTTTGTTCCAGGACCCCGGAATCCCGAAAAACCGTGTATTATACACTTCAATTTAAGGCGTTCGCAAGGTCGTACCGGACCCTGTTTCTTTTTCTCCCTGTTTTTCAATCACGCGTCCGAGCTCATTTCAGGAATCAACCTGTTCAATTTCAGGAATCCACCTGTTCGATTTCAGCCACAAATAACGAGCTTTAACACATTTTTCACGATAATCCGAGTTTCGGCGAATGCTGGTTTGTGGCACACCGGCACCCCCAAATGTCTTCCGTTGATGATCAAACTTTGCGTGGCTGCTTTATCTGACCCGAAAAACTTTCTATGTGATTTCCGTAGAATTTTGTTCCAGGACCCCGGAATCCCGAAAAACCGTGTATTTATATACACTTCAATTTCAGCCGTTCGGAAGGTCGTAGGACCTGTTTCGTTTTCTCCTGTTTTTCACTCACGCGTCCGAGCTCATTTAAGGAATCAACCTGTTCGATTTCAGGAATCAACCTGTTCGATTTCAGCCTCAAATAACGAGCTTTAACACATTTTTCACGATAATCCGAGTTTCGGCGAATGCTGGTTTGTGGCACACCGGCACCCCCAAATGTCTTCCGTTGGTGCTCAAACTTTGCGTGGCCGCTTTATCTGACCCGAGGAACTTTCTATGTGATTTCCGGATAATTTTATTCTGGGACCCCGGAATCTGGAAAAACCGTGTATTATACACTTCAATTTGATCGTTCGGAAGGTCGCACAGGACCCTGTTTCTTTTTCTCCCTGTTTTTCAATCACGCGTCCGAGCTCATTTCAGGAATCAACCTGTTCAATTTCAGGAATCCACCTGTTCGATTTCAGCCTCAAATAACGAGCTTTAACACATTTTTCACGATAATCCGAGTTTCGGCGAATTTGGTTTTCAGGCACACCGGCACCCCCAAATGTCTTCCGTTGGTGCTCAAACTTTGCGTGGCCACATTTTATGACTAGAGGAACTTTCTATGTGATTTTCGGAGAATTTTGTTCCGGGACCTCGGAATCCCGAAAAACCGTGTATTATACACTTCAATTTCAACCGTTCGGAAATTCGCATAGGACCCTGTTTCTTTTTCTCTCTGTTTTTCAATCACGCGTCCGAGCTCATTTCAGGAATCAACCTGTTCGATTTCAGGACTCAACTGTTCGATTTCAAACCTCAAATAACGAGCTTTAACACATTTTTACGATAATCCGAGTTTCGGCGAATTTTGGTTTGTGGCACACCGGCACCCCCAAATCTCTTCCGTCGGTGCTCAAACTTTGCGTGGCCGCTTTATCGACCCGAGGAACTTTCTATGTGATTTTCGGAGAATTTTGTTCCGGACCCCGGAATCCCGAAAAACCGTGTATTATACACTTCAATTTCACCGTTCGGAAGGTAAACCGGATCCTGTTTCTTTTTCTCCTGTTTTTCAATCACGCGTCCGAGCTCATTTCAGGAATCAACCTGTTCGATTTCAGGAATCAACCTGTTCGATTTCAGCCTCAAATAACGAGCTTTAACACATTTTTCACGATAATCCGAGTTTCGGCGAATGCTGGTTTGTGGCACACCGGCACCCACAAATGTCTTCCGTTGATGCTCAAACTTTGCGTGGCCGCTTTATCTGACCCGAGGAACTTTCTATGTGATTTCCGTAGAATTTTGTTCCAGGACCCAGGAATCCCGAAAAACCGTGTATTATACACTTCAATTTAAGGCGTTCGCAAGGTCGTACCGGACCCTGTTTCTTTTTCTCCCTGTTTTTCAATCACGCGTCCGAGCTCATTTCAGGAATCAACCTGTTCAATTTCAGGAATCCACCTGTTCGATTTCAGCCTCAAATAACGAGCTTTAACACATTTTTCACGATAATCCGAGTTTCGGCGAATGCTGGTTTGTGGCACACCTAAGCACCCCCAAATGTCTTCCGTTGATGCTCAAACTTTGCGTGGCCGCTTTATCTCACCCGAGGAACTTTCTATGTGATTTCCGTAGAATTTTGTTCCAGGACCTCGGAATCCCGAAAAACCGTGTATTTATATACACTTCAATTTGACGTTCGTTCGGAAGGTCGTCAGGACCTGTTTCGTTTTCTCCTGTTTTTCAATCACGCGTCCGAGCTCATTTAAGGAATCAACCTGTTCGATTTCAGGAATCAACCTGTTCGATTTCAGTCTCAAATAACGAGCTTCAACACATTTTTCACGATAATCCGAGTTTCGGCGAATGCTGGTTTGTGGCACACCGGCACCCCCAAATGTCTTCCGTTGGATCTCAAACTTTGCGTGGCCGCTTTATCTGAACCGAGGAACTTTCTATGTGATTTCCGGATAATTTTATTCTGGGACCCTGGAATCCTGAAAAACCGTGTATTATACACTTCAATTTCAGCCGTTCGGAAGGTAAACGGATCTGTTTCTTTTTCTCCTGTTTTTCAATCACGCGTCCGAGCTCATTTCAGGAATCAACCTGTTCGATTTCAGGAATCAACCTGTTCGATTTCAGCCTCAAATAACGAGCTTTAACACATTTTTCACGATAATCCGAGTTTCGGCGAATGCTGGTTTGTGGCACACCGGCACCCCCAAATGTCTTCCGTTGATGCTCAAACTTTGCGTGGCCGCTTTATCTGACCCGAGGAACTTTCTATGTGATTTCCGTAGAATTTTGTTCCAGGACCCCGGAATCCCGAAAAACCGTGTATTATACACTTCAATTTAAGGCGTTCGCAAGGTCGTACCGGACCCTGTTTCTTTTTCTCCCTGTTTTTCAATCACGCGTCCGAGCTCATTTCAGGAATCAACCTGTTCGATTTCAGGAATCCACCTGTTCGATTTCAGCCTCAAATAACGAGCTTTAACACATTTTTCACGATAATCCGAGTTTCGGCGAATGCTGGTTTGTGGCACACGCAAGCACCCCCAAATGTCTTCCGTTGATGCTCAAACTTTGCGTGGCCGCTTTATCGGACCCGAGGAACTTTCTATGTGATTTCCGTAGAATTTTGTTCAGGACCCGGAATCCGAAAAACCGTGTATTTATATACACTTCAATTTCAACCGTTCGGAAGGTCGTCTGGGACCTGTTTCGTTTTCTCCTGTTTTTCAATCACGCGTCCGAGCTCATTTAAGGAATCAACCTGTTCGATTTCAGGAATCAACCTGTTCGATTTCAGTCTCAAATAACGAGCTTCAACACATTTTTCACGATAATCCGAGTTTCGGCGAATGCTGGTTTGTGGCACACCGGCACCCCCAAATGTCTTCCGTTGGATCTCAAACTTTGCGTGGCCGCTTTATCTGAACCGAGGAACTTTCTATGTGATTTCCGGATAATTTTATTCGGGACCCGGAATCTGAAAAACCGTGTATTATACACTTCAATTTCGGCCGTTCGGAAGGTAAATCGGATCCTGTTTCTTTTTCTCCTGTTTTTCAATCACGCGTCCGAGCTCATTTCAGGAATCAACCTGTTCGATTTCAGGAATCAACCTGTTCGATTTCAGCCTCAAATAACGAGCTTTAACACATTTTTCACGATAATCCGAGTTTCGGCGAATGCTGGTTTGTGGCACACCAGCACCCCCAAATGTCTTCCGTTGATGCTCAAACTTTGCGTGGCCGCTTTATCTGACCCGAGGAACTTTCTATGTGATTTCCGTAGAATTTTGTTCCAGGACCTCGGAATCCCGAAAAACCGTGTATTATACACTTCAATTTAAGGCGTTCGCAAGGTAAACAGGACCCTGTTTCTTTTTCTCCTGTTTTTCAATCACGCGTCCGAGCTCATTTCAGGAATCAACCTGTTCAATTTCAGGAATCCACCTGTTCGATTTGACCTCAAATAACGAGCTTTAACACATTTTCACGATAATCCGAGTTTCGGCGAATTTTGGTTTCTGGCACACCGGCACCCCTAAATGTCTTCCGTTTGTGCTCAAACTTTGCGTGGACGCTTTATCTGACCCGAGGAACTTTCTATGTGATTTCCGGAGAATTTTGTTCCGAGACCCCGGAATCCCGAAAAACCGTGTATTATACACTTCAATTTCAGCCGTTCGGAAGGTCGTACCGGACCCTGTTTCTTTTTCTCCTTGTTTTTCAATCACGCGTTCGAGCTCATTTCAGGAATCAACCTGTTCGATTTCAGGAATCCACCTGTTCGATTTCAGCCTCAAATAACGAGCTTTAACACATTTTTCACGATAATCCGAGTTTGGCGAATCTTTGGTTTGTGGCACACCGGCACCCCAAATCTCTTCCGTCGGTGCTCAAACTTTGCGTGGCCGCTTTATCGACCCGAGGAACTTTCTATGTGATTTTCGGAGAATTTTTTCCGGGACCCTAGAATCCCGAAAAACCGTGTATTATACACTTCAATTTCAGCCGTTCGGAAATTCGTTCCGGAACCTGTTTCTTTTTCTCCCTGTTTTTCAATCACGCGTCCGAGCTCATTTCAGGAATCAACCTGTTCGATTTCAGGAATCAACCTGTTCGATTTCAGCCTCAAATAACGAGCTTTAACACATTTTTCACGATAATCCGAGTTTCGGCGAATGCTGGTTTGTGGCACACCGGCACCCCCAAATGTCTTCCGTCGGCGCTCAAACTTTGCGTGGCCGCTTTATCTGACCCGAGGAACTTTCTATGTGATTTCCGGAGAATTTTGTTCCGGGAGCCCGGAATCCCGAAAAACCGTGTATTATACACTTCAATTTCAGCCGTTCGGAAGGTCGTACCGGATCCTGTTTCTTTTTCTCCCTGTTTTTCAATCACGCGTCCGAGCTCATTTCAGGAATCAACCTGTTCGATTTCAGGAATCAACCTGTTCGATTTCAGCCTCAAATAACGAGCTTTAACACATTTTTCACGATAATCCGAGTTTCGGCGAATGCTGGTTTGTGGCACACCGGCACCCCCAAATGTCTTCCGTTGATGCTCAAACTTTGCGTGGCCGCTTTATCTGACCCGAGGAACTTTCTATGTGATTTCCGTAGAATTTTGTTCCAGGACCCCGGAATCCCGAAAAACCGTGTATTATACACTTCAATTTAAGGCGTTCGCAAGGTCGTACCGGACCCTGTTTCTTTTTCTCCCTGTTTTTCAATCACGTGTCCGAGCTCATTTCAGGAATCAACCTGTTCAATTTCAGGAATCCACCTGTTCGGTTTCAGCCTCAAATAACGAGCTTTAACACATTTTTCACGATAATCCGAGTTTCGGCGAATGCTGGTTTGTGGCACACCGGCACCCCCAAATGTCTTCTGTCGGTGCTCAAACTTTGCGTGGCCGCTTTATCTGACCCGAGGAACTTTCTATGTGATTTCCGGAGAATTTTGTTCCGGGAGCCCGGAATCCCGAAAAACCGTGTATTATACTCTTCAATTTCAGCCGTTCGGAAGGTCGTACCGGACCCTGTTTCTTTTTCTCCCTGTTTTTCAATCACGCGTTCGAGCTCATTTCAGGAATCAACCTGTTCGATTTCAGGAATCCACCTGTTCGATTTCAGCCTCAAATAACGAGCTTTAACACATTTTTCACGATAATCCGAGTTTCGGCGAATGCTGGTTTGTGGCACACCGGCACCCCCAAATGTCTTCCGTTGGTGCTCAAACTTTGCGTGGCCACATTTTATGACTAGAGGAACTTTCTATGTGATTTTCGGAGAATTTTGTTCCGGGACCTCGGAATCCCGAAAAACCGTGTATTATACACTTCAATTTCAGCCGTTCGGAAATTCGTACCGGACCCTGTTTCTTTTTCTCCCTGTTTTTCAATCACGCGTCCGAGCTCATTTCAGGAATCAACCTGTTCGATTTCAAAAATCCACCTGTTCGATTTCAGCCTCAAATAACGAGCTTTAACACATTTTTCACGATAATCCGAGTTTCGGCGAATGCTGGTTTGTGGCACACCGGCACCCCCAAATGTCTTCCGTTGGTGCTCAAACTTTGCGTGGCCACATTTTATGACTAGAGGAACTTTCTATGTGATTTCCGGAGAATTTTGTTCCGGGAGCCCGGAATCCCGAAAAACCGTGTATTATACACTTCAATTTCAGCCGTTCGGAAGGTCGTACCGGATCCTGTTTCTTTTTCTCCTTTTTTTTCAATCACGCTTCCGAGCTCATTTCAGGAATCAACCTGTTCGATTTCAGGAATCAACCTGTTCGATTTCAGCCTCAAATAACGAGCTTTAACACATTTTTCACGATAATCCGAGTTTCGGCGAATGCTGGTTTGTGGCACACCGGCACCCCCAAATGTCTTCCGTTAATGCTCAAACTTTGCGTGGCCGCTTTATCTGACCCGAGGAACTTTCTATGTGATTTCCGTAGAATTTTGTTCCAGGACCCCGGAATCCCGAAAAACCGTGTATTATACACTTCAATTTAAGGCGTTCGCAAGGTCGTACCGGACCCGGTTTTTTTTTTCTCCCTGTTTCAATCACGCGTCCGAGCTCATTTCAGGAATCAACCTGTTCGATTTCAGTAATCAACCTGTTCGATTTCAGCCTCAAATAACGAGCTTTAACACATTTTTCACGATACTCCGAGTTTCGGCGAATGCTGGTTTTTGGCACACCGGCACTCCCAAATGTCTTCCGTTGGTGCTGAGACTTTGCATGGCCGCTTTATCTGACCCGAGGAGCGTTCTATGTGATTTACGGAGAATTTTTCTCCGGGACCCAGAAATCCCGAAAAACCGTGTATTATACACTTCAATTTCATCCGTTCGGAAGGTCGTACCGGACCCTGTTTCTTTTTCTCCCTGTTTTTCAATCACGCGTCCGAGCTCATTTCAGGAATCAAGCTGTTCGATTTCAGGAATCAACCTGTTCGATTTCAGCCTCAAATAACGAGCTTTAACACATTTTTCACGATAATCCGAGTTTCGGCGAATGCTGGCTTGTGGCACACCGGCACCCCCAAATGTCTTCCGTTGGTGCTCAAACTTTGCGTGGCCGCTTTATCTGACCCGAGAAACATTCTATGTGATTTCCGAAGAGTTTTGTTCCGGGACCCCGGAATCCCGAAAAACCGTGTATTATACACTTCAATTTCAGCCGTTCGGAAGGTCGTACCGGATCCTGTTTCTTTTTCTCCCAGTTTTTCAATCACGCGTCCGAGCTCATTTCAGGAATCAACCTGTTCGATTTCAGGAATCAACCTGTTCGATTTCAGCCTCAAATAACGAGCTTTAACACATTTTTCACGATAAACCGAGTTTCGGCGAATGCTGGTTTGTGGCACACCGGCACCCCCAAATGTCTTCCGTCGGTGCTCAAACTTTGCGTGGCCGCTTTATCTGACCCGAGGAACTTTATATGTGATTTCCGGAGAATTTTGTTCCGGGAGCCCGGAATCCCGAAAAACCGTGTATTATACACTTCAATTTCAGCCGTTCGGAAGGTCGTACCGGATCCTGTTTCTTTTTCTCCCTGTTTTTCAATCACGCGTCCGAGCTCATTTCAGGAATCAACCTGTTCGATTTCAGCCTCAAATAACGAGCTTTAACTCATTTTTCACGAGAATCCGAGTTTCGGCAAATGCTGGTTTGTGGCACACCGGCACCCCCAAATGTCTTCCGTTGATGCTCAAACTTTGCGTGGCCGCTTTATCTGACCCGAGGAACTTTCTATGTGATTTCCGTAGAATTTTGTTCCGGGACCCCGGAATCCCGAAAAACCGTGTATTATACACTTCAATTTCAGGCGTTCGCAAGGTCGTACCGGACCCTGTTTCTTTTTCTCCCTGTTTTTCAATCACGCGTCCGAGCTCATTTCAGGAATCAACCGGTTCGATTTCAGTAATCAACCTGTTCGATTTCAGCCTCAAATAACGAGCTTTAACACATTTTTCACGATACTCCGAGTTTCGGCGAATGCTGGTTTGTGGCACACCGGCACTCCCAAATGTCTTCCATTGGTGCTCAGACTTTGCGTGGCCGCTTTATCTGACCCGAGGAGCGTTCTATGTGATTTACGGAGAATTTTTTTCCGGGACCCAGAAATCCCGAAAAACCGTGTATTATATATACACTTCAATTTCAGCCGTTCGGAAGGTCATACCGGACCCTGTTTCTTTTTGTCCCTGTTTTTCAATCACGCATCCCAGCTCATTTCATGAATCAGCCTGTTCGATTTCAGGAATCAATCTGTTCGATTTTAGGAATCAACCTGTTCGATTTCAGCCTCAAATAACGAGCTTTAACACAATTTTCACGATAATCCGAGTTTCGGTGAATGCTGGTTTGTGGCACACCGACACCCACAAATGTCTTCCGTTGATGCTCAAACTTTGCGTGGCCGCTTTATCTGACCCGAGGAACTTTCTACGTGATTTCCGTAGTATTTTGTTCCAGGACCCCGGAATCCCGAAAAACCGTGTATTTATACACTTCAATTTCAGCCGTTCGGAAGGTCGTACCGGACCCTGTTTCTTTTTCTCCCTATTTTTCAATCACGCGTCCGAGCTCAATTCAAGAATCAACCTGTTCGATTTCAGCCCTAAATAACGAGCTTTAACACATTTTTCACGATAATCCGAGTTTCGGCGAATCTTTGGTTTTGGCACACCAAGCACCCCCAAATGTCTTCCGTTGGTGCTCAAACTTTGCGTGGCCGCTTTATCTGAACCGAGGAACTTTCTATGTGATTTCCGTAGAATTTTCTTCCAGGACCCCGGAATCCCGAAAAACCGTGTATTTATACACTTCAATTTCAGCCGTTCGGAAGGTCGTACCGGACCCTGTTTCTTTTTCTCCCTGTTTTTCAATCACGCGTCCAAGCTCATTTCAGAATTAACCTGTTCGATTTTAGGAATCAACTTTGTTCGATTTCAGCCTCAAATAACGAGCTTTAACACATTTTTCACGATAATCCGAGTTTCGGCGAATGTTGGTTTTTGGCACACCGGCACCCCCAAATGTCTTCCGTTGGTGCTCAAACTTTGCGTGGCCGCTTTATCGACCCGAGGAACTTTCTATGTGATTTCGGGAGAATTTTGTTCGGAGCCCGAATTTGAAAAACCGTGTATTATACACTTCAATTTCGGCCGTTCGGAAGGTAAACCGGATCCTGTTTCTTTTTCTCCTGTTTTTCAATCACGCGTCCGAGCTCATTTCAGGAATCAACCTGTTCGATTTCAGGAATCAACCTAAACGATTTTTGACCTCAAATAACGAGCTTTAACACATTTTTCACGATAATCCGAGTTTCGGCGAATGCTGGTTTGTGGCACACCGGCACCTCCAAATGTCTTCCGTTGATGCTCAAACTTTACGTGGCAGCTTTATCTGACCCGAAGAACTTTCTATGTGATTTCCGTAGAATTTTGTTCCAGGACCCCGGAATCCCGAAAAACCGTGTATTTATATACACTTCAATTTCAGCCGTTCGGAAGGTCGTACCGGACCCTGTTTCGTTTTCTCCCTGTTTCTCAATCACGCGTCCGAGCTCATTTCAGGAATCAACCTGTTCGATTTCAGGAATCAATCTGTTCGATTTCAGTCTCAAATAACGAGCTTTAACACATTTTTCACGATAATCCGAGTTTCGGCAATTGCTGGTTTGTGGCACACCGGCACCCCCAAATGTCTTCCGTTGGTGCTCAAACGTTGCGTGGCCGCTTTATCTGACCCGAGGAACTTTCTATGTGATTTCCGGAGAATTTTGTTCCGGGAGCCCGGAATTCCGAAAAACCGTGTATTATACACTTCAATTTCAGCCGTTCGGAAGGTCGTACCGGACCCTGTTTCTTTTTCTCCCTGTTTTTCAATCACGCGTCCGAGCTCATTTCAGGAATCAACCTGTTCGATTTCAGGAATCCACCTGTTCGATTTCAGCCTCAAATAACGAGCTTTAACACATTTTTCACGATAATCCGAGTTTCGGCGAATGCTGGTTTGTGGCACACCGGCACCCCCGAATGTCTTCCGTTGGTGCTCAAACTTTGCGTGGCCATATTTTCTGACTCGAGGAACTTTCTATGTGATTTCCGGAGAATTTTGTTCCGGGAGCCCGGAATTCCGAAAAACCGTGTATTATACACTTCAATTTCGTACCGTTCGGAAGGTAAACCGGACCCTGTTTCTTTTTCTCCCTGTTTTTCAATCACGCGTCCGAGCTCATTTCAGTAATCAACCTGTTCGATTTCAGGAATCAACCTGTTCGATTTCAGCCTCAAATAACGAGCTTTTACACATTTTTCACGATAATCCGAGTTTCGGCGAATGCTGGTTTGTGGCACACCGGAACCCCCAAATGTCTTCCGTCGGTGCTCAAACTTTGCGTGGCCGCTTTATCTGACCCGAGGAACTTTCTATGTCATTTCCGGAGAATTTTGTTCCGGGACCTCGGAATCCCGAAAAACCGTGTATTATACACTTCAATTTCAGCCGTTCGGAAGGTCGTACCGGATCCTGTTTCTTTTTCTCCTTGTTTTTCAATCACGCGTCCGAGCTCATTTAAGGAATCAACCTGTTCGATTTCAGGAATCAACCTGTTCGATTTCAGCCTCAAATAACGAGCTTTAACACATTTTTCACGATAATCCGAGTTTCGGCGAATGCTGGTTTGTGGCACACCGGAACCGCCAAATGTCTTCCGTCGGTGCTCAAACTTTGCGTGGCCGCTTTATCTGACCCGAGGAACTTTCTATGTGATTTCCGGAGAATTTTGTTCCGGGAGCCCGGAATCCCGAAAAACCGTGTATTACACTTCAATTTCAGCCGTTCGGAAGGTCGTACCGGATCCTGTTTCTTTTTCTCCCTATTTTTCAATCACGCGTCCGAGCTCATTTCAGGAATCAACCTGTTCGATTTCAGGAATCAACCTAAACGATTTCAGCCTCAAATAACGAGTTTTAACACATTTTTCACGATAATCCGAGTTTCGGCGAATGCTGGTTTGTGGCACACCGGCACCTCCAAATGTCTTCCGTTGATGATCAAACTTTGCGTGGCCGCTTTATCTGACCCGAAGAACTTTCTATGTGATTTCCGTAGAATTTTGTTCCAGGACCCCGGAATCCCGAAAAACCGTGTATTTATATACACTTCAATTTCAGCCGTTCGGAAGGTCGTACCGGACCCGTTTCGTTTTCTCCCTGTTTTTCAATCACGCGTCCGAGCTCATTTCAGAAATCAACCTGTTCGATTTCAGTCTCAAATAACGAGCTTCAACACATTTTTCACGATAATCCGAGTTTCGGCGAATGCTGGTTTGTGGCACACCGGCACCCCAAATGTCTTCCGTTGGTGCTCAAACTTTACGTGGCCGCTTTATCTGACCCGAGGAACTTTCTATGTGATTTCCGGATAATTTTGTTCTGGGACCCCGGAATCCTGAAAAACCGTGTATTATACACTTCAATTTCAGTCGTTCGGAAGGTCGTACCGGACCCTGTTTCTTTTTTCTCCTGTTTTTCAATCACGCGTCCGAGCTCATTTCAGGAATAACCTGTTCGATTTCAAAAATCCACCTGTTCGATTTCAGCCTCAAATAACGAGCTTTAACACATTTTTCACGATAATCCGAGTTTCGGCGAATGTTGGTTTGTGGCACACCGCACCCCCAAATGTCTTCCGTTGGTGCTCAAACTTTGCGTGACCGCTTTATCTGACCCGAGGAACTTTCTATGTGATTTCCGGAGAATTTTGTTCCGGGAGCCCGGAATTTCGAAAAACCGTGTATTATACACTTCAATTTCAGCCGTTCGGAAGGTCGTACCGGATCCTGTTTCTTTTTCTCCCTGTTTTTCAATCACGCGTCCGAGCTCATTTCAGGAATCAACCTATTCGATTTCAGGAATCAACCTAAACGATTTCAGCCTCAAATAACGAGCTTTAACACATTTTTCACGATAATCCGAGTTTCGGCGAATGCTGGTTTGTGGCACACCGGCACCTCCAAATGTCTTCCGTTGATGCTCAAACTTTACGTGGCAGCTTTATCTGACCCGAAGAACTTTCTATGTGATTTCCGTAGAATTTTGTTCCAGGACCCCGGAATCCCGAAAAACCGTGTATTTATATACACTTCAATTTCAGCCGTTCGGAAGGTAAATCGGACCTGTTTCGTTTTCTCCTGTTTCTCAATCACGCGTCCGAGCTCATTTCAGGAATCAACTTGTTCGATTTCAGGAATCAATCATTCGATTTCGGTCTCAAATAACGAGCTTTAACACATTTTTCACGATAATCCGAGTTTCGGCAATTGCTGGTTTGTGGCACACCGGCACCCCCAAATGTCTTCCGTTGGTGCTCAAACGTTGCGTGGCCGCTTTATCTGACCCGAGGAACTTTCTATGTGATTTCCGGAGAATTTTGTTCGGAGCCGAATTCAAAACCGTGTATTATACACTTCAATTTCAGCCGTTCGGAAGGTCGTACCAGATCCTGTTTCTTTTTCTCCCTGTTTTTCAATCACGCGTCCGAGCTCATTTCAGGAATCAACCTGTTCGATTTCAGGAATCCACCTGTTCGATTTCAGCCTCAAATAACGAGCTTTAACACATTTTTCACGATAATCGAGTTTCGGCGAATCTTTGGTTTGTGGCACACGGCGCCCCGAATGTCTTCCGTTGGTGCTCAAACTTTGCGTGGCCATATTTTCTGACTCGAGGAACTTTCTATGTGATTTCCGGAGAATTTTGTTAAAAGGAGCCGGAATTCAGAAAAACCGTGTATTATACACTTCAATTTGGCCGTTCGGAAGGTCGCAGGACCCTGTTTCTTTTTCTCCTGTTTTTCAATCACGCGTCCGAGCTCATTTCAGGAATCAACCTGTTCGATTTCAGGAATCAACTGTTCGATTTGACCTCAAATAACGAGCTTTTACACATTTTCACGATAATCGAGTTTGGCGAATCTTTGGTTTGTGGCACACCGGAACCCCCAAATGTCTTCCGTCGGTGCTCAAACTTTGCGTGGCCGCTTTATCTCACCTGAGGAACTTTCTATGTCATTTCGGAGAATTTTGTTAGGGACCTCGGAATCCAGAAAAACCGTGTATTATACACTTCAATTTCGGCCGTTCGGAAGGTAAACCGGATCCTGTTTCTTTTTCTCCTTGTTTTTCAATCACGCGTCCGAGCTCATTTAAGGAATCAACCTGTTCGATTTCAGGAATCAACTTTGTTCGATTTGCCTCAAATAACGAGCTTTAACACATTTTTCACGATAATCCGAGTTTCGCGAATCTTTGGTTTGTGGCACACCGGAACCGCCAAATGTCTTCCGTCGGTGCTCAAACTTTGCGTGGCCGCTTTATCTGACCCGAGGAACTTTCTATGTGATTTCCGGAGAATTTTGTTAGGGAGCGGAATCCCAGAAAAACAGTGTATTACACTTCAATTTGGCCGTTCGGAAGGTCGTACCGGATCTGTTTCTTTTTCTCCCTATTTTTCAATCACGCGTCCGAGCTCATTTCAGGAATCAACCTGTTCGATTTCGGAATCAACCTAAACGATTTCGACCTCAAATAACGAGTTTTAACACATTTTCACGATAATCCGAGTTTCGGCGAATTTTGGTTTGTGGCACACCGGCACCCCCAAATGTCTTCCGTTGATGATCAAACTTTGCGTGGCGCTTTATCGACCCGAAGAACTTTCTATGTGATTTCCGTAGAATTTTGTTCCAGGACCGGAATCGGAAAAACCGTGTATTTATATACACTTCAATTTTTACCGTTCGGAAGGTCGTACCAGGACCCGTTTCGTTTTCTCCTGTTTTTCAATCACGCGTCCGAGCTCATTTCAGAAATCAACCTGTTCGATTTCAGCCTCAAATAACGAGCTTCAACACATTTTCACGATAATCGAGTTTCGGCGAATCTTTGGTTTGTGGCACACCGGCACCCCAAATGTCTTCCGTTGGTGCTCAAACTTTACGTGGCGCTTTATCTGACCCGAGGAACTTTCTATGTGATTTCCGGATAATTTTGTCTGGGACCCGGAATCTGAAAAACCGTGTATTATACACTTCAATTTGATCGTTCGGAAGGTCGTACCGGACCCTGTTTCTTTTTCTCCCTGTTTTTCAATCACGCGTCCGAGCTCATTTCAGGAATCAACCTGTTCGATTTCAAAAATCCACCTGTTCGATTTCAGCCTCAAATAACGAGCTTTAACACATTTTTCACGATAATCCGAGTTTCGGCGAATGCTGGTTTGTGGCACACCTGCACCCCCAAATGTCTTCCGTTGGTGCTCAAACTTTGCGTGGCCACATTTTCTGACTAGAGGAACTTTCTATGTGATTTTCGGAGAAATGACCTCCCGAACGGCTGAATTTGAAGTGTATAATACACAATTTTTCGGGATTCCAGGGTCCCAGAACAAAATTCTCCGGAAATCACACAGAAAGTTCCTCGGGTCAGATAAAGCGGCCACGCAAAATTTGAGTAGCAACGAAAGACATTTGGGGGTGCCGGTATGCCATAGACCAGCATTCGTCGAACCTCGAATAATCGTAAAAAATGTATTAATACTCGTTATCCGAGGCTGAAATCGAATAGGTGAACTCCTGAAATGACCTCTGACGCGTGATAGAAAAACCGGGATAAAAAGAAACAGGGTCTGGTACGACCTCCCGAACGGCTGAACTTGAAGTGTATAATACACGGTTTTTCGGGATTCTAGAGTCCCGGAACAAAATTCTCCGGAAATAACACAGAAATTTCCTCGGGTCAGATAAAGCGCTCACGCAAAATTTGAGTAGCAAAGGAAGACATTTGGGGGTGCCGGTATGCCATAAACCAGAATTCGTCAAACCTCGGATAATCGTGAAAAATGTATTAATACTTGTTATCCGAGGCTGAAATCGAATAGCTTAACTCCTGAAATGACCTCAGACGTGTGATAGAAAAACTGGGACAAAAAAAAACAGGGTCCGGTGCGACCTCCCGAACGGCTGAAATTGAAGTGTATAATACACAATTTTTCGGCATTCCAGGGTCCCGGAACAAAATTCTCCGGAAATCTCACTGAAAGTTCCTCGGGTCAGATAAAGCGGCCACGCAAAATTTGAGTAGCAACGAAAGACATTTGGGGGTGCCGGTATGCCATAGACCAGCATTCGTCGAACCTCGGATAATCGTGAAAAATGTATTAATACTCGTTATCCGAGGCTGAAATCGAATAGGTTAACTCCTGAAATGACCTTTGACGCGTGATAGAAAAATCGGGACAAAAAGAAACAGAGTCTGGTACGACCTCCCGAACGGCCGAATTTGAAGTGTATAATACACGGTTTTTCGGGATTCTAGAGTCCCTGAACAAATTCCGGAAATCACACAGAAAGTTCCTCGAGTCAGATAAAGCGCTCACGCAAAATTTGAGTAGCAACGGAAGACATTTGGGGGTGCCGGTATGCCATAAACCAGCATTCGTCGAACCTCGGTTAATCGTGAAAAATGTATTAATACTCATTATCCGAGGCTGAATCGAATAGGTGAACTCCTGAAATGACCTCTGACGCGTGATAGAAAAACCGGGATAAAAAGAAGCAGGGTCTGGTACGACCTCCCGAACGGCTGAATTTGAAGTGTGTAATACACGGTTTTTCGGGATTCTAGAGTCCCGGAACAAAATTCTCCGGAAATCACACAGAAAGTTCCTCGGGTCAGATAAAACATTTGAGTAGCAAAGGAAGACATTTGAGGGTGCCGGTATGCCATAAACCAGCATTCGTCGAACCTCGGATAATCGTGAAAAATGTATTAATACTTGTTATCCGAGGCTGAAATTGAATAGATTAACTCCTGAAATGACCTCAGACGTGTGATAGAAAAACTGGGACAAAAAGAAATAGGGTCCGGTACGACCTCCCGAACGGCTGAAATTGAATTGTATAATACACAATTTTTCGGGATTCCAGGGTCCCGGAACAAAATTCTCCGGAAATCACACAGAAATTTCCTCGGGTCAGATAAAGAGGCCACGCAAAATTTGAGTAGCAACGGAAGACATTTGGGGGTTCCGATATGCTATAGACCAGCATTCGTCGAACCTCGGATAATCGTAAAAAATATATTAATACTCGTTATCCGAGGCTGAAATCGAATAGGTGAACTCCTGAAATGACCTCTGACGCGTGATAGAAAAACCGGGATAAAAAGAAGCAGGTCTGGTACGACCTCCCGAACGGCTGAATTTGAAGTGTATAATACACGGTTTTTCGGGATTCTAGAGTCCCGGAACAAAATTCTCCGGAAATCACACAGAAATTTCCTCGGGTCAGATAAAGCGCTCACGCAAAATTTGAGTAGCAAAGGAAGACATTTGGGGGTGCCGGTATGCCTTAAACCAGCATTCGTCGAACCTCGGATAATCGTGAAAAATGTATTAATACTTGTTATCCGAGGCTGAAATCAAATAGCTTAACTCCTGAAATGACCTCTGACGCGTGATAGAAAAACCGGGATAAAAAGAAGCCAGGTCCGGTACGACCTCCCGAATGGCAGAAATTGAAGTGCATAATACACGGTTTTTCGGGATTCCAGAGTCCCGGAACAAATTTCTCCGGAAATCACACAGAAAGTTTCTCGAGTCATATAAAACGACCACGTTAAATTCTCCTGAGATGACCTCGGACGCGTGATAGAAAAACTGGGAGAAAAAGGAACAATGGCTGGTACGACCTCCCGAACGGCTGAATTTGAAGTGTATAATACACGGTTTTTCGGGATTCTAGAGTCCTGGAACAAAATTCTGCGAAAATCACACAGAAAGTTCCTCGGGTCAGATAAAGCGTTCACGCAAAATTTGAGTAGCAACGGAAGACATTTGGGGGTGCGGTATGCCATAAACCAGCATTCGTCGAACCTTAGATAATCGTGGAAAATGTATTAATACTCGTTATCCGAGGCTGAAATCGAATAGCTTAACTCCTGAAATGACCTCAGACGTGTGATAGAAAATCCGGGAGAAAAAGAAACAGGGTCCGGTACGACCTCCCGAACGGCTGAAATTGAAGTGTATAATACACGGTTTTTCGGGATTCCAGGGCCCCGGAACAAAATTCTCCGGAAATCACACAGAAAGTTCCTCGGGTCAGATAAAGCGGCCACGCAAAATTTGAGTAGCAACGGAAGACATTTGGGGGTGCCGGTATGCCATAAACCACATTCGTCGAATCTCGGATAATCGTGAAAAATGTATTAATACTCGTTTTTCGAGGCTGAAATCGAGTAGGTTAACTCTTGAAATGACGTCGGACGCGTGATAGAAAAACCGGGATTATTGAAGCATAGGAGTTTTCATTTTTGTACTCTTTTCTCTGATGCAATTTGTGCAAACTATACACGTTTTCGGAATTCTAATGTCACGGAAAAAGTTATCCGTAAATCAGACTGACGATTTGTCGGGTAAGATAAAACAGCCTCATAAAATATAAGAAGCAACCGCGGCCATTTCAGGTTGCCGGTGTGCGTTAAATCAGTCTCAAACTAAAATCGGATACTCGCTGAAATTGGATTAATACTTGTTATTTGGTTCTAAAATTAAATAGAGTAACTCCTGAAACGACCATAGACCCGTGGTAGAAAAAGCGGGAGAAAAATAAACACGACCCAGGATGGCCTCTCAAACGGCTGAAATTGAAGTGTATAATACACGTTTTTCGGGATTGTAAGGTCCCGGAAATAAAATGTCTGTTAAACACACCTATGATTTCTCGGGTCAGATAAAGCAGCCTCCCAAAATATGAGGAGCAACCGCGGAAATTTGAGGCTGCCGGCGTGCGTTAAACAAGTCTGAGACTTAAATCGGATGCTCGTTGAAATTTGTTTTATACTTGTTATTTGGTGCTAAAATTGAATGAGCTAACTCCTTTAACGACCTTAGACACGTGGTAGAAAAAGCGGGAGAAAAATAAACACGACCCGGGACGGCCTCTCGAACGGCTTAAATTGAAGTGTATAGATAAACGTTTTCCAGGGTTCTAAGGTCCCGGAAAAAAAATGTACGTATATCACAAGAGTGATTTCCCGAGTCAGATAAAGCAGCCTCGCATAATTTGAGGAGCAACAGCGGAAATTTGAGGCTGCCGGCGTGCGTTAAACAAGTCTGAGACTTAAATTGGATACTCGTTGAAATTAGTATAATACTTGTTATTTGGTGCTAAAATTGAATGAGCTAACTCCTTTAACGGCCTTAGACACATGGTAGAAAAAGCGGGAGAAAAATAAACACGACCCGGGACGGCAACTCAAACGGCTTAAATTGAAGTATACACGTCTTTTGGAATTCTAACGTCCCGGAAAAAAAAGTCCGTAAATCATAACTATGATTTGTCGGGTCAGATAAAACAGCCTCACAAAATTTAAGTAGCAACATCGGTCATTTCAGGTTGCCGGTGTGCGTAAAACAAGTCTCAAACTTAAATCGGATACTCGCTGAAATTGGATTAATACTTGTTATTTGGTGCTAAAATTAAATAGGGTAACTTCTGAAATGACCTTAGACCCATGGTAGAAAAAGCAGGAGAAAAACAAACACGTCCTGGGATGGCCTCTCGAACAGCTTAAATTGAAGTGTATAATACACGTTTTATAGGATTCTAAGGTCGTAGAAAAAAAATCTGTAAACACATATATGATTTCTCGGGTATAATAAAGATACCTCACGAAATCTGAGGAGCAACAGCGGCCATTTGAGACTGTAGGTGTGCGTTAAACCAGTCTCAAACATTAATCGGATAAAAGCGGGATAAAAATAAACACGACCCGGGACGGCCTCTCGAACGGCTTAAATTGAAGTGTATAATACACGTTTTTCGGAATTCTAAGATCCCAGAAAAAAATGTCTGTAAATCACAACTATGATTTATCGGGTCAGATAAAACAACCTCACAAAATTTAAGGCTCAACAGCGGCCATTTAAGGCTGCTTGTGTGCGTTAAACCAGTCTCAAACATAAATCGGATACTCGCTGAAATTGGTTTACTACTTGTTATTTGGTGCTAATATTGAATGATCTAACTCCTTTAACGACCTTAGACACGTGGTAGAAAAAGCGGGAGAAAAATAAACGCGACCCGGGACGGCCTCTCAAACGGCTTAAATTGAAGTATACACGTTTTTCGGAATTCTAAGGTCCAGGAAAAAAATGTCCGTAAATCACATCTATGATTTGTCGGGTCAGATAATACACCCTCACAAAATTTAAGGAGCAACAGCGGCCTTTTCAGGTTGCTGGTGTGCGTTAAACCAGTCTCAAACTTAAATCGGATACTCGCTGAAATTGGTTAAATACTTGTTATTTGGTGCTAAAATTAAATAGGGTAACTCCTGAAACGCCCTTAGACCCATGGTAGAAAAAGCGGGAAAAAAATAAATACGACCCGGGATGGCCTCTCGAAGGACTTAAATTGAAGTGTATAATACACGTTTTTCGGGATTCTAAGGTCCCGGAAATAAAATGTCCGTTAATCACACCTATGATTTCTCGGGTCAGATGAAAGCAGCCTCACAAAATATGAGGAGCAACATCGAAAATTTGAGGCTGTCGGCCGGCGTGCGTTAAACTAGTATGAGACTTAAATCAGTTACTCACTGAAATTGGTTTAATACTTGTTATTTGGTACTAAAATTGAATGAGCTAACTCCTGAAACGACCTTAGATACGTGGTAGAAAAAGCGGGAGAAAAACAAACACTTCCCGGGACAACCTCTCGAACGACTTAATTTGAAGTGTATAAATACACGTTTTTTGGAATTCTAAGGTCCTGAATAAAAATGTGCGTAAATCAAACCTATGATTTCTTGGGTCAGATAAAGCAGCCTCACAAAATTTGAGGAGCAAAAGCGGCCATTTTAGGCTGCCGGCGTGCGTTAAACCAGTCTTAGACATAAATCGGATACTCACTGAAATTGGTTTACTACTTATTATTTGGTGCTAAAAATGAATGAGCTAAGTCCTTTAACGACCTTAGACACGTGGTTGAAAAAGCGAGAGAAAAACAAACACGTCCCGGGACGGCCTCTCGAACAGCTTAAATTGAAGTGTATAATAATACACGTTTTATGGATTCTAAGGTCCCAGAAAAAAAATGTCTGTAAATTACACCTATGATTTCTCGGGTCAGATAAAGAAACCTCACAAAATTTAAGGCGCAACAGCGGCCATTTGAGTCTGTCGGTGTGCGTTAAACCAGTCTCAAACTTAAATCGGATATTCGCTGAAATTGGATTAATTCTTGTTATTTGGTGCTAAAATTAAATAGGGTAACTCCTGAAACTAGCTTAGACACGCGATATAAAAAGCAGGAGAAAAATAAACACGGCCTATGACGGCCTCTCGAACAGCTTAAATTAAGGTGTATAATACACGTTTTATGGGATTCTAAGGTCCCAGAAAAAAAAATGTCTGTAAATCACACCTATAATTTCTCGGGTCAGATAAAGCAACCTCACAAAACCTGAGGAGCAACAACGGCCATTTGAGACTGTCGGTGTGCGTTAAACCAGTCTCAAACTTAAATCGGATACTCATTGAAATTGGTTTAAAACTTTTAATTTGGTGCTAAAATTGAATGTGCTAACTCCTTTAACGACTTAGACACGTGGTAGAAAAAGCGGGCGAAAAATAAACACGATCCGGGACGGCCTCTCGAACGGCTTAAATTGAAGTAAATACACGTTTTTCGGAATTCTAAAGTCCCGGAAAAAAAATGTACGTAAATCACACCTATGATTTCTAGGGTCAGATAAAGTAGCCTCAGAAAATTTGAGGAGCAACAGTGGCCATTTGAGACAGACTGTGTGCGTTAACCCAGTCTCAAACTTAAATCGGATACTTGTTGAAATTGGTTTAAAACTTGTTATTTGGTGCTAAATTTGAATGAGCTAACTCCTTTAATGACCTTAGACACGTGGTAGAAAAAGCGGGCGAAAAATAAACACGACCAGGGACGGCCTCTCGAACGGCTTAAATTGAAGTGTATAATACATGTTTTATGTGATTCTAAGGTCCCAGGAAAAAAAAAAAGTTTGTGAATCACACCTATGATTTCTCGAGTAAGATAAAGCAACCTCACAAAATCTGAGGAGCAACTGCGGCCATTTGAGACTGTCGGTATCCGTTACACCAGTCTCAAACTTTAATCGGATACTAGTTGAATTTGGTTTACTATTTGTTATTTGGTACTAAAATTAAATAGGGTAATTCCTGAAACAACATTAGACACGTGGTAGGAAAAGCGGGAGAAAAATAAACACGACCTGGGATGGCCTCTCGAATGGCTTAAATTGAAGTGTATAATACACGTTTTTCGGAATTCTAAGGTCCCGAAAAAAAATGTCCGTAAATCACACCCATGATTTGTCGGGTCAGATAAAACAGCCTCACAAAATTTAAGGAGCAACAGCGGCCATTTGAGGCTGCCGGTGTGCGTTAAACCAGTCTCAAATTTAAATCGGATACTCGTTGAAATTGGTTTAAAACTTTTTATTTGGTGCTAAATTTGAATGAGCTAACTCCTTTAATGACCTTAGACACGTGGTAGAAAAAGCGGGCGAAAAATAAACACGAGCCGGGACGGCCTCTCGAACGGCTTAAATTGAAGTGTATAATACATGTTTTATGTGATTCTAAGGTCCCAGAAAAAAAAATGTCTGTGAATCACACCTATGATTTCTCGAGTAAGATAAAGCAACCTCACAAAATCTGAGGAGCAACTGCGGCCATTTGAGACTGTCGGTATCCGTTACACCAGTCTCAAACTTTAATCGGATACTCGTTGAAATTGGTTTACTATTTGTTATTTGGTACTAAAATTAAATAGGGTAATTCCTGAAACAACACTAGACACGTGGTAGGAAAAGCGGGAGAAAAATAAACACGACCCGGGACGGCCTCCCGAATGGCTTAAATTGAAGTGTATAATACACGTTTTTCGGAATTCTAAGGAAAAAAATGTCCGTAAATCACACCCATGATTTGTCAGGTCAGATAAAACAGCCTCACAAAATTTAAAGAGCAACAGCGGCCATTTGAGGCTGCCGGTTTCCGTTAAACCAGTCTCAAACTCAAATCGGATACTCGCTGAAATTGGTTTACTACTTGTTATTTGGTGCTAAAATTAAATAGGGTAACTCCTGAAACAACCTTAGACCCGTGGTAGAAAAAGCGGGAGAAAAATAAACACGACCCGGGATGGCCTCTCGAACGGCTTAAATTGAAGTGTATAATAAACGTTTTTCGGGATTATAAGGTCCCGGAAATAAAATGTTCGTTAATTAGACCTATGATTTCTCGGGTCAGGTAAAGCATCCTCACAAAATTTGAGGTGCAAATGCTGAAATTTGAGGCTGCCGGTGTGCGTTAAACCAGTCCTAAGCTTAAATCGGATACTCGCTGAAATTGGTTTAATACTTGTTATTTGGTGCTAAAATTAAATAGGGTAACTCTTGAAACGACCTTAGACACCTGGTAGAAAAAGCGGGAGAAAAATAAACACGACCCGGGACGGCCTCTCGACGGCTTAAATTGAAGTGTATAATACACGTTTTTCGGAATTCTAAGGTCCCGGAAAAAAAAATGTCCATAAATAACACCTATGATTTGTCAGGTCGGATAAAACAGCCTCACAAAATTAGAGGAGCAACAGCGGCCATTTGAGGCTGCTGAAGTGCGATAAACCAACCAGAGGCTTAAATCGAATACTCGTTGAAATTATTTTAATACTTGTTATTTGATGCTGAAATTGTATAGAGTAACTGCTGAAGCGACCGTAGACACGTGGTAGAAAAATCGGGAGAGATAGAAACGTGACTTTTACGGCCTTCCAAACGGCTCACATTGAACATTATATTGAAGTGTATAATACACGATATTCGTTGTTCCAGGTTCCGGAACAAAAAATTTCGTAAATCGCACGGTTTCTAAGGTCATATAAAATAAAAGCAAAATATCATGGTTGTCAAAATGAAACTTGGTCATAATTTTTTGAATGATGAAAAAAAAAGAGTGTTTAATAACAGATTTCGTAGAATTGTAATTTTATTGATAGGGATCCAACATTGTGGACATGGGTCGTTCAAATTAGCAGTACTATACAATTCGCTCTTAATCATAAATAAATAGAGATCATGTATACTGTATAGGCGCTTTGGACATAACATTTACCTAATTCTTCTGATTGCGGATATTCATTCATGTTAATGGTTCAATAAATTGAATTGGGTAATTGATACTCCTATTGAATCAATTTAGAAAAGAACGTTGATATATTTATCAAGAAGCATAGTACTAAGTAGTTGATAGCCTCTCTCAGTTGGATGATAGCTATCCCAAAACAAGTACTTGGTATCGTCCGAGCAAACTGGATCAAATTGGTTGCATAGGACTGCAACTTCAATTATCCCTGTACCGCAGCATCCTCGTGTCACTTGTTCTAACCCTAAATCATTAGTTCCAAAAGCCCAAATCATTAATTGAATATCGGAATAAAACCTAAACATGTACTCTTTCCGTTTCTCATTTGTTTACTTTTTATATTCATTGTGTGGGGATATTTTAATTAAAGGTTAAACAAATGATTGGGACGGAGGGAGTAATATGTCCTGAACTTTTAGAAATAGAAGGAGAGATTACGTACCGTGGTTAAGAGGATGTTGGATCAAGTCAAGCAACGGAGAGTAGATATCAATGTAGACGACTTTGGCATCATAATATCTGTTAGAAAGTGAATCAAGTTTGATTTCCAGCTTGGAATTGAAGACTTGTGCTACATTGTTGTAATTCTCGGCACAA
The DNA here is from genome assembly GCF_048544455.1 of Silene latifolia. NCBI lineage: Eukaryota > Viridiplantae > Streptophyta > Magnoliopsida > Caryophyllales > Caryophyllaceae > Silene > Silene latifolia. Next base: position 332,606 of record NC_133535.1, on the reverse strand, counting down.
TTCCTAAAAATTCCTCCAGCTAGTGTTCTTTGTGATGGCACGCATCCTATTGGTGGTGCACCGAATACTCCTATTCTTCGTGCCCCGAGTTCATATAGATCCTGTACGTTCAATTCCAATTTTTTCATCTTATAATATGTCGAAAATTTGTCAAACTCAAACGTGCTTTCAAATAAGGATACGATAATGGCTGGCTAATAGGGATGGCAATGGGTAGGGTCTGGGTAGGGTCCGCCTAGACCCGGACCCGACCCGAGATTTTCCCATTGGACCCGTACCCGACCCAGACCCGCAAGGGTCTAAAATTTGAGGACCCATACCCGGACCCTATGGGTAAGGGTAGAGTCTGGGTCTACCCGCGGGTCCGAGTTTCAGCCACTTTAGTAACAAGATTAACAGCTATAGGGTCTATAATATTAAAAAAAAATCATACTACTTTAACATTATGAGTTTATTAATCTATAGAGTTAATGGTGGTTGTCGGTCGTCGGCTATTAGAGAGGTGGTTGCCAGTCGCGTATCAGTGCTGTGGTGGTGGTTTTCTTGTGTCAGTGGTGGAGTGGTGGTATTGTCAGAAGGGTTTGGTTGAGTTTTATCACTTTATGGGATGAGGGAAGAGAAAGAGATTTTAGTCGGATTTCTACAGTCTACCAGTATGAATTCAGAAAAGTTGTAATTTTGATTTTTTTTCTTTAATAAAGGGTCTAAGGGTCGGGTATGGGTCTCATAACTTAGACCCGGACCCGAAATATTTTCTTAAGACCCATACCCGACCCATATCCATTGGGTCTGAAAAAATGAGACCCATACCCGACCCATTAGGGTCCGACCCTCAGGATCTGGGTCGGGTCCCCGACCCACTGCCATCCCTACTGGCTAGGTCATGCATGTACAAATTGGCACCAACTCGGTTGAAATATGAAATGATAACTCATGCTTCAATTCATATCATGTTCAAAAACCGACATTCTAAATTTCTAATAATGCATGCTATATCGACCTATATATCGTCTTCTAAGTTAAATGATGTGCATTAAAATAAAGAAGGGAAACAACAAAAAGAGAAAGAAGAAGAGAGTATATATGTAACCTGGACAAAAGAAGAAGCGGTATTGGCTAAGAAAGAGGCGTAATCATCAACATCATACATAATCCTACGACTTGGGATGACAAAGTAGGTGTTGGCAATATCATCACTTCCGGCCACTACTAGGAATATACTGTTCTTCATTATATATTCCGTCCTCTCTTCTCCCACCATTTCTCTCACTCTTGCTTTGTATTCTTTCAAATATTCTAGCTGCTCCGATAGTGATATTACTGACTGCATTTAACGCATTTTAATTAGTCAGCAACTTTAGACATACACCACCAATATGAGAGCATTATATTGTTATAAGGTGTATGCACATACCGCAAGAGTACTAGTCAAAGGGTCGTAACCAGCACCTCCAGAAGCGAAACTGACACCCGTAAGGAGATCTTGTGGACTTATACTTGGGTCAAGATATGCTCCCACACTTTGTTTTATTGATAACATTTCCGCTGTCAGGTACATACATAAAATGGTTTAACTTTATTAATGAGCACCCAATAAAATTATGAAGGCCTTCACTAATACGGTAATAAACTATCACCTTTGCTCTACAACACTTGACGGATATGTTTTTTAAAGCACCGTCTTCTTTCGTCAAATGATCAGAAAGCCTCAGATGGATGAGTACAGTGTTGGGGACAGATACTAATTTAATTTAATTTCGAGTTGATATTTGTTTTAACTTGGTGGCCACCTTCAATTAGTGTATGTGTATTTAGTAAATACGGATTTCCACGTATTAGTACGAATGTACTCCGTATCATGTATTACGATGACCATTTTTTATATGATCATCGACTTATATAGAGTAGTCTATTAAATAAGTACGGAGTATCTTCTTCTCTCGTGCACTTGAAAAAGTTCCGGTTAAGCTAGCTAGCTAGTTTAGCAAAGGTGAGTACGTAAAAGAATTTTTGATAAAATAAAATAAAAGCTCTTGATACATAAAACAACGGAGTACCTATGAAGTCAGTGGGGATCCTTCCGTTGCTGAATCGGCCAGTAGGAATTCCGCCCATGAAATCTTGGCCATAAGGTGGGAAATTACACTTTATTATTGTGTTTATGTAGTTATTGTTTCCGGGATCTATTATAGAATCTCCCAACCCGAAAATTGCCGGAACCGTCACGTTCGGAGGGAGCTTGATTCTGGCTGTTGCACTTGCTGTAATATAAATAGGGTTGATGATGTTGAAGAGCAGGAATAATATAGACAACCACAAATAACGTAGTAACAAATAGCAACAACAATTTTGCATGGTGCCTACAAATAAACTCACACAAAAACAATTTCTTTTTAACTTTTATTTAACTTTTTCCTACAATGTTGGAAAATAAAACTACGTACGGAATACATGATATTTCTCGCATGTGTATATATACTCGTAAACTTTTGTGTTATTCTCTCATACTACACATACTTAAGTAAAATTAATTTATACTAATAAAATAAAAGAATTTTGCAAAAAAATATATATAATGTATTAAGTTTTAGTGTTTTTGAATTGAATGGCCCCATAAGCCCATAATATAGGAAACAGAACTACTAATTTATTAAAGTTTATATTATCCATTTATTTTTTTATTATGAAATATTTTAATAAAAAATGAATAAAATGATTGAAAAATTGGAAGAAATATACAATACACTAATTTGCTTAGCTATATGGGTATTCTCTTTTCGTGATAACGTTGAAGTTTCAAGTCATAAATAATACAGAGTATAATGTGGTTAGAAAGACCTAAAAGAAGTGTGAAGTGTGACCCTACCTGGAATTGGATAAATTCTAGGGAGTACTTGGTTTGTCTCTGCTTCACTTATTATAATCAGCACCTCCATCCTAAATTTAGAGCAATGTATATTATTGGTAAAGTATGATTGTATAGTAGTTATACTCATTTATAAACCTCATGATAGTGAGAGGTGTGAAATAATCACATGTAGGTCTCCCATATCGGAGAAATAGGGAAGAATGATCTAGCTTATAACTTAAGGGGTTACTTTATTTATTGTCAATTGGTTTTAGGATGGAACCTCCTTGGACTTGTAAAGCTAACATTCCCGACAGGCGCGGTCTAGGCCCATGTGCGATTCTAACAAGAGGTTACAAATTAAATTCGTGGGAAAGATTTCAATAATATATATGACGCTCAAAATATTGTATAAGACGGTATCTATCTTAAATTTAAAACGGTGAAATAGGAGGAACATTGGACAAAAGCAAAAAGCTAGGTTGTCTCGTGTATTCAATTCAAGTTAGTGTTATTTACGTATTTTAATCCTAAGACGAATATAAAGAGGTCTGTCAAGAGTGAAGATAAACCAAGTGTTTTTTTTTTTTTTTTGACAACCAACCAAGTGGTTTATGATGTGTATGTATATTATTAGTGAATAATAGTGTGAGCGGTTGAATGCAAAAAAGAAGAGCAAGTCAAGCTTCTCGTGTGTCATCTTTAAGCTTTTTACACACAGTAAACTCATGTTTAACATACACACACCATTACAGCTACTCTTCAAAGCTTTATGCACTCACTCTTCAACCATACCGACTTCCAATTTGTAGCTCAAGTTTGTTACGTACGTACAGGTGTACGTTGATGGTGCGTAGTAATATTTCGTTAGGATTGTATTGTTTTGATGGAAAAGAATGAATAGTTGGATTAGCAGCATAAGCAGAGGATTAGTTGCCAATTGAGTGATAAGAATAATGGTAAGAGAGACAATAATTCACAAGTGTGGTGGCAGTGAGAGTAAGAGTTGATAGACAGTTGGGAATTGGGATGGGATTTAATATCATCATTATCATTATAAACTAATCACTCTAACCGTCTAATTAATATTCAGGACAAAGACCTGCTTAAATAATAATATATGGACTCCAATCATAACATACTCTAAGAAATGATGCATCAAATGACTTCATTCTTTGGATGTTAATCATCCTCGTGTTGTTTCCCTTTATTCATTCCAATTTCCAACTCACATCTCAACATCATTACCACTCACATCTCAACATTTGGAACATTCAATTATAAGTTATTGAATGATATCACTAAAAATTCATTTATAAAAATAGTCTTCCCACAAATAATTTTAACAAATAAATCCAACCTGACCCGAATCCAATACAACTACATACAACTCGCCGCTATATCCATTACTCTACCGAAATTGAGATCGAGGATTAATACAATATAATGTATATACGAGCCAATCTCACGATGATTTATCACAAGACCCGTTTCATATGAGATTTTGTAATAAAACTATATTATACTAAATGGCAATGACATCCAGTCCATCCACTATGAGGATGCAACCGCTAATTTTGAGAGACTACTAGTATGAAAATGAAAGGATGAGAAAATCCAAAATGTAGATATTATACTCGTATTTAATGGAAGGGAAGAATTATCAATAAGGCCGCTTGTCACAACCAACTTTATTATTGGACTAAGTTGGGCCAGGGATCTCCTTTTGAGTCTTCGTTTTCCTAATTATACTCAACTTGAAAAACTAGTGCACAATTTTTACGTATCAGTTAGGATTGAACTCGTAAAAATTAAGGGTAAGTGAGCAAGGTGCAGAAACAAACACGATATTACTATATCATACTGAATTAGCATAAGTTCACATTGTTGGAGAAACAAGAAAGGCCCCCAATATACAATGCTGATCCAGTTCGGAAATCAGCAAGTTCCAAAATGAAACAAGATTGTACCCACAAAAGTTGATCATTTGTCCTTAGATTATTAAGCGCACAACTCAACTCACAACTCACAACTCACAACCAAACTAATGAAAATGGAACTTGATACAAGGCAAAACTAAAGGAAGGGAGACAAATCAATGAGCACTCACGATAAACGGTTGCTGGCAAACTCCGCACTCTATCGTCTCTGATCCCGATGAAGGAACTTGGACCTGATTCCATGGCCCGCATAAGCAGATCAGCAGATTAAAATTAAAAGCAAAAGAAGCAAACCACCCCACTGAGTTAATCCACAACACAAACCTGTAAATGGACTGTACAAGTAGGACAGGCAACTTCCCTCATTCGCTTCCCAGAACTTTCTGACTTTGACTTCGAACCTGCAACCCCACTTGACTTAGCAACTACCACGCTAAACAGCTTAGTACCTTCGTTTCAAAAGGTGTGCCTAGGCGCTGTGAGGCGCCAGCCAGGCCGCATCAGACACAGTGAGGCGCATGGGATACAAAAGGCGCACCTAAGGCGCATGAGGCACACCCAAGGCGCAACTAGTGAGGCACACCAAGGCGCATCAGCGTGCAATTCCATATTTTTTCCCAAATTCTTTTATTTTAACCTTGTTTTCTCCCCCTTATCCTTAATTTTCACTTTTAAAGTACATGTGAGCCCTCTTTAAAAAAAAAAAAAAAGGGATTATTTTCCCACAAAATTTGATTGTAAAATATGGATGTTCTTCTGAAAATCAGTGAGCCTCGTGCGCAAAAGGCTCGCGCCTTGCGCCTCAGCACCTTGGGACCCCATCGCCTCAGTGCGCCTTGCGCCTTCTCAAACTAAGCAGCTTACGGAGTATTATGCAACTTCTGTAATCTAGTTCGCATAAAAGGCCTTTAGGCTGACTTGTATGCTATAACTGCTAAACATTATACTTCGGCTACAATATCATCTGGGTCAAATGAATGTCATCCTCTCTAAAATTGTGGCAGATTGATAGACCTCTCGTGGAAGGTTGTATCAAGCGTCTATGCGGAAGAGATTTGTTTGGTTTAGTCAAGTTTGTATTTGGGTATTCGCTTGAATATTAATTGCATAATCTTTTGTAGAAAAAAAGGCTGAAGTGCATGCACAGACAGAGCACTACAAGTACAAACAAATCTAAAGCAAGAGGCCGGGCTTACCAGAAGATATTCTCAGATTCTTTTCCATTTCCTCCTGTCATAATAATCAGTTAAAAACAAAAGTTAGAATCCGGGCAAACTAGCATTCCATTTTCAAACAGAAGCCATGCATATCAGCGCAGACGCAAATCACTTCTCAATAACACCTCTAGTTTATCCTTTGTGTATCGGTCAGTCCGTTCATGGTAATTATACTGCTGAACCTTAATCAGATCTATTGCTTCAGAAAACAGAATGTATATGTAGAGATTATATAATTGCTACAAGAACAGGGCAAACTGTAGCTTCGACACTATCATTTGGAGGAGGGTATACAAAATAAAACCATAGTAAAAAAACGAAAAGAAGCACGTCTCAAGCACACGTAAAATTATCTATTACCTGGAGCTTCTTAGCAAGGTCTTCGTGACTCTGAAAAGTTACTGGCCTGCTAGCTGCTTCCTTGGCCTTGCTAAGCCTATGAGTTACTTCTGCCTGTGATTAATACACATATGAACACATCGCTCATTCATTCCATATGTAAGACAATAAATTCTCAAGATAATGAACTCTCCAGCACTACATCTTACACTAATGCAACGGAAACCATTATAGCCGCATATCAACACACTAATTCAATAAGGCTAAAGGATCAAGAAACAGGGTATTTCTTTTCTTTTTTCCAAGTGGAAGAAAAAGATGTAATGCTTGTACCCCCACATAATACTAAGAGGAAACTCGCCCACACACTCGTACCCCCATAAGCCATACAAAGTCGAATCTTTTACGCTGTTTCAATATATACCAGTTACCGTGTACATCCTCTCATACACCCGTGCCTTTATATATATGATCAAAAGAGAACCCCGCAACATGACAAATATGGTTTGTTGAACGTAATCTCTGAACGATGAGCAGAAAACCGTTGGTGGCCACTCACCAATCTCCACCACCTCATTCTCATAATGACTTTTAAAATCCGTAAAAAGACGAGTAAATCTATCACTCAAGGACTAACATACATGTACCTTATATAGAACCTTCTAAAATCATCTAAAATTTCTCGCATATCTGTAAATCAATAGAGAAGGAGAATGCATACCATGCATCGATCACACACACGAACTGGCTGAGCGTTCTCCTCAGACGTAAGAGGGGTTCTTCCCTGCGTGCATTTGTCGCAAAATACATCTCCACAATTGCGACAGTGATGCTAACACATAAAACACACTAAGTCAATGATACTTTGTTTCATCAAATAAGCATGTATGAGAAACACATACAACATATCTGATCAATACGTTGCACATACTCTACGATTGAAAGCACCAAAGTCTGATCCACAACCAGTGCACTTGGATACTGCTTCATCTGGAACCTGGTAAGATAAAGACAGCTAGCAATAAGTACCACTCAAAACCCTGGAAGGCCAGAGAAATCATTTTGAAACCCCAGCCAACCCTTCTCTCAAACAACAGAAAATTATAAACAAAAAATATCAACAGTACCAAGAACGACAAAATTGGGTTCGTGTCTTTGTGAGATTTGGAAGATGGTTCATTTATCTTTTTGGTGGTTAACAACCTACTCGGGAGGAAAGGAATCATCATAATTTAATCATGACAGTGTTACTTGTCAAGAATATAAGATCCTTCTTTTTAAGTTATTGAATAGTTGAAGTCAAGTGCTCCACTCTCACAGGGAACTGTAATTTTTGTTCTATGTACATAAGAGTACTCATGACGGGCTTAAGAGCTTAAGGTTCTAGCTCTTCCTTTTATGCTAATGTCATCCCTTTTGGCCTTTTGTGTCTTTTGGCTTACGGGCATCACCTATTGGTGTCCTTTAATTGATATCATCATACTTGTCAAAAAGTTAAAAAAAAAATATATATTATTATTACCATTTGAGGCAAAGATACACTTTTTTTTTTTACTTGAACACCATCTGTAAAGCAAAATGGTTCAAATGTTGAACCATCTATGCTTCTTGTATTCTGAAGTAGGAACTAGGAACCCATCAACGCAATTCTCCACGTAGTTTTTAGTATCAGTCATCTAATCACATTCCTATGTGTTTAACACATGGATAAGGTTATTCACAGTCACATTTACCACCCTTGCCCCGCCATAAGAGGGACCCTTTCAAGCACAAAGGTATAAATAATACTTCCATCAATGGTTCTTAATATATGTCGCCTCACAGATCGAGGTACGCTCTCCAACCTCTAGTATCTCCAGAATATAGGAGTAAAATTTACTCCCTCCAATTTACTTATATTTAATGCATATATGAATTTAGAAATATGAGTATAGATACCAATACTTGTGTTTCGTTCCTTTTTTTCACCTCAATGATAAACTATAGTACTGGGATTTCCAAGTGTTACAAAAATAATCCTCATCTTTTCATTTTAAAATGAAAGTTCCAAATGGCATACCCATGTCTACGTATTGAGTGTCTCAGATAGGTATATGCAAAGTAATATGAAGAGTAAGAGAATCCTATATGATATGATGTATATAATACATGTCCCTGAGGTGCAAAAAAAAACGTACAAGTATCTTTACTTCTAAACTCGTGTGTATAAATATGAATATGGAAAGTAATTCTGGATTGAAGGCATATAAAACTACACGTATGAGAGTTTTCTACACGAGTAGAATGGTGGCAATTTGTGTGAAATTGAAAGTCAAAGGCCTTGGCAATAATGAAATTTCAAGTTCACAACTCCTCTTGAGCAGAAGAAGATAGTTTATACCCCCATACCCTCCCCCCACCCCTTTATCAAATGACAAGCCCTAGTTGAAACTCAACGTTACTCCATCCCCTTCCGGAGACAGGAAAAAGGGAAACCGGCGAACCAGCAATGATACTAGCATTCTTTTCCATTCTTCTTTTACATTTTCTCAGCAGGGTAACAACTAACAACCACAACCGAGCCACACAAACAACACAAAAGCTTTACATAGTACAGTGAGAATAACAAGCTCCAACAACTATTGTAAACTCATAATACATATCATGACCGCCATTATCAGTTCAAAGGGCTGGCAACAACTGATGCACATTAGAAATAGCATGTATACTTCAGAAAGATAAACTCCAAGGAAAAATAATGATAAATAGGCTCAAAGAACACTGCCTATGAACACCTAGTAGATATTTAACAAAAAGTAACATAGGCAACTCAAATTGAAATTCCAGCTCACGTCACAGGACTCAGAAAACATTTCCAGAGAGCCATATTGATTTCTCAAATGCACTACCAGAATATCAGGAGCGAATTATTGATCCTCAGTTACTGGAAAAACAATAGATATAGAAGGGAAGGGGGGTCATAGTATTGAAAGACAAAGTCAAGCACATACCCAATGATCTTTTTCTTCGTTCACGGGTTTGAGTTTGGTTATCCAGTCACCCAACCCTTTCTTCTTTTCTGAAGGCACCTCCAGAGATTTAGAAGCCTCGGAAGGCCTGATCCTTCCACCCATCTCCTTGAACTGTGATAATGAACACGGGAAAAAAATCGTGCATCAAAATCAACAATCAAGATACTTTACGGCTCATAGGGTTCCAAGTGGTTTTCAGATATGAGTCTATCCCTGCACCTAAACCCAGAACACTCACTCAAACAAATCGTTGGCAGTGTCTCCCTAAATGCAGCTATAAACATGACCTCAATCTCAAAGATAATGAAGGTTCCATTCATATAGTATATAAAACTAATCTAAAACCACTGAGGCAGGTAACCTTTGCCCAGTCCAACCCTCAACCTTTAGTGATTCCTCTGCCCATATGTAACTTAGGTGATATCTCAATCACCTCCACGCAGAGGGGTAGTACTTAGTAGGATGTAATATTGGTAACTACAAGCTCAATGAGCCTCCAATATTTAGTAAGGTGTTGCAGTTACGGTGATGAGATTAGATGTTAGTATCTTGTGAAGTATTTATGAGTTAACCTCCTATATGAACTCTGAAGTATTTGTGGTAGCCTAAGAAGATAACTTCATAAAGACATAAAAGCATGTTTGATTCAGATATTGGGTGGGGAAGAAATGGATTCAGAATGACAAAAACCGATTCTATATATGCATGTAAATTCGTCACTACACAACTCCATTCCTAATGTGTTCTCCCTGCCTCCAAGAAACAGGCTCCCGGTCCTCTGGCCCATAAAGGTTTCATTTTGGTAACATGGATTAGACCACAAAAAGAATTAATAAGAAAAGATTATTCCATCATGCTGCCCTACCAACAATCTCATCGCCAAATGCAGATCTCCTAAGTCACTCTTACTCCATATCAATCAACCTCCTCTTCCATCACCATAAGCTACCGCAAAAAGAGTCCGTTGGTTGGTAATGATGCCTAATCTCAAGGTCCCTCTCCTTGAATATGCAGGAGCCGGAAACCCCTCTCTTATATCCAAAGCATAGATTTAAAAGCACTCATTGGTCATAAGTACTGAGAAGACCTAAGAATGGGCGGTCACATCCAAGTATCCAACTATGGCACAAGCATGAAGGTAACTATGAGTTAATGTAGTATAACCAGCAATGCAGCAATTACAGTCGTTATCAACAAAAAAAAAAAAAAAAAAGGTGTAAACATATGATCGATTAGACTGATGAGAGAAGGGCAACAAACCTGGACGGTGGCAGCGGTGACTGTGTCGAGAATTGTATTTGTAGTATAAGTATTTGACTGTAATCTAATGCGCCTTGGGTCGATATCAACGGGGGTCTTTGACCAGAATGCAAAGGTAGATGAATCAATTTTCTGCATGAGAAGAGAAAGTAATATGTAATGAGATGATACCCCCAATAAAAAAAAGAGAAAGTGTAAGTGTTGAATAAAGAAAGAAAGGTGGCATAAACTGACATCACAACGAGTGACAGTGTCAAGTGGATATATTCTCAAAGTACGACTTGTGTTAGGATCAAGCATGCGGATTCCATCCAAACCGACCTGGAAGGGGAGATGTTATTGAAATGAAACAAAGTGGTAATGGAGGTGAGTTGAGGAAAAGCAACAAGTAAGATGAATGAGGATAAAGAGGGGTACCATGCAAATGACATCCATGGTAGACTGGGATCCAGACTCAGGCAAGAGCTTGACCTTGAATTTCTGGACACCACCCTGAACATCAGGTTTATCGTCGACCTTAGGGACTGCCCTGACAACCTTGAGAGATGGAGTGGAAGTGTGAGTCTTATCGTGCTTGTCAGGGAAGCTAATAGGCCTGCCATAATCATCGAACAAACCAGACCAAGTTTGGGAGTTTGAGGATGATTTAGAAGAGGTGCCAGTGCCACGTGCTCCATAAGGCTCATGTTTGCCTTGGTAAGCGTAGACCCCGTCATCGTTGTAGTTGTAGTCATATCCACTAACGGCGGGGGAGGCGGAAGTGGGCCTAGTTGAGGGTGCAGTCCCATAGGCGGTTAAATTAGGATCAAGGTAGGCGGATCCGGAGTGATCATATTTGGGGGCGTAGGAAGGGGTATTAGGGTTAGGGTTGGTATTATTATAATCGTAAGGAGTCGGAGGGTAATTAAGGGAAGGAGGGTTGGGATCGTAAGGAGTTGGGTAATTGGGGGAAGAATGGGAGTAATTGGGGGGAGAATGATCGTAATTGGGTGGAAAATAGGAGGGTGGTGGGTTGTTGTTGTTGTAGTGGAGGTGAGTATCGGGTTGGTGGTGGGTGGGCGGGGGAGGAGGATCGGAAAGAGGAGGAGGAGGAGGAGGGTAAGAAGGGTAATTGTACGAATAAGAAGAGGCAGAAGAAGAGTAATCGGTGAAGGGTGGTGCGGAGGCGGAACTAGTGGTAGTCGGTGGCGGTGGTGGATAGTAGTATGGCGTCGACGGATATTCTCCTCCTGGTTGATGCATTTCACCACAACTAATAGAATATGAATACCAAGAGAGAGAGAGAGAGAGAAAGACTGAATGAATTAAAATAGTATATGACTTGATTGTCAACTCACTCCATTTTTCATCAAATTGGAATTCCCTGCCCTGCTGTCTTTGCTGTACCACCATCATCTTTACACTTTTTACACCCATCTATTGGGGATAACTTTTCTACATATTTTACCCCCAATTACCCAACCTTATTACTACTATCTATCTACGACTACTAATTAATACAGTAATTCATTGCCATATTTGTTCCACTTTACATAACTAGTCATCACAATATCTCAGCTAACAATACCCCCCCATTCACTTGATCGTCTGCCTTGTCTATTTTTTGCATAATACTTGGTGCAATTATTACTTGCTTCTGCTCGTCTTCAACCTCCTCCCCTTACAAAGTTACAAGCCTTATATACACATTTGCCTAACACACCTCAGAGTCTCAGACCTCACTCCTCTTCCTATCGCAAATATTACAACACCTAAATATATCTCTGGTAAACACACTTCCATCAATTTCCCACTACATCTAAATGTAGCAACTTTGTTACACTTCCGCTTGAGAATTGAGACAAAATTCAATAACAACAGTCCAAACCACATAACAACCTCGTAAGAGACGACACCTTTCAGAGAATGGGACCACACATCAACATGATGCAAACTAGAAATGAAATTTAGTTATAATGCATGTAAGAATGTCGCACCAAAAACGTCCATCATTTTTTTCCAAAATTGCATAACAAGACAACCCAACAATGTTTGTCGTCCATAACCAACCTCGCCCACGACGTGTTAATTTGTGTATACAAGGCATAATAGTGTCTAACTGTCTATCATGGACTGACTACTCCGTATTCAATCAAATAATTAAGAGTTTATTTACTATCTTGGACCAAGGAATGCTGAGGTGAGGGGAGGGATTGGAGGGGATGGGCTGTATAAGCCGTTTCCAACGTTTCATTTAGATGCTCACAAGTTAAACCGACCAGATGGACAACAAAATGTCTTCACACAAACTGTCAGGCCTTGACCAAGGAAACTATGCCGTTACTCTACAAGACTCTCCCACCATTTCCTCCATTCGAGAGTACCAATCACCAATTCTTGTTTTCTCCATCATATCTTTACCAGATTGTAGATACCGGATTGGTCTCAAGACTCCAAACACAGCAAGATCAGCAAGATTAGGTTTTGAGCCTCCTGTCAAATTACACAGCCAAATGGATACATCAATCGTAATATACATGAATTCTACGTATTAGATGATTAAAGGCGCGCTAGGCATGAATGCGTCCCCCGGCTTAACAAGGATTTCATGGCCGAGGGACAAGTGTGCTGCCCAGTTTGAGACCTGGCTAGTGGATCGGGCATATGTGATATTTTCAAAAAGAACTATCCATACCGCTAATTTAGCTGGCTTTCCGGGCTAGATCCAACGGGTCGTGCCCTATTAATAGCTCTACTATGAATCATTCTCTCTTACTGTTAATCAACAAATATGAAGTAGAGTAGTTACCAAGGAAAGGACGATCTTTGAGAGCGTCTACCCATGTTTCTGCAGCTTGATACAATGCACCACGTTCGTCAGTTATATTGTACTTCTTTTTCAGTTTTTTGGCAACGAAATACATGGCTGTGGCACCAGCATACTTTGCTACCATCCTCTCCATGTACCCGAAATTTCCTGCACATTGAGCAAGCAACTAAAAGCACTGAACTCCCGAAAGGTTTATAATAGCCGATGATAAAATTACAATATGCCCAATACAAACACCTAATATGAATATGAGTTCCACTGTTAATACAAAATCTGATATGCCAGGACTATTACTGTATGCATAATAAATGAGTTCACAACTCAAGTAAGCTTTGATTTATTTTAAGATTGAAGTGAAAATATTTAGGTAAAAAACCTATAAATTTTGATAGGTGACCATGGACAATGCGCGGTGATACGTGTTAAAGTGGATGCTAGCTGGGTACGGAAATTACGAGGCGGCTGGGTGGCATACGATTGCACAGGCAAGGAGATTGTGCGTACACGGATGAAAACAAGAGCAGAGTCGGCATTGCAAGCTCATGCGCTGGGTGTTCGAGATGTATTACTCTGGGCTTATAATGGTGGTATTCTCCATCTTGAGATCTCATCAGACTGCTTACAACTTATAAATCAGATCGCAGGAATTGAAAAGGAAAACCATCTGATTACAAACATACTGAAGAACCTGCGAAGACTTTATGCTTTTTTCCATTGTTTATGTTTTAATTTTATCCCGAGACATTTTAATGTTATAGCGCATGGCCTGGCCCGACAGGCCATGAAATTGTAGAACCTTTATTTACAGTTGCCAAAAAAAAAAAAACCATTCGATCATTTCTTTACATTTTCCTTATTTGGTGTCTCATTCATTTTTTTTTTTTTTACATTTTCCACTTTATATACATGCACGTTGCTAATAATTCACATATCCAAGTTGCTTTTTCTCTTATTATAAAAACATACCCTCTCCTTTTCTTGGTCTTCGTGCCAAAAGTAAATGTAAATAAATGACCGAGTAATATTATAATCCTACGGAGCCTTCAAAACCCTTCATAAGAAAATACAATTAAAAAAATACTACTACCCAACAGTTATGAATAATGTGGAACATAGTTTTATCTTAATACTAAATTAATATTATATAGATTGAAGCCTCTAAGAATAGTACTTGCCTACTTGGTTCAAATCCAACTTGCAAGATTCTTATTTTCCTCTATCTATAGTCTATACTACTACTACTACTACTCCTAGAGTTCTAGTTCTCTAATTTTTGGCAAATTCCACACAAATTCAGGCGAATCCAAATGCAGACTTGGGCAAAATCATACAAATCATGAATTGATTAACCATTCATAACCTCGTGTGGTACCTCAAATTGCACATGACATGTGTGTTAAGTGAGGATGGGGGAAAACTTCACCTCTAAGACTTTAACCCAATATAGAAAACTTAAAAGCATATTATACTGTCCAGAAATAGAAAGTAGAAACTCAAAAAGAAACAATAGAAAAACTTACCATTGGTTGTGATATAGTCGAAAGACTCAAGGGCTTCACTAGTTGACCGATAAATGTTTGGTGACAAGACATGCACAAGATGACTATCTACCCACCTACAACCAGTTGGCATAAATACAGTGAATATATGGAGCAATATACAAGTTCTAGCGATTAGCACAATTGCACAAATAAAGGTCAAACATTGTATTTTGAACAGAGCAGTTGGTAAAGCCAGTATTTAAAATCCACCGTACAATGAAAGGCCTCGTTATATAGTTGCAATTAAGGCAGAAACGATAAGTAAAAATGTAATGGTGATTACTCCAGCCATATCTTCTCCTCCTCAGAAGTGATGGTAGAACCAGTAGATTCCTCAGAATGCATTCGCTTAAACAGTGTACTGATGATATCTACAACCACAGGTACAATATTTCAGTAAAACGTTTAAACTAGAGAAGGAGACAATGTTTAGAAAGGGAGACAGGATTATAGGGCTGAAAACCTGATGAATTCACCAACGGTTGGCCCTCAACAGTCAGTATAGGGACCTTCTTGTATTCAGACCACTTGATCTCCTTCTTGCTGAAAGGATGGACCTCCACAACTTTGTATGGAATGTTGAAGTAATCCAAGAATGCTGAAATAATGAGCAAGTGTTGGGATATGCGAGTGTTAAATACCATTACTTAATTTCCACACAAAAACGAGCTCATATAAATCAACCATATATCTGCGCTTACAACTATTGCAGTTATCTTGTCTAAAAGATTACACTGTCTCAGAGATGATAGTAGTGAGATAGGGCATACGACAAATCAGTAATATCAAACAAAATTGAGTAGATAAAAGAAGTAGAAAGGATAAACTGCCAAGTGTAACCAAACTTGCTAATTCAGGTGAGTTTCAAATTAGTCAGCTACAAGACACTAAGTAGAGCCAAACAACACGGTGATATAAGAATGAGTTGTATGAAGATATGAGGGCAACAACGGCAAGAGGTAAGATGTAGCCCTATAGAGAGGAGGGGGAACAATTATTAAATGGGCTCAAACTCGACAAAATGAATGAATGAATGAATGAAATAGTGAAAGAAAAGAGAGAGGCGATGAATACCTTTGACCTTGTTGCAGAAAGGGCAGGCTTCATACTGGTAAAGGACGACGTCGTTGAATTTGTGAAGCGGCTGTTCTTTGGCGTAGGCTTCTTGAGAGAGTGTGGTGGCGGCTGCGGCGGCAGAAAACAACAAAGCAGAGGCGGCGCCTAAGAAGCGGCGAGAGCGAGTGGAAGAAACAGAAGGGAGACGGCAATGGGGTTGAGCAGAGGAAGAAAGAGATGCCGCTGTCGTAGCAGCTCGCCGTAAGCCGGCTAGCCTCATCGCTCTCTTCATCTTTTAATTTAATAATCTGAGGAGATGTAAAATGGGGGATCCCAGATTTGGAGACCAAGGTTTTTGAGGGTTTTTAGACTAAAACATAAACCCGAAGCTGTCCAACTCTTCACCTCATTTCTAACCTCCGCTTCTAGTACGGAAACGGGTCTCTTTTTTTTTTTTTTATTAGAAAAGAAAACTAGGTTGATCCTATATCTCATCCTTTCGAATGAGAGAGGTAAGTTGAAGCCACCAGCTATCAAAACACCTTGAAAGAGTTGGACATGAATGTTCAATAGAAGTCATGAAGTCAACAACCTTGTTGTCTTCACGAAAGCAATGTTTAATTATCACTTCATCGAAAAAATGAAGGTCTAATATCATTCTTATGGAACCATGCATTCCACCAAATAAAAATAATCTTAATGAAATCATCTTTTGGAATTAAATCTTTAAGATAATTAAGTTTCGTTAGAAAAGTTTGACTTGCAATATTATCATAATTTGACACAAACTCGTTGAAACTAATTATGTTCGAGAATTATTCTATTATATATTTCATACCCACCCATTTACCTTTTATTTCTCAAATAAATTTACAACCATCCGATTGTGCCTAGAATTAATCCGGACCATTTTCTTCTCACAAGGATTGAGAAGTAATGGATGTCCATTTCTTTTCATGTAATGGAGAGAATCCGGACCGGGAATAAAGCGGGGTTAAATGGGATTAGATCCGTATGGGGAAAAATGCGATGTACCACCGCGAGAATTGGATGACACACACAGTGACACTATCCCTAATTGATCAAGAAATGAAGCACAAGCAGTAATGGGGCCACCCTTATATACTTCAGTGATAATTCGAAATCCTCCCAGTGGTTCAACTATCACCACCGTAAGTAACCATGACTGAGTGTACAGATAAGTTTGTCCTCCCGGTAGTCTTTGTGTATTATATTATACCATTTTCGAACATTATTATGAGTCATATCCCCAAAATCACTGACATCCACATCTTCCTTCAGAAGAGAGCAATCAATGGCAGATTGGCAGTGGCCCCCTCCTGTCTTTCTGTCTGTCTGTTATATTGCTATTTGCTGCTACCTGCTTCTTCATTCTAATTATTACTCACTCATATCAACATGACTAAATCCCTGCTACTCCTACTCCTACCTCTACTACTACTATTTTTATTCTCAACTACTACTACTACAGTTGTATCTGAGGACCCGCATGTTGTCGACTATCTGCCTGGTTATCAAGGTCATCTTCCATTCACCCTTGAAACTGGGTATGTAGGAGTAGGAGATTCAGAAGAGGTGCAGTTATTCTATTACTTTGTCGAATCCGAAAGAGATGTTGCAACTGACCCACTTATGCTCTGGCTCACTGGTGGTCCTGGTTGCTCTGCTTTCAGTGGCCTCGTCTTCGAAATTGGTCTCAACTTCCCTCCAACTCTCTTTTTTTCCTTATTTAATTACTTCCAACTTCAATTTCATTTACCCAATTGTTATAGGTCCATTCACATTCGATTATGATGCCACAAGTGATTCAGGATCAGACATACCAATGCTTCGGTTAAATCCTTATTCATGGACCAAGGTACTTTTGGCTAACAACTTACACTTGACATTCATTCTAAAAGGACTTGTTGTAATGTCGTGTTCAATGCTTTGAATTGGATTCATCAGGTAGCTAGCATTATATTTCTGGATTCCCCAGTCGGAACTGGCTTCTCCTATGCCACCACTTATGACGGATACTATAGTAACGACACCTTGCAGTCATCACACATCTACCATTTTTTGACTAAGGTTTCTCAATTTTCTACCTTCTATATTCTCTTCACACATTCTTTGTTTGGGGAACGGACTATGCACTGTTAAACCCATTTCACAACGAAATTCAGACATGAAATACTGATGCAAACCTATTTTTATATATGCAGTGGCTTATGAATCATCCAAATTTCAGAACCAACCCTTTATACATTGCTGGTGATTCATATGCGGGACAGATTGTTCCAATTGTTGTGCAGGAGATTTTAACCGGTAATCTTGTAATTCTTTTTTTTTTTAACATGTTAACTGAAAATTATTCGATTGCCTACTTTCATTGCATGTGCTTATCTTGAGATATCTAGTCTATCTCATTTGGTGTTTTGTTATGATTTAGGAGGTTTGGCTCTCAGGTGTGATTTTTTTTCATTCATTAAGCACATAACTATAGTGTTAACAGTCAGATGTTCTATAACTCCATTATTTCCTAATCCTATCCTATCCTAGTAAGGTAATATTCCTAGGATATTAATTTCTAATCTTCATCTCTATTTACTCACACCATCATACCACATGACTCCACCTGGTATTATATTCCCTTACAGCATTAAACCCTTGCATGAATCATGATACTCATCAGTGTTATTGCGTTATTGATAATAATGTGCATACCCTCATATACATCGCGCAGAAATAACAACAATATGTTTGACACTTTTTTGCAGGTAATGAAGTTGGACTTGTACCAAAAATGAATCTAAAGGTGACGTATCATTTCTATGAAATGTTACATTGTTTCTGTTATAAAATATAAAGTATCTGAAAGCTAATATATTACTCTGTATAAAATGCGATTGTTTTTTCTGTCTTGATCCGAAATTAGTAACAATTGTTAAAGACATTATAGTTGTGCCCAATACATTTCTACAATAGCAATTTCTTAATATGATTGCATACTCAAGCACATAAGGTTGTTCATAGATCTAAAGAGGTTTCAGCTTAAAGCCAGTTAACAACTAGTCGAGCAACCCACTAAATTTACAAACTGGTCTTATCTGTCATTTTTCTTTTATGTCGATTGTGCAACTCACCCAATCACACTTGTGTTTTAATGTATTAACATGTATTATGTTTACTGTTCAGGGATATATTATTGGTAATCCATCAACTGTGGGTGATAGACGCAAAAACTCGCAGGTTGAATTTCTACACCGCGTATCACTCATATCTGATGAGCTTTATCGGGTAAGCAAGCACACATTCACACTCATTAATATTGTTGCACGTCAAACTATTTGTTTCCATCTTCTACTTCCATTACTTGAATTAAGTGTTTTACTTGCTAATAATTTGCATTCGTTCCAAATAAGCCAGTTAGCCAAGGTCAGTTGCAATGGTGATTATGTGAACGTCGATGCAACAAATATAAAGTGCTTACGAGCGCTTGCAGCCATAGAAGAAGTGAGTCCTATACGCAATAGCATCATATTTTAGAGCCTTTATCTTATGTTGTCCTTACTTTGCATGTACTTACATTACCCCTTTTTCTAAATCCTCAATGGTTCCATGTCACTATAAATTGCAGGTAACATCTTCAATTTATGATGCACATATCCTAGAGCCAAATTGCCTCTATGTCTCTCCAGAACCACCTAAGAAAGTCTCAACATACAAGAAATATTTGGAAAATGATCATGTCAACTCCTTTCTTTTGGGTGAGCGTCAAGTCCACAATTCATTCTGCCGGGTATGTTTCTGTTCCATGCTTTCTTAAGTCTGCTTTCCTCTTTAAACAGATGAGTTTATGAGCTTCCTCGTCTGGCTGTATTATTTACGACCCCAATCAATGTGCCCTTCTATGTGTTCTACAATCAACATCTAGCTTCTGGAAAGCACATGGACAAAAGCGGAATTTGTGCAAATTGAATAGTAAAAAATATTATTAGACCATCTCATTACAAAATTGCAGCCAGACTTGCTAGCTTTTACAATTTATACTTTAAACTTTTCATGATTAGAGGTTGAGTTTATACGGAATATATTTGTGTGGTTATAAAATCTTACATTTTAGACCTTAGAAAGTGGAATATAGCTGCTATGGGTAAGTATGTGTTGTGGATTATACATAAGGAAGATCACCTATGGGTCAAGTGGATTCACTCAATTTATTTAAAAACGGAGACGGGTTTAGTTACTCACTTACTCTCCTAAAATTAATACTAGTTGGTCTTGGAGGAAGATTTGAGAAGTGAAAGAGAAGTTGAAAGCTGGTTATAATGGGCTTCGGTGGAAGGTTCAGCGTTCAGGGTAACACTTATTGTATTAAGCAGGGGTATGAATGGTTGGTAATACTGAAGCTAATGTGGCATGGCATCAGTATGTATGGAACAGGATGAGTATACCAAAACATTGCTTTGTTGGTTTGATTGCAGCAAATGGGAGACTTCTAACTAAAGACAGATTAAGTCACATAAACATCTGCTCAGATCTAAGCTGTTTCTTATGTGGGGATGAGGAGGACCACAAGCATCTATTCTTCAGGTGTAATTACAGTCTGAAATGCCTGCAGTTGTTGAATAGTGTTTGAGGTACAGATACCAGATGATGGGTTCATTAATTGGTGGACTAGAAGAAGATTTAGATGGCTGACAAGAAAACAATTGATAACTGCTGGTATTCAGGCTGTTGTTTACCATACTTGGAAAGCCAGGAATAAGTGCAGGGTTGACAGTATCGTGCTGAGACCTGACTTTATTATCAAACAGATTAAAACTGAACTTAGGCTGAGAGTTCAGTTAAAATATAGGGGAAAGAATGTTAGAGTGGATTCACTAGTGCTAGCATTGATTTACTCTATAGTGGTTGTATGGAAATATGGAATTGATATGATGTAATTTTCAGTTGTCAAATTGGTTATAAATATTACTTACTACATTTTACCAAAAATAAAATAAAATCTTACACTTGCTTAATATTTGTCTTTGATTCTGATAGAAAATGTGTATGGACACTGACCTAATTACCGAACCCACAAGGTCACGACAGTAAGAGAATCATGTTTTGGTTGTGTACTTGTGTTGATACTTGACATCTATGTCCAGCGTACATCAACCATATACCCCTACCTCTACCCCCACCCATCTTTGGATTTCCACATCAATCTAAAATCGCTACACCGTAAATTTGTCATCAGATTATATTTATGTGTGGCTATAACAATCTTACACTTGCTTAAAAATATGTGTTCGAGTCTGATAAAAAGTTTGTGTGGATACTGACCTAGTCACCAAACCCAGAAGGCCACAACAGTAAGGGGACTGAGTGTTAATACTTGATATCATTGAACATTCTCTGCACAATTTGCCTGAAGGGGGATTCAATTAGTTCATAGAAGTATCATTTTTTCTGTTGTTGACTAGAAATGTGCTGCTTCAATTAAACCCTCAATCCATATTGGCAAGTTGTGTGTTTTTTTTTTTTTTTACTCTGTTCCCCCCTTTTGGCATTATAGAACCAGAATTACTTGTCTTCCTACATTTGGGCGGATAACATTCAAGTTCAAAAGGCACTCAACATTCGAGAGGTATGTATAGTAGACTTACTTTGAATTCAAGTTTTCTTAATATTCACGAGGAAATACCTGTAAGTTGTAACTAACTCCCGTGTAAGGCAAGGACTGCCGCTGTATTGTATTTGCCTATTTAGTGAAGAGATTGTCATCCACCTTCACCTCTCTAATGACTGCTGCTAATTGGGTGGTATACATTGTTGCTGCGATCAAGGTATATTGGCAAATGATTCCACTAACATACAAGTGTTTACACTTTCATCAATGATCAGGGAACAATAGATCATTGGGTGAGATGTAACAAAAGCTTAGCGTATTCGAATGATTTTCAAACAAGTGTTGTTGGGTACCATCAAAACTTCACAAACAAGTACCTCCAAGTCTTGGTGTATAGGTAATTGATCTCCCAACTCTACTCTTCTATTACACGTTCAACATTGCATCTGTTTAACGTGGTGTAGTGCTTGTCTATTTAAATATTGTGTGAATAAGATTGTGTTGCAAGTGTTTGCTACATAACATATGCTTTTACTCGTGCTGTAGTGGTGATCAAGACAACGCAGTGCCTTACATTGGAACATTAGAATGGATTGAGGAACTAAAAGTCGCGACTGCTGAAGAATGGCGACCATGGTTTGTTGACGGTCAAGTTGCTGGGTTAGTGTCTTCTGCAAAATACTGCTAAGATTTGTTGGTCCTCTGGACAATGCTTAATTGATCTCTAGTTTTAATTGGACTGTGCAGTTATGTGACAGAGTTTGGAAGTTTTGCTTATCAGTATCACTTAGTCTATACTACAATTAAGGTAAAACTTTGGCAAATAGTAGCTTTTACCATCTAATGTAGCTGTTCAGTTTAATCCAACCAAGAAACATGTTGACTAAATGAGCTAATGCATATATATGGACTTACGGAGAATGTTGGTGTCGGTGCAGGGAGCTGGACATACTGCCCCAGAGTATAAGCCCAAAGAATGTCTGGCAATGATTGAAAGGTGGTTCGAACTGTCGCCTCTGTAGGTACTTTTGGGACCATGTGTTGCCGCTTATTTGTGTTGCACAAAATAAGTGGAAAGGGAGCTGTAGACACAATAAAGGGCACCCTTTTTCTTTTTCTTTTTTTTTGCTGTAAATGAAGTACAATCCTCCTGAATGATACCAACGTTGCAATTTCGCAAATAGATTACGGTTGCAAATCGGGTACCTGAATGCAATAAATTTCCATTTAAGTCATAGTTGCCTCGTAACAAGGGCCATGGGGCAAGGTGCATATCACACAGTGCTACGGAAATCGATATACTTTTATCCTCTAATTAACAAAATAAGCTTGGCCGCAATTTTTTTCTAAAGATCCATTCATAACTCTATAAAAACCATCAAAATTAATTGAATATGAAATTGTAAAAATCGAATAAAAAATTAAATGATTTTTAAAATAAAATATATTATACAGCCTTCTGCAAGGTGATTAGAAGATCAGATGTAGTCATGTAGGCTTGGAGAGGACATATCTTGTTTGATTTGGCAAATTGTTCAATGCATTGCATGAAAGGTCCTGACAAAATTGACAAGAACTCGAATTCGAAATGACTAACCTAATCTAAAGTCAATCCGGTTGAGCTGTTTGTTAAGTGTAGAAAAAATTGAGGCAATATGCATGACTCATGAGGTTTGCCAAAAAAGCAGACTTTGGTGTATGTGTACATTGTGACATGGACAGCACAGCAGGTGGATGAGTGACATTGTGACATGGACAGGACAGCAGGTGCATGGCAGTGGTCCCTAGTGTATACGATTCTTAATCTACTACTGCCTTGGCTACTTGTTTTTTTATTTAGAAGAATCAGCTAAACTCATGAAGATGACACAATTCCTGCTGCTGCTGCTGCTGTTGCCATATACAGCGATATCTGAGGAGTGGGACCCACATGTTGTCAACTACCTGCCTGGTTATCAAGGCCATCTTCCCTTCACTCTTCAAACTGGGTACTTTTCATTTTTATCTTCTTTTATCATTATTATTCATTAATCATATACAGTTTATATCTTTCAAGTATATATATAAGTAGGAGAATACATTATACATGCAGGTATGTAGGAGTAGGAGAATCAGAAGAGGTGCAGTTATTCTATTACTTTGTCGAATCCGAAAGAGATGTTGCAACTGACCCACTTATGCTCTGGCTCACTGGTGGTCCTGGTTGCTCTGCTTTCAGTGGCCTCGTCTTTGAAATTGGTCCATTCACCTTTGATTATCCGCGAAGTCATTCAGGATCAGGCATACCAGTGCTGCAGTTAAATCCTTATTCATGGACCAAGGTACTTTTGGCTACCAAATTACAATTGACATTCATACTTAAAAGGAACTCTTGTCATTTTCATTGTTTTTTTTTTTTTTTTTTTTTTTTTTTTTTTTTTTTTTTAAAGAAAAGCTACAAAATTTAGTGACACCTTTGATTTGGAATTTTGGATGGATCAGGTAGCTAGCATTATATTTCTGGATTCGCCAGTCGGAACTGGCTTCTCCTATGCCACCACTCATGACGGATACTATAGTAACGACACCTTGCAGTCATCACATATCTACCAATTTTTGACAAAGGTCTCTCAATTTGTTCCTCTCTATCTCCTCTTTAAACTACCACCGTTTACCTCCTTTTAGAATGAAAAAAGGTTAAATATAAGTAACAAGTGGACTGCTATTGGCTGATTAGGTTTGACAGGTCGATTTCAACCTGTCTCATGTTTGGTTTTACAAGATGAACTTACAGTTACTTTAGCTCCTCATGCCTAAGTCCTGCAACTTTTATAATTCTACATTTCGACCCCAATTCACATATAACTGACTTCTTGCTTTTTATATGAGCTCCTTATTACCACTTGTACTAGACTTTGTTTGGGTAATTCTAATAGACTATACACTTGTACAAGCCATTACGACAAAGAAAATCAGACATGAAATGGTGATGCAAACATTTTTGTATTATATGCAGTGGCTTACAAATCATCCAAATTTCAGAACCAGTCCTTTATACATTTCTGGTGATTCGTATGCAGGACAAATTGTTCCAATTGTTGTGCAGGAGATTTTGACCGGTAATTATATATTTTGATCACATTCTAATTAATGATTGTTTGATGGCTGGCTTGCATTGCATGCGCTTATCTTCTGACATTTAGTTAATATCATTTGACGTATTGTTATCATTAAAAATATTTCGGCTTTCTTTCCATTCATTATTCACATAATTATAGTGTTTACAGTTAGATCCTCTGTCTCACAGGAACTCCATTACTCCTAACCCTAGTCCTAGATAAGGTAACAATCCTAGGATATTACTTTCCTAACTTTCATCTCTGCATACACACAATATCGTATCGCAAGACTTCACCTGGTATTCTATTCCCTTACAACATTAAACCCATGCATGACTCGACATGAATTTCATTAGTGTTATTGCGTTAATGAAATAATGTGCATACCTTTCATGTACATCTCGCAACAATAATATCAGTACATTTGAATGCTTTTGCAGGGAATGAAGTTGGACTTGTGCCAAAAATGAATCTAAAGGTCACATATCTTTCTACAAAATGTTGCATTGTTTCTGTTATGATATCTGAAAGCTAATGTATTACAAAATGTTATTGTTTTTTCCTGTCCTGATCTAAATTAGTTAACAATCTGTACGATATTATAGTTATGCCTGATACATCTTCACAATAGGAATTTCATAATATTATTGCATACTCAAGCACAAGAGATCCTTAATAATTCTAAAGAGGTTTCAACTTCAAGCTAATTATTGTGTTTCCTTCTCAGGGGTATGTTATTGGTAATCCATCGGCTGTGGGTAATAAAGGCAAAAATGCGCAAATTCAATTTCTACACCGCGTATCACTCATATCTGATGAGCTTTACTGGGTAAGCAAGCAACCACTCATAATCACACTCAATAGGTTCCTTACATGTCAAACTTTTGTCTCCATCTTTTACTACCATGAGTTAGATTAAGTATTTTACATGCTACTAATTTGCATTGGTTCCAAATAACCCCAGTTGGCGAAGGTCAGTTGCAATGGTGATTATGCGAACGTCGATGCAACAAATATAAAGTGCTTACGAGCGCTTGCAGCCATAGAAGAAGTGAGTCCTATATGCAATAGCATCATATTATAGTGCCTTTTATCATTGGTTATGTTGTTCTTACTTTACATGAATACGATGTATTTGCTTACATTACCCCTTTTCTGAATCCCTAGTGGTTCCATGTGACTAAAAATTGCAGACTGCTTTAATTGCAGGTAACAACTTCCATTAATAATCCACATATCCTGGAGCCAAGATGCCTTGTCTCTCCAAAACCACCTACGAAAGTCCTGACATACAAAAGACTATTGAAAGATGATCATGTTGACTGTTTTCGTTTGGGTGAGCATCAAGTCCACAATTCATTCTGCCGGGTATGTTTCTGGCCCCAATCAATGTGCAATGTCTTGTACTCTTGTTTGTGTTCTACAATCAACATCTAACTTTTGTATTGGACAAGTATAGTATAGAAGTAAATTTGTGCGAATCGAATAGTAAAACAGTTAGACCATCTGGTTATAAAATTGTGATCAGACTTGCTAGCTTTTACGATTTATACTTTTAACTTTTCAAGATTAGAGGTTGAGTTTATACGGTTTATATTTGTGTGGTTATCTGCATAAGAATGTGTACTTCCAATTAAAACTTGATGCATATTGGCAGTGGCAAGTTGTGTTTTTTAACTCTTATTCTCCCCTTTTGGCATTATAGAGCCAGAATTACTTGCTTTCCTACATTTGGGCGGATAACATTCAAGTTCGAAAGGCACTCAACATTCGAGAGGTATGTATTGTAGACTTACTTGAAGTTAAGGTTTTCTTTATATTCATGAGGAAATACTTGTTAGTTGTGCATGCAGCTGTATTGTATACTGTTGCTCCAATTAAGTTAACATACAAATTTTTACACTTTAATCAATGATCAGGGAACAATAGATCATTGGGTGAGATGTAACCAAAGTTTAGCGTATACAAAGGATTTTCGAACAAGTGTTGTTGGCTACCATCAAAACTTTACAAACAAATACCTCCAAGTCTTGGTGTATAGGTACTTGATTTTCCAACTTTACTCTTTTATTACACGTTGAAGATTGCATCTTTTTTTTTTTTTGTTTTTCCTTTTTTTTTAAAAAAAAAAAAAATCCGTGTCTTTGTGTGTGAATGTATATGAGATTCTTAAAGTTAGTTTTGGATCAGATGTTTTTACTTCAGGTCGATTCGGTTTTGGCCTCAATTGCCATCCACTCATCCCTTAAGTTAAGGTAAACTATATAGTAGTATATACGGAGTACTTGGGCATTTATTCTTAGCTTCTTAAGGTGGGGGTTCAAATATGGAATTCAAGTGGAAGTTGTATCTTGGTGTATGTACTCATCTATTTAATTTTCATCGCAATAAGATCATGCTAGATAACACTGGCTTTTGCACGTGCTATAGTGGGGATCAAGACAGTGGCTTACCGTACATTGGAACATTAGAATGGATCAAGGAACTAAAAGTTCCGACTGCTGAAGAATGGAGACCATGGTTTGTTGATGGCCAAGTTGCTGGGTTAGTGTCTGCTGCATCATACTGCTAACTTCATTGCTTCTCAACAATGCTTTACTGATATCAAGTTTTAATTGTGGCGTGCAGTTATGTGACAGAGTTTGGAAGTTTTGCGTATCAGTATCACTTGGTCTATACTACAATTAAGGTAACACACTGAGACAAACAGCGTAGCTTTTAATCCAACCATGAAACATGTTAAAGTGATGAACTAATGAATCTAGAGGATCTTGATGTTGGTTTAGGGAGCTGGACATACTGCCCCAGAGTATAAACCCAAAGAATGTCTTGCAATGATTCAACGGTGGTTCCAACTGTCGCCTCTGTAGGTATCTTTGGACCATCCCGTAGCCGCTTACCTGTGCTGTACAAAAATAACTGGCACAATAAAGGGTGCCTTCTTTTTGCTGTAAATCAAGTAGAGTTGTAGACACAATAAAGGGTGCCTTCTTTTTGCTGTAAATCAAGTAGAATCCTTCCGAGTGATACCAAAGTTGCAATTTTGCAAAAGATAGGTTGCAAATTGGGCACCTCAATGCAATAAATTTACATGAAGTCATACTTGCGCATAACTGCATAACATATGGCTACTGAACATCAGAATCGTTATTAGTAAAGTAAGCGTGGTTGTAATTTTATTGAGAAAGATCAACTCACTAATAATAAAAAAAACATCAAAATTGTAAAAATCACGAACAAAGTAAACTCTTTTAAATAAAAGATGCCTATGCTGTTATTTATTTAAACAGACTTTTGTAAGGGGGTCTAGAGATATGATATAGTCTTATAGCTTTGGAGAGGACAAGTCTTGTCTGATTTGGCAAATTGTATGCGATAACTCGACATCCGTCAGACTAGTATACGAAAGTCCTAAAGAGTGTTGATCTCCTACATAATTCTTGACCCTCTCATATACGGATGAGACTCGCACTATATGATAAGAACAATACTCCTCGGAGAGATTTTAAACATAAACTACTAAAAATATTTGAAAAGTTTATGTGGTACTCTTGAGATTTTAAACATAAACCTAAGCTAGTGTTTGCGAATTCAGAAAATGATTTTTTTTTTTAAAAAAAAAACTGCCCAGTCTAAACTCTGCCTAGGAGTTTTATTTGTCAAAGTTGTAAGCTAAAAAAACTTTTGACTGACAGTATCTTTTTGGCCAGATTTCCAAAAGTGGCCCCTACTATAGGTTTGAATGTTTGCTTAATTATTCTAGTCCTACTTACCTAATCTTGCTGTTGATTATTTAAATCTTAATTAGAAGCAGCTGCCTAAAGTTATGAAGATGACACAATCTGTGCAACTGCTACTGTTACTGCCATTTATATTAGCAATCTGTGCAGTCATATCTGCAGACCCACATGTTGTCAACTATCTGCCTGGTTATCAAGGTCATCTTCCATTCACCCTTGAAACTGGGTATGTAGGAGTAGGTGAATCAGAAGAGGTGCAGTTATTCTATTACTTTGTCGAATCCGAAAGAGATGTTGCAACTGACCCACTTATGCTTTGGCTCACTGGTGGTCCTGGTTGCTCTGCTTTCAATGGCCTCGTCTTCGAAATTGGTCTCAACTTCCCTCCAACTCTCTTTTTTTTGCCTTATTTAATTACTTCCAACTTCAATTTCATTTACCCAATTGTTATAGGTCCATTCACATTCGATTATGATGCCACAAGTGATTCAGGATCAGACATACCAATGCTTCGGTTAAATCCTTATTCATGGACCAAGGTACTTTTAGCCAACAACTTACACTTGACATTCATTCTAAAAGGACTTGTTGTAATGTCATGTTCAATGCTTTGAATTGGATTCATCAGGTAGCTAGCATTATATTTCTGGATTCCCCAGTCGGAACTGGCTTCTCATATGCCACCACTTATGAGGGATACCATAGTAATGACACTTTGCAGTCATCACATATCTACCAGTTTTTGAGAAAGGTCTCTCAATTGTATTACTCTCTTCAAATCACCACTATGATTCCAACACTAAACACTTGTTAAAGCCATTTTGCAAGGAAAATCAGATATGAAATGGTACTTGTATTATATGCAGTGGCTTACGAATCATCCAAATTTCAGAACCAGTCCTTTATACATTTCCGGTGATTCATATGCGGGACAGATTGTTCCAATTATTGTGCAGCAGATTTTGACTGGTAATCATCCAAATCTCTTTTGCGTTTTGTCATCATTTACAAGATTTCGCCTCTCAACTGTCTTACAGTCAGGTACTCTACCCTAATCCTAGTCCTAGATAAGGTAATAGTCCTGGGATATTACTTTCCCCGTCTTCATCTCTATATACACTCAATATCATACCGCAAAATTTAAACCCTTGCATGATTCATGAATGTTCATCAGTGTTGTTACGTTAATGAAATATTGTGCATACCTTTCATAGTTTCATATCAGTTGAATATTTTTGCAGGGAACCAAGTTGGACTTGTACCAAAAATGGATCTAAAGGTGACACATCATTTCTATAAAATCTTACATCGTTTTTGTTACAAATATCTCAAAACTAATACGAGTATATTATAAAATGTTACAGAGCATTGTTTTTCCTGTCCTGATCCTAAATTAGTTAATACTCCCTCCTAGTCTGATTGTTGGTTCCCTTTCTTTTGAGCACCAAAATTAAGGAAATGAATTTGGACCACACAAAACACCCTACCCCACATGGAATTGGATTTGGACCACACAAAACTTACCAAAAAAGGAAAGGGGAACCAACACCCGACTAGCATGAAAATGGAAAGGGGAACCAACAATCAGATTAGGAGGGAGTAATTTGTAAGACATTATTAGTTATTGCATACTCAAGCAGAAGAGGCCGTTAATACTCCATAGATCTAAGGACGTTTCAACTTAAAACTAACTATTGTGTTTACTACTCAGGGATATGTTATTGGTAATCCATCAACTGTGGGTAATAAACGCAAAAATTCGCAAATTCAATTTCTACACCGAGTATCACTCGTATCTGATGAGCTTTATCGGGTAAGCAAGCAAACACTCATACTCAATAGGTTCCTTACATGTGAAACTTTTTGTTTCCATCTTTTACTACCATGAGTTAGATGAAGTGTTTTACATGCTACTAATTTCCATTGATTCCAAATAACCCAGTTGGCCAAGCTCAGTTGCAACGGTGATTATGTGAACATCGATGCAACAAATATAAAGTGCTTACGAGCGCTTGCAGCCATAGAAGAAGTGAGTCCTATATGCAATAGCATCATATTATAGTGCCTTTTATCATTGTTTACTAGTAATTCTGAATTACTAGTGATTCCATGTGACTAAATTGCAAACTGCTTTGATTGCAGGTTACAACTTCAATTAATAATCCACATATCCTAGAGACAAAATGCCTCTCTGTCTCTCCAAAACTGCCTATGAAAGTCCCAACATACAAAGATGATCATGTCGACTCCTTTATTTTTGGTGAGCGTCAACTCGAAAATTCATTCTGCCGGGTATGTTTCTGTTTCCACGTTCTCGTAAATCTGCTCTCCGCTTTAAACATATGAGAGTATCACAAATTTGAGTGTGGCTAAAAAATCCTACACTTGCACAAATTTTTGTTTTGGAGTCTGATAGAAAGTGTGTGTGGATACTGAAGTAGTCACCGAACCCACAAGGACACAACAGTAAGGGGGATGAATTATGTTGTGTGTGTGTTGACTGTTGACACCTGATATGTATATCCAGCATACATCAATAATATACTCACCCCCTCCAATCCTCCTACATGTTTCATCTTCCGCATTGATCTCTGCATAATTTGCCCGAGTGGGAATTCAATTAGTTCATATCACTCTTTTGTTGCTACTTGTTTATGACCAATAATGTATACACTGATTTCCTCCTTTTGGCATTATAGAATCAGAATTACTTGCTTTCCTACATTTGGTTGGATAACATTCAAGTTCGAAAGGCACTTAACATTCGAGAGGTATGTATAGTAGACTTTTAATTCAGGTTTTCTTAATGTTCATGAGGAAATACTTGTTAGTTGTAGCTACAAGGCAAAGACTGCCGCTGTATTGTATTTGACGATTTGTTGAAGAGAATTGTTATCCACCTTCACCTCCTTCAGTTGCCTAAAGCTTCACCCCATTGTTATTTGACAATTGTAATTTTACAACAAAAAAATCATCTTTCAAATGACACCTGCTCATTGGGTGATGCATACTAAACAATTTATACTGGTTCTACTTCTGCAGTCAAGGTATATTAGCAAACGATGATTCCGTTTTAACATATTTAATCAATTATCAGGGAACAGTAGATCATTGGGTGAGATGTAACAACAGTTTAGCGTATACGAATGATTTTCAAACAAGTGTTGTTGGGTACCATCAAAACTTGACAAACAAATACCTCCAAGTCTTGGTGTATAGGTAATTGATCTCCCAACTCTACTCTTCTATTACACGGTCAACATTGCATCTGTTTAACGTGGTGTAGTGCTTGTCTATTTAAATATTGTGTGAATAAGATTGTGTTGCAAGTGTTTGCTACATAACATATGCTTTTACTCGTGCTGTAGTGGTGATCAAGACAACGCAGTGCCTTACATTGGAACATTAGAATGGATTGAGGAACTAAAAGTCGCGACTGCTGAAGAATGGCGACCATGGTTTGTTGACGGTCAAGTTGCTGGGTTAGTGTCTTCTGCAAAATACTGCTAAGATTTGTTGGTCCTCTGGACAATGCTTAATTGATCTCTAGTTTTAATTGGACTGTGCAGTTATGTGACAGAGTTTGGAAGTTTTGCTTATCAGTATCACTTAGTCTATACTACAATTAAGGTAAAACTTTGGCAAATAGTAGCTTTTACCATCTAATGTAGCTGTTCAGTTTAATCCAACCAAGAAACATGTTGACTAAATGAGCTAATGCATATATATGGACTTACGGAGAATGTTGGTGTCGGTGCAGGGAGCTGGACATACTGCCCCAGAGTATAAGCCCAAAGAATGTCTGGCAATGATTGAAAGGTGGTTTGAATTGTCGCCTCTGTAGGTACTTGTGGTACTAAGTACTAACATGTTGCCAATTATGTTGCCCAAAATCAGTGGCAAGGGTTTTTTTGGCTGCTAATAATTACATTCCTACAGAGTGACACCAACAGTGTAAATTTTCAAAAGATTACGGTTGGAAATGGGTAGTGAATGCAATAAATTTCAGTTTTAAGTCATAATTGAACATTGAACATGAGAGCCCGAAATACTGAAATTATACTAAAATTAGCCTTGGTTATTTAGAAGTGGCATTGTCTTTGTCAACGAAAGTTGTTTGAATTTAGATTTAGAAAAAAAAACGATAAATTAAGAGTGAATTGGTGGGCATGTAAAACTGATATCACAAAGATATCTCAAAACACTCAACAAAGGAGTGGGAATTGTATGCCTAAAGTGAAATTTGACATGAAAAGCAATTGATGATATTACGTAACGGAGGTTCATAAAAATTCATTGGATGACTTGACTTGACTTGACTTGTGTTTGTATTAGTTTTTCAGGCACACATAATAAGCTTTATTTTGGTCATTGAAAATAAGTAACACCAAGTCTAATGGTTAAAATTTGACTGAAATTTCCCTGACACTCAAGTTCAAGCCTCCCTAAAAGCAATTTTGTGGAGTATTTATAGCCTAAGTTCATGCCTTATGAACTTTGAGCGAATATACTTGGTAGACGAGGTTTGCAGCGGTTGTGGGTTACCTGTTACAAACCCCCCCCACAAAAAAAAAAGATATAATTAAAGCCAATATGAATATGTAGAATTACAATAAGTCTTGGTATAGACGGGTGGGGCGAACAGACGGATAAAGACCTTTAATAAATGAGTATGTCTCCTGAGAGACGGTCTCTTAATAAGCTTTATTGAGAGACTATTGTACAATTTTAAAAAAAAGTGGTACTAAAGATAATAAAATAGGTACAAATCATGATTAAAGATAAAATGAGTACATTTATTATGTAAATAGGTACGAAAGTACTATGATACGATCAACAACAAAAGGGGTACGAAATATAAATAAAAGGGTACGAAATATTGATCTCTCAATAACTTAGTGAGAGACCGTCTCTCCAAAATTTTAGTGTTAATAAAATAGGTAGGGAGGACAAGGTGGGGCACTCCCTATGTGCTTTCCACTTTATGACAAATGAGTATTTTGTGAGGGAAAGTGGTATCCGTCTATATATATAAACGGATAGTGTCCGTCTAAAATGAGAATTTGTGGTAGAATTAATAGTCGGGATAACTAAGTATAAAGATAGTATAGTGGTAATATTATATTATGGGATATTCTCTCGTGTACCCCTGAATGTTTTCGTTTTCTATGGTGTACCCCTCGTTTTTCGCAAAAAAAACTTTGACCATAATACTTCTCTATTACGAGTTTAGAAAACGGTAATTTTTTTTTTCCAAACCAATTATCTCATCAAGGCCTTCAATTTGAAAAAAAAATCACCGTTTTTTAAACTCTTAGCCGGTAGTTATGGTTGGTCAAACATTTTTTAACGAATAAACTTTGACCGACTATAATTCCCGACTACGAGTTGAGATATCGGTGAATTTTTTTTCAAACGGAAGACCTCTTAAAGACGGTCAATTTGGAAAAAAAGTTTATCGTATTCTGAATTTGTAGCCAATAATTATTGACGGTCAAAGTTTTTTTGCATGAAAAGAGGGGTATATCATAAAAAATGAAAAAGTTGAGAGGTACACGAGAGAATATCCCTTATACTCCCTCCTATCCATCGTTTTTTTCCCCTTTGAAGTGGACACGGGGATTAAGGGTGGGGAGTATAATATTGATAAATATATGAGTGGGGTTTGGTAATTGGAGAGAGGTATGAATAATTATGATTAAATATTAATAAAGGTGATGGGTGGGGTTTGGTTATTGGAGAGAGGTAAGAATAATTAGAATTAAATATTAATAAAGTATATAGTGGGGTTTGGTGAGTGGAAAGAGGTAAGAGTATAATATTAATAAAAACTTTCTCAAAAAGGAAAGGGGAAGAAAACCTGAATAATCCGTTTTAGGAAATAGGGAAGAAAAGAGTGGATAGGAGGGAGTATTATTATATACGGAGCGGGGCATAATGGTAAAAAGGGGCGTTAAACACTTAAACCCTTGTTCATCTGAAGTAGCCATCCCCCTTGTTAACAAGTTACAGCAGCGTTGAGTCTGTCTGTATTTCGAAGCCGTCTCTTCATCTTCATCTTCATCTTTTCAACTCCAAATTAATCATAATCATCATCCTTAAAAATAAAAATAAATAAAAATGGGGGAGTATTACAAAAGCAGAGACTTCTTGTTCTGCTCAATATGCGGAACAATGCTGTCCTTAAAATCAACCAAGCATGCTTCTTGCCCTTTGTGCAAATCCAAGAAATCCTTGAAAGGTATGTTATGCTTTACTTTCTTTTCTCTCATTATTTTTAATTTTCAATTCAAACCCTTTATTATGCTTATCCAACTTGTTACTGCCGTTTAGTTTATTCTTTGCTGATGAACCTATATAATAGAATAGAATTAGAACAATTGATTGAGAGAAGCATGCTTGGTTGAATCAATTGTTTACCTTTGATTCGGACAGAAGGAGTATTCACCAAATCATGCTATTTGCTCACCCTCTTATCATTTGCTAGGAATACAAATAATGGTTTTTTCAAGTTTGAATGCTTTAGAAATTGGTTAATCATCTAAATCAAAATCATTTCTCATTGGAAAATCACTGGGTTGTTATTTATTCTGTCTTCTTTTTTAAAGCCAGTTTTGATGCTTTCTTAATGGTAGTCACTCTAGCTGGCAGCTGCTGCATTTCCTGACATGTCATATTCACATTGTAATATCTTACTCGCAGAGATTTCTGGTAAAGAAACACGCTATACCATTTCCGGGGAGGTATGATTATGTTGCACTACTAATTTATTCTTTTCTTATTTTGCGGTCTTCCATCAAGTGCACCAAGAATCCTAGAAACACCAACTGCATTGTTACCTTAAAGTTGCAGTTGAATCATACCCTTGTTATTGTATTCAATGCTGAATGCTGAATGCCATTGCTTTTGTGCTTTCTTTATTCAAATCTTTTCAATTAAATGCTAGTCTGACTACTCACAGTGTATGATATAACGCCAACATTCTAAAGCAACCTGGGAATTTTGAACTTATCCTACCTTTTGTACCAAGTATTGTCAAAGAATTAGCAAATTCTCTGCTGTAGCCTGTAAGCTTAGTTTAAAAAAACAGTGCCTGAGGATCGCCTAGGCGCACGGCGCACTGAGGTGCCACCCAAATCCAAGGTGTCTAAGTTGCACCAAGGCACAACTGGAGAATTATGTACTCTTGTTGTTGTTTCTTTTCTATTCTTTTACTGTATTTATTATTTTCATCTTTTTCTTTGACTTGGATCTCTCTTTTGTTGTTTTCTTAATGTCTTGCATTACACTTTTCTTTCGATTTGTCTTTACGCTAAAGTTTTCTTTTGAATCTTCGTTTAGTTCTCTATAAAAGGCTTTCCTAATTTTTTCTCTTCTTTCTCCTTTTCACACATTTTTTGCCTATCTTGCTCTAATTTTGTATTTATGGTGTTTTTTCATTTTCAATTTCTCCCAGTTGTTTTACGTTACAATAATCTTTCTATTCATGTTAGCTGACCCCTACTTCTTTTGGTACTAACCCGTTTTTTAGATCGATGGATTTGGAGGGAAAGGAAAGCCGGGGAGGGGAAGGGGGGGAGGAGGGAGACAATTTCTGTAGTTTGGTTTGTATAGTGGATTTGAGGGAAAGGGAGTAGAGGATAATGCCTACAATTCAAATTAATACTCCCTCCATCCCAATTTTATCGTCCCACATACTATTTACGGAAATTTTAAGGAGAAGTGATGAAAAACCAGCTCTAATCCTTAAATTAAAGTGAGTGGGGACGAAGCTATTGTGGTGGAGATGGTGGTAGTTAATTATCTTGAGACAATATTGGAGTTTTACAATTTTTCCTTACTAAATTTAAATAGGGAACAATAATTTTTCCCTTTGTTTGATTAGCAAATAAGGGTATGTTGGGATTGAGGGATTTGGAGGAAAAAGAAAGGGAGGGAGGGTAGGGGATTTAAAATCCCTTGTTTGGTTAGCAAATGAGGGTGTAGGGAAATGGAGGGGGAGAGATTTGGAGGGATCCATTTTCGCTCCTCCAAGCCTAATCAAAATCTCTCCACAATAGACAAGATTTGGAGGGAAATTGTATCCAAACAACCACACTCCATTCCCCCTCCCCTTCCCTTCTCTCCCTTTCCCTTCCCTCTTTCCCCCTCCCCTCCCCTCCCTTTCCCTCCACTTTTGCTATCCAAACACACCCCCGAAGTGGAGGGGGAGGGATCCATTTTCCCTCCTCTTAAGGCAGATGAAAATCCTTCCACCATAAGAAAGATTTGGAGGGAAATCGTATCCCTTCCCTTTTCTTCCCCCTCTTTCCCTCTACCCCCCTCCCCTCCCTTTCCCTCTTACTTTGCTATCCAAACAAGGCCTTGGTCTCATTATGTTGCCCTGCTATTCAATTGAGTAAGACAAAATGTTTGCCTTCCTCAATCTCTCCCTTTCTTCTACTATAAAAACTCAGGAACCAATTTTGAACAATGTTGACGATAGGCCACTGCTGCTTGGTATGTAAAACCAAAGTTCCGTCCAGGAATGATAATTCGTCTATCTTATTACATGAATATTTAAATCCTTTGATTTTTTCCACGTCATGGCCTTACTTGATGATATGTTAGGGCTAGAATAACGCCACTGTCTACAATACTGCAGGATATTAGAAGGGGGCTAAACATGGAGCCATTTGTGAAATTGGACGGCATGATTAGTGGTGAAGTGAGGGTGGAAAGGCAACAGGTAAGCACATAATGGATAAGTCAAAATTGTTTAGACTATCTCGATATGAGTAAAATCCTGACATTTACGGTGCGCCGTTAAACTGTGATTGCAGATTAACCAACCATGTGAAAAGTGCGGACACAGTCCTGTGGAGCTGGTTGACTCGAGACAAGTAAGCTCTGCCACATTTTTATTTATTTTGCATGAAATGATATGAATGTCCCATTGCTGTTGGTTTTGGAATTTTACAACTAATAATACTCACTCACGTTATTAACAGACAAGATCAGCAGATGAAGGGCAGACTAATTTCTACGAATGCCCTGTATGTCGTCACCGTTGGAAAGAGAACTCTTAGATGTTGTTATTTTGACGTTGGGGATGATGCCATAGTTTCTCAAGTTGGTGGATTCTGAAGTTAGAGTCCCACAGGGGCGGACAGTGTGACGTAATATCGCTTGTTCTCTATCTATATACCCAATTACCTAAGTGTGGTACTGTGTCCTCGATAGTAATTGTTTTTATTTAAGGTGTCTCAAACATTCAGTCAATACTTGAACGTGTAATTTGCGGGATCCCCTGAAAGTGAGATTATTGTTGTTGCACTGACATAGTGATCCTTTTTGCAAAATTTGGTTAGGGTGCTGCTTAATTGCTTATTACTCTCGTATGTACAAGTTTTAGATGTGTAATTGCTTATTACTCCTATGTAGGTTATACATTATGTAACGTGCCCTCACCAAAGATTCGGAGTTTTGTGTTGCACTCCGTAATTTTCAGTCACCATACAAATATGCAAACTCATGGATTATATGGTTTCTAATGAGAGTTTGATAGTTGCATCTTCTACAACACCTTTTTTTTTTTTTGACAGCAGCATCTTCTACAACATTGACCACTGTTTAATTGACAGTAACTTATTATTGAACCGTTCCATATTTGTTAGCACTAGTATTTAACCTTATTTAAAAAAAGATATTGAATATGAAAAAAACATAAATAAAATCTGTATTTAAATATATTTTTAAAATGTTATTGTTTCGTGAAATATATTGAAAATCATGCAACTTGTGTGTTCTATTTCTAGGGTTAATGAATACATTTAGTCGATTAATGAAATTAAGGATTCTTAAATAAACGAAAAACATTTTATGTTTTAAAACTAAGTGCGTGTAAGTTTCAATTTAATTATGTTATAGGTTCTGGTATTTACTACTCCGTATTTGGTAAGATATTATATGTAAGTCAACGTGTCTAGTCCACATGACAAACAAGTTTATGGTATGAACAATGGTCGTATTCCACATATATACTTGATGTCATAACATATAATATTGCGTAATTACTTAGAGCGTTTGGTTTGAGAAAGGGAAAGGAAATGGAATGAGGAAAGGGTTATAAGGGGTGGAATCGGAGTACATTAGTAAAACGGCCTAGTATTCCGTACATTTTAAAAAATTGATGATTAATACGATGATAAAATACTTAGTGAAGTAACTAAAGTGGAAAATAAAATGATACGTATACAAAAAATCTCCGAGGGTGATCACAAGTTACACTTCCTTAACTTGAAGATTTCAATCTGACACAAATTAAAACATAGCAACTCAAACTAGAAAATATAAAGTTTGAAAGTAATTGCTAGCTGTAGGGTAGATGCATTATTGCAACTAATAATTCTACCCTTATGTTTAGGCACACTAAGAAAGTACTGTATTAATTAAGTACGTAGATTAATAATTTAGGGCATATAATAATGACAGCAAGGAACCTGCTTTAATCATTAATTAGCGGAGCTTAAGTAACATGCATATGTTATCAGTTGCGGCACCGTCAACTGCAGCCACCTCTGCCTTGCACCTCATCAACTTCATGGGTGGCGGTGGCGGTGGCAGCTTTCTTAACGTAAACCTTGGGAATGGCAAGCTACTTGGCGGAGGAGCCATTCTAAATACCGGGCTAATTGGACACCTATCCACATTTATCTCAACATCACTCATCACCCGGGTCAGTTCAGGGTTAGGCCCAACACTTAGTTGAGTCCTCTTTCTTGCCTTTGAGGACTTACCAACTGAATTGTTATCATTGCCCTTTTTGTTTTCCTTTTTAGGAGGCGTCTTGTTTAATTTGGAAGGTGCCTTTCTAGGCACAATTACCGGAGGAGATAGGGATTGGCTCCGACGGAGTGGTGGTTGGGAGTGAAAAGGTGGTTTGGAGATGGCGGGTGGGAATGGGAGGAGAGGTGGTTGGTGTGGCCCATGCCCAAGGGTTATTGTTGGTGGGAAAGAGTTGGTTAGATGATGATGATGATGATGATAGGGTGGTGCAACTGCATGCTGCTGATTATTTAAATACAAACCTCCATGCATCATCATCATCATCTTATCATACACATCATGCATTACTACTTGAGGTGTTGTTGCATAGTTTTGGCTTAAGTTATTGGCTTTCACTCGAGCTATTTGGTGCACATAATGAGGATTAACATTATTCTTATTATTATTATTATTATTATTAACATTTTGAGGATGAGCTTTCTTCATTTGTTTTCCAGCAGAAAATGATTGATGATCAACTACTAATGACTCCATTGAATTCATGCTCGATCCAACAATATAGAATTTTTTTCGATCGACAAACTTAGACCATCAATCTAAACATACATACATGCAAATTAAAATAGCACGAGAAATTAATCAATTTCCAACTGTTTTGTCTTCCAAAAAAAAAAAGACAAAATAATGAATAATAAGAGCAATTAGGAAATGTAAATGTTATTGTATGTATATGAAACGGGTGCAAAATAATGGATGCCAAGTTTAAAAAAGGAGAAGGAGATAGAGGAAGTTATATATAGGTCCCGAAAGAAAGATGGGATATAAGGTAGGAAAGGATGGAGCTAATATGCTCGTTTCATCTTGTATGTCTACCTCTTTTTAGTCTTTTATTATATACTAACCTAATTAACTCAATGCATCTTCATTGGACAATTCCCTCTTTATATAGAACCAACCAATATCATGTGGTCTACCTACAATATCATTTCTCAATATTTAAATGCAATAGCAATCATAATATACTAGTTTTAAACCCGTGCAGAATTGCACGGGTATGTATTTGGGCCGGTATTAATGTTTTTGGATGTATTTTTTTTTTTTTTTTTTTGCATTTCTATTGTAATTATCTAGTTGGTCTAAATCAGCGATCTACATAATTAATGTTTACACTTGTTTCAAATACGTGTTCACATGCAATGGTTTAAGAGGAAATAACGTAATATACTATTGTAAATAAAATTTGCATACATAAAAAACTTTACATCCCGAAAAAAGAAATATAATTTAATAATCAACTTTAACATAGGCAAATTATTCTAAAAATTGAAAATTTTCATGATAGTGGTTCTCGGGAATTTGACATTGATTGCTACGTATTTTCCGTAATCACCAAGTTTCTTGGAGGTATGAACACCTATATTCGTCAAGCATAAAGGCAAAGACGAATTATTTCATTAATTTCTGTAAAATATTTACATTACTTGTTACTCAATCCCGTAAGTAAATGTAATTTATTCACGTAATTATGTAATTTTATTAATAACTATGTAATTCAGTCCGATTATATGTAATTACTTTCATTTATTCTGATTTGTAATTCATTCCGTTTATATGCAATTTCTTTTACTTCTGCGGATTATCTATTTATTTCATTAACTATATGTAATTCAGTCCGATTATATGTAATTATTTTCATTTATTTCGATTTTTAATTCATTCCGTTTATATGCAATTACTTTTACTTCTGCCGATTATCTATTTATTTCATAAAATATTTTCTATGACATAATTTGTCGCATGTTTGTCAAAGACGATTTAAAGAAATAAACTCTTTCCACGTAAACGAGATCTACCATTACCTGAATTTCCCAAAAAAAAAAATTGGTGAATGACGTGGCGCATCCTGTGTTGAGCATTGTCTTTTGCATTAATATAAATAAGATATAACGAGTTTCATACCAAATACAGACTACTATATATTAACGAGTTTCTTTATTATTGAGTTACAAAATAAGGAGCAATGGTAACAGTAAGAAGTACTCACTCTATTCCAATGATATGTTTACACTTCCTTTATTTTGTGAGGGAGAAATAAAGAAAGTGTAAACATATCACTGGAACGGAGGGAGTATATTTTAAATTATTTTGGCATGCTAGTATTATAGCGACAACTTACGTATGTATAACGACAAACCCGTGAACAAATATAAGCTAGTACTGTATTCGTACACTATATTAAACTTTTTAGCCTCTTATTTAGGATCGGCATCATTACATTTCTTATTTCTAATATTTAATCATTCATACATTATTTTCCAATCTCGTATGTATTTGAGTTTTTATTTTCCACCTAACATTATTGCTCGGTTTTATAAAACTTCAAAAGTTTTTAAATATGAAGAGGGGAACATTATTCCGATAAACAATACTAAAAAAATACTCCCTCTCATTCACTATAATGTTCTCTCTTTCTCGAAACGGATTATTCAAGTAATTTTCCCCTTTCTTTTTTTTTGGTAATTTTTACTTTTATTTTATTCATCATCTCTCCTATCACCAAACCCCACACATCTCTTTCCTCATTTTTTTTATAGTTTTTCTAAAGTATTCTGCTCATATGATATGAGAACATTATAGTGAATGAGAAGGAGTATAAATTTATATATTAAAATGATTTGATTTCTGAGTGACGTGGAAAATGAAGATATGTGACGTTGATTTGTTAGTTTAATTAAAGTGTGTAAATAAAATGGCGTGGTTGGTGTTTGAAAGTAGCGACAAAACTGATGTTGGACGGCTGGCTACTGGGAAATCCAAGACCGGAGGGCACTCAATGGACGGTTGCCGCCAATTCATTTCTGTCCATTCGTTTCATACACAACTTCACTATTAATTTAATTACAGACTTTTCTTTATTTCTTTATTTAATTAGGTCGTTACGACCGTTTATGGATCCTTCCTTCCCAGTTCCTTCTTTCTTATTGGCTTACAGCATACCCATGCTACTCTATAAAATCTTGCATCACCATGCTATCCATTTGTTTGTATACATAATAAATAAACAAATGGTCCAAATTAATTAAAAGTTTGAGATTTTAAATGCTTGGTGAAATAAACATAACTAGTTTTAAGCAAAATCAAAATCGCAGGTATGTATTTAGTAAGAATGAATGTTTTTATGTATAATTGTTTTTGCATTTCTATTGTACCTATCTAATTGGTGTAAATCAACGATGTACATAATTAATGTTTAAATTTGTTACAAACATGTGTTCACATGCACTGGTTTATAAGGAAATAACGTAATCTACTCTTGTAAAAATTAAAAATAGCTTCAAATGTTTGTTGAAAACTATATTAACTCGGTTTCTTATCATTGTCACCTACCAATTTCGGTGTGCGCGGCTGATAGTTAAGATGCCGAGTTTTTTATATTCCAAGTACATATGCCGTCATTATTGTTTT
This sequence comes from Silene latifolia, assembly GCF_048544455.1. Lineage (NCBI taxonomy): Eukaryota > Viridiplantae > Streptophyta > Magnoliopsida > Caryophyllales > Caryophyllaceae > Silene > Silene latifolia. The sequence continues at coordinate 289,895 of NC_133535.1, read as the reverse complement.
TTGAAAAAAAAAATTGTACCCTGTAGTTTTAAAAAATTATGTTGTGAATTTGTGGTACAATAACATTAACAAAAATACATGTAATTCATTTCCGTTGTATGTTCGATCCCGTATCTAACTGTAATCCTTCTGTAATTTTATTGTGTAATTTTGTTTTTAAAATTATGTAATTTTGTTTTTAAAATTATGTAATTTAATCACATTTACTCGCATTAACAAAAATACATGATACGGCCTAACAAGAACCACGCCGACGCGTCAGAAGAAGCCGATACCAGAAATTTTGCAAAAATACTTACGCAGAATATACGCTCAACATACATCGGAGCCCATACCACGGCATAGACTACGCTGGGGGCAAATTGATGGGGCATATTCTGCACCGCTGACCAAGTCAACATATTAAGCAAGGTCAAGGGTATCCACAGCAAAGTCAACGACTTAGACAGCCTGGCCGATGGAGCCCTTCGGCCTGTCACCTGGGTCTCGGCTTGGCAACCAGCCAGCCGGGACACATATCCGCGTACTCATATCCAAGACCCCTCGGCCGGCCTGCCATAGGTCCATCGGCCGAGGGTGAAACGGTCTTTTCACCTGCGAGCCACTTGGCCACTTGGCCACTACGTGACAAAAGGTAAAAGTCTATAAATACTCCTCAACCTTCATTGAGGAAAGGATCCACAAATTGACCTAATAACCACTATTCATCTGGTAATATCTTCCTTATCTCTCTACAATATACTCTTAGCCAAGTAACAACAACTTACCTCTCTAAGTTAACTGACTTGAGCGTCGGAGTGAGTACGCTCGGCCAAAGCCGAGCCCTCAGTTTGTTCATCGTTTCAGGATAGATCAAAGGAGAATTCAAGCAAGGACATTTTTCTACGAGCTACGAGTGGTACCAAATATCTGCTCTGGAATTACACCCGGAACAATTGGCGCCGTCTGTGGGGAAGGCACTAGAAGCTAGTCATTTTCATTCCCGAACAACAAAAACAAAAACACAAAAAAAAAAACCCACCCAAAAAGCTGAGAAGATGTCAAAACAACAAATAGTCGTGACCGACGAAACCGAACCACACCAAGATGATACATTTCACCATTCTGGAGTAGTGCAACCCTCCACCGGCGGAGTAATCCAACCGGAATTCGGAATGCCGATAACACAGACACGCGTCGTCATTAAACAGGTCACCATCATGGGATGATGGTTGACGTAGCAAAACTGAAGACGCTCCTAGACCTAATTGGGAGAACGCCGGCTCACACTGTCACGCCGACAAGAGCGGCGGGAACCGTCCAGGAGACCAGGGCCCAGAGCGTAGCTCCAAGAAACTTGAACGGAGCACTGGGAGAAGCAGACCCTATCAAGACGCCGGAGGAGCCCAAAGTGGTCGTGGTAAACATAAGTCCTTCTCGCACTCGCGAGAGGACAGCGTCGCCGCAACACCGACGAGGCACACCCGGGGGAACATGGGCCCGACTCGGGAGAGTCGGAGAAGAAGCCCAAGTCGAAGAAGGAGTCCTTCCCGCTACGAGGAGAGAAGCCGGACTAGGAATGCGAGGAGTCGGTCGCCACGTGTCATCCGACACGTGGTCAAGACCCCTCGGTGATTATGTCCTTGACACCGCCGTGTGCCGCCTAAGGTCGAAGTTGCGGCGTTCACGTACAAAGGAGACGGTGATCCAACCGACCACGTCGAGGCCTTTGAGTCTTACATGTCGGTATGGGAGCAGCCCGATGAGGTCCGGTGCGGGTCTTCCCGACGACTCTGCGTGGGATGGCTCGAGTTGGTACAAGGGGCTTCCCGACGGTTCGGTATACTGTTTCGCCGACCTAAAGGACGCCTTCTTAGCCCAGTACTCTTGCAACAAGAGGACGGTCGTGGAGACTTCAGACCTCCTAACTCTCAAACAGGAGGAGGGCGAGTCTCTACGAAGCTATGTGAAGAGGTTCGACAAAGAAGGTTCGGCAGATTCGGGAAATCAACCCCGAACTAGCGGCCAGATCGATGAAGGGCCTCCCAAGGGAAACCTAAAGGACGAACTCATCAAGCACGGGGGTTTGGGCCTAGATGCCGCTAGGAGGATGGCCGATCAGACCATCAAGGTAGAAGACTACCACAAAACCTGGCTAGGCCCCAGCGAGGTTGAGCCCTCGGAAACAAAAAGCCGCCGGGATGACAACCCGGATGAGAGACGCCGTGACAATAACGAGTCACGGTCCGACGAGAAACGCCGTGACAATAACAGGTCACGGTCTGATAGATCCGCCGGGAAACAAGGCTCGACGGCGCCGGGGAGTTCGGGAACGTTTTACCAAAGGCATTACCATGATAAAACCCCCCTGGTCGCATCGGCCGCCGAAGTCTTCGCCCTGAGCAGAAACGAGGGCCAGAAGTGGGAACGGCCTCCCAAGCCAAAAGGAGACGGTGACGCGAGCCAGGATTGCGAGTATCACGGTTGCGCCGGTCACCTGACTGACAATTGCCGGCATCTGAAGAATGTCATTGAAGAGCTAATCCGGAAGGGAAGCCTCGACAAGTATGTGGCCAAAGGCCGAAGACCGACGCTAGCGGCTCGATAAGAAATCCGTTTTCCAACGGATAGGAGTAATCCATGTGGTCATCGGGGAAACGAAAAGCGTGGGTCGGCTCATGGACACAAGCGGCACCTAAACGAGTGTATCAAGCCATCAACTTTGTGCCCAAAGACAAACGATTGCCCCGACATTCCCGATATGACTATTGGGAGGAAGGACTACGAGGGAGTCATCGCCCCTCAAATGCGACCCGCTTGTCGTCAACTTGGACATATCCAACCACCTGGTGAAGAGGTGCCCGATTGACACAGCGCCTACACGAACATCATGTTCGGGAGTGCTTCCACAGTCTCGGCCGAGAATCAAGGACTTGAGCCCCCGCACCCATCCATTATACCTTCTTCTGGGGTGGCCGGTACCCCTCGGTTCAATCAAACTACCGGTGATGTTCGGCGAAGGGAATGCGGCCAAGAACGTCCTAGCTGAGTTCGTGGTCATCGACGGCTCGTCCGCCTACAACGTTCTCATAGGCCGAGTCACTCGGAGCGAGGCCGACGCGGCAATGTCCATCCGGGCTCTTACACTTTTGTATGTCTCGGACCGGGGGGAAGCGCAAAAGCTCGTCTCCAAGAACGAGAAGGACGAGGTGGTCAACGTCCGGATATCCGCGCGAGGAGGATGCAACATGCAATCCCTCAAAGTGGCAAAACAGTCCGAGAAGGGAAAAAGCCCATCCCTACAACAGGAAGGCGACCTAATGGACGCCACCGATGCCTGACGGGGGGGGGGGGGGAGCCTTTAGCAAGCCTTTAGGACACCGGCGATTCTCGCGAAAACTTTGTATGGCGGAGAGGTGTCCAAAACAGTTGTGGACACCCCGACGCATATTTGTATCTAATGTAGAATAATCTAAGTTTTCCCTTCGAAGTGTTCTTTTTTCCCGCAGTCATTATGAAGAAACAGACGCCGTCTCATACTGTCAATTAGACAGGAGCGGTGGTCTCTACCAAGAGGCCGACGCCGTCTCACACTGTCGATTCGACAAGAGCGGCAGTCGTTGTGAAGAAAGAGGCCGACGCCGTCTCATATCTTGTCGATTCGACAAGAGCGGCATCGTCGTTGTGAAGAAAGAGGCCGACGCGTCTCATCTGTCGATTCGACAAGAGCGGCGATCGTTGTGAAGAAAGAGGCCGACGCCGTCTCATACTGTCGATTCGACAAGAGCGGCAGTCGTTGTGAAGAAAGAGGCCGACGCCGTCTCATACTGTCGATTCGACAAGAGCAACAATGTTGTAAAGAAAGAAGCCGACGCCGACTCATACGTCGATTCGACAAGAGCGGCAGTCGTTGTAAAGAAAGAAGCCGACGCCGACTCATACTGTCGATTCGACAAGAGCGGCAGTCGTTGTAAAGAAAGAAGCCGACGCCGACTCATACTGTCGATTCGACAAGAGCGGCAGTCGTTGTAAAGAAAGAAGCCGACGCCGACTCATACTGTCGATTCGACAAGAGCGGCATCGTTGTAAAGAAAGAAGCCGACGCCGACTCATACGTCGATTCGACAAGAGGCATCGTTGTAAAGAAAGAAGCCGACGCCGACTCATCTGTCGATTCGACAAAGCGGCGATCGTTATGAAGAAATGTAGTCTTTGTGGCAATCACCCCAAATAGTAGACGCTTCGGCAGATCACTTAAAGTGGTAGACGCCGCGAACACACTATCCAGACGCCCACCACACATGTCATAGACAAGAGCGGTGGTCTCCATGAAGAAATGTAGTCTTTGTGGCGGTCACCCCAAATAGTAGACGCTTCGGCGATCACTTAAAGTGGTAGACGCCGCGTAACACGCTATCCAGACGCCGACTCTTACTGTCGTACCGACAGGAGCGGCGGTCTCCATCAGAAAGCAGACACCGCGACAGTCGCGGCCAGCGCAGTTGATAAACAATCAAAACGCCTTAAAAACGTTAAGAACAGTTGAGACACACACTCTAAACCGCCTCGGCCAAGCCAAGTCGGAAACAAAAAGATATGCTCAATTAATAACGTAAGAGGGCAACTCAGACAAAAACGAGAGAAGACCTCGGCCAAGCCAGAGGCAAAGTGGAAACACTAAATACCGTTGAGACGCTCAAAAGAAATGAGGAAAAGACCTCGGCATACCGAAGGCAAAAGAAACGAACTCTTATTAATAATAACAGTTTACAGGCTGGGGATGACGGCCGTCCCCATTGGGATAAACCAAAACACAACCTACCAAAGTTGTACAAAATACAAGGAAAGAAAAGCAAAAATTACAATTATCTCATTTAAAGCACCAGAAGATAGCAGGGGGGAAGGGCTTAATAATTAGCTCCCGAGCAGCTGAAGCAGATCTGCTGTAAACTTGTTCTCATCAAGCAGCACATGGTAGCGTGTGAGGAGCTGAAGCAGATCTACTGTAAACTTGTTCTCATCAAGCAGCCCTATGCCCGTTGCTACTTACCATCAGCAGCGGTAGCCGCATCTTCTTCATTAGGCAATCCAGCAGCTTTCCTAGCAGCCTCAGCTTTGGCCTCGGCGTCATCAGCCGCCCTCATTCTCTCGGCTTCCTCCTTGGCCGCCTTAGCCTTCTCAGCAAGAGCTTCTTTCTCCGCGGCCGCCTCCCTCTCCATCTTCGCCCTCACCGCCTCCTTGGCCTTCTCCGCTACGGCATTCTCCTTAGCCTCGAGCTTATCCTCAAGCAGCTCGTCATATTTGCCCCATGGAAAGGAGCCATCAAGAGGATAAAGCTCCCCGATCACTTCCCTAGCAGCTCCTTCGGCCAAGTCCCGAAATTCGGCGCACAGGTTGGGGAGCATGACGGTTTGGAGCATCTCAATGTCCTCCTCCTTTTGCTTGATGATGGCCTCTTTGCTCCGGACCACCTCCGCCTGGGCCTCAAACAGGTCCCTGAACTCGTTCCTCTGCCGAAGAAAGAGGTCGGCACGCCCCTGAACAAAGCTAAACTTCTCCGACAGCTTCACAGCTTCGGCTGCCGCAGCCTCGGCCTTCGCTCTCTCAGCGAGGACCTCCTTTTCAGCGTCCTCCCTGAGTTTTCTCTCAGCCAAGAGCGCCTTCTCAGCATCACCCCTAAGCGTCCGCTCATTGAGGAGATCCAGCTTCGCCGACGCAGCCACCCGCTTAATGGCATTGCGCTCATAAACGGCTCGAGCCACGGCCTTCTCCTGCTCCATGAGACGAGCACCGGTAACCACGTTCCACCTCGCCAGCTCCCTAATTAGCTTCGTGCCTTCCTCTATAAGCTGGGAGACGGAAGCCTTCTGGGATGAAGGGACGGTGGTGACAATTTGACCACCAACCTGCGGCTGGGAATGGGAAGCCTTCTGGGATGAAGGGTTGACGGAGGCGCCTTGATCACCAACCTGCGCAGAGGTCCCCTCCACCTGCTGCCCAACGAGAGCAGAAGCCGGCTGCGGCTGATCTACAAAAATTTAATAAAGGCATCAGTATCAACATGTATTGGCGTATCGGGAAACAAGTCATCAGGGGCACCTAATGACCCGACTAGATTTGAGCCACAGGATAGATAGGTACCTTGCCTGGCCTTCTTGGCCGGAGGAGGCACTTCCTTGCCAGCAGTAGGGGCTGTCCTTTTCCTCTTACAGACAAGGGGAGATTCCTCCGCGTCAGAGTCCCCTTCAGAAGGAATATCAACAATCTCCATCGTCTCCTTCTTGGGGGGAGGGATGGGATTTGGAGCCGGCGTTGACGTCTTCGCCGCCGAGGACATTGTTTTCCGCGTCCGACGCACTACGCCGCTAACAACCCTCGCCTGAGCCTCCTCCACGCTCAAGCCCTTCAGCCGTTGTTCCATAAGTTCACTCGGCGACTTCCTGCGGTCATGGGCCAAAGCCTTGGGATGCAAGTTAGCAACAGTTTTATCTTTGTGCAGTCCCATTCTCCGGAGGATATCCTCAGACAGGTCCGGTCCAAAGTGGCCTGCGAAAGAGACAAAGCAAAGGTTTAGAGGAAACAAATCAAAGTTCGAGAAACAGAAACGTTGAGAGCGGTGATGGGCCCCACACCGACCCCACTCACCCTGTGCTAGGGCCGGTATGAGGCCGACATAGCAGAGCGGCTCATCCTGAAGAATGATCTGCGTCGGGGGAATCCATCTCTTTGGCACCCCATCCTTGTCCACCTCAAAGAGCCTCATCGCCAGCCTCTCATCGTCCGTAAGAGGGACCCTGCTGGCATCCATTTTAAGCTTCTTCCGGCTGACCCATCTGTCGTGCTCCGCCTGAGTCTCACACCGCAAGTTAACTCGGTGCCGGAAAGAGCAGGGCAGCGGATAGTCATCCGGCACCTTAACGTACACCCACCGACCTTGCCAGTCCTTGCAAGAAGAAGGTTTGTCAACAGAGGCATAACCTTGCTCCATTTGCACGCTGTACCATCCGACGCGGCCAGAAAATGGTTTGAGATAGTGAAGCCGGCGGAATAAATTCACCGTTGGAGCCTCTCCCTTGAAGAGACAAAGCCAGACGAAGCCGACTATGGCCCTCATAGCTAACGGGTGCAGTTGGGCAACAGCGACGTTCATGGCTTTGATAATGGCCACAACGTACCCATTCAGCGGAAACCGGAGCCCATACTCCAAATGCTTCATATACACGCCGGTGTAGCCCGATGGAGGGCAACAGACGGCTTCACCCTCCTCGGGGATAACAATTTTATATCCCCTACCGAAGAAGAAATGGCCCTCGAAAAATGTCTCGCCAGAACAACTGGCGAGCTTATGAGTCCAGGTACGGTCAAGACGGACCTTACAGGCATCGCCATGATCCATAACGTACTGCCTCCCTTCATTAGGACGAGGCCTTTCCACTTCATCACCGAAATCATCACCAAAATCACCACAGGAATCGTCGTCCTCCCATTCCTCCAAAATTCGGGGATCAACTTCAGGAGAAGGAGACCTAGGACCCCCCGACGCAGGTTTACTAGGTCCAGCATCGACAGAAGACATGTTCGCAACAATTACTAATAAAGTAAAAGAAAATTTATTTGATTACCTCGAAGAAATACACTGGCAGGATCAAAAACTCTGAAGATTAGAAGAAATGGAAGCCCTTGAAAGTTTAGAGAGATGAAGATCTTGGAGAAAAATTTGAGAAAATAAATTTGGTGGCCAAATTCACGGAATAACTGCCCTATTTATAGGGAAAAGCCCACAAAGAAGAGCCAATCAGGGCACAGCCCATGAAGCGTCAACCAATCAGCAAACAGACACGTGTCGGACATGCAACCACGGAATGTCAATCGTTGCAACAGTTAAATGTCAATCAACGCTACAGTGACCAAGCGTATTCAACACGCCCATTCACATCTCTTCGCCTGTCCATCTCCCTCAACAAATTCCTAGGTACCTGCTCTCCGCCGGCCACATGATCGACCAAGCCAGCAAGCACCGGCAGGGGGCAATCAAAAATAACCGGCACTCTCAGCCCTGGTCTCGGCCATCGTCACATTCTTTCCCACATCGGATACCCTTTACGCATCCATGTGGAGGGGGGATATGGTACGGCCTAACAAGAACCACGCCGACGCGTCAGAAGAAGCCGATACCAGAAATTTTGCAAAAATACTTACGCAGAATATACGCTCAACATACATCGGAGCCCATACCACGGCATAGACTACGCTGGGGGCAAATTGATGGGGCATATTCTGCACCGCTGACCAAGTCAACATATTAAGCAAGGTCAAGGGTATCCACAGCAAAGTCAACGACTTAGACAGCCTGGCCGATGGAGCCCTTCGGCATGTCACCTGGGTCTCGGCCTGGCAACCAGCCAGCCGGGACACATATCCGCGTACTCATATCCAAGACCCCTCGGCCGGCCTGCCATAGGTCCATCGGCCGAGGGTGAAACGGTCTTTTCACCTGCTAGCCACTTGGCCACTTGGCCACTACGTGACAAAAGGTAAAAGTCTATAAATACTCCTCAACCTTCATTGAGGAAAGGATCCACAAATTGACCTAATAACCACTATTCATCTGGTAATATCTTCCTTATCTCTCTACAATATACTCTTAGCCAAGTAACAACAACTTACCTCTCTAAGTTAACTGACTTGAGCGTCGGAGTGAGTACGCTCGGCCAAAGCCGAGCCCTCAGTTTGTTCATCGTTTCAGGATAGATCAAAGGAGAATTCAAGCAAGGACATTTTTCTACGAGCTACGAGTGGTACCAAATATCTGCTCTGGAATTACACCCGGAACAGTTATGCATTTTCTTTACACAGAATGTTAAAATTTTATCATAATATTAATTCGAATAAGTATTCCATTAGATTATTTTATATAATTTGTTGCGACACGGAATTTAGCGCATGTTCGAAAAGACGGATATCTAAATAATTAAATACGTTGCACACTCATGGGTCCCACCATAACCTGGATTTTCCAAAAAAAAAAAAAGAAAAAAAAAATGTATTTATGACGTGGCGCACTGTACAATGAGTATTGCCTTCTGAATTTATATAGATAAGATTTATTTGTTTATTTTGTAGAGTAAAAAGAAAATTAAAAATAGCTTTCACTGCTTGCTGAAATCTATATTAACTCGGTTTGCTATCATTGTCACCTACCAATTTCGGTGTGCGCGGCTGGTACTTTAGATGCCGAGTTTTATATTCCAAGTACATTTCTCTTCATTATTGATATTTTTTAAAAAAATCTTGTACACTGTATTTTAAAAAAATCATGTTTTCATTATATTTACTGTGCAAGGTAAAATTATTCATAACAAAAATACTTGTTATTCATTTTGTAATTCATTCTCGATGTATTTTCGATTCGTATATAAGTGTAATTTTTTCCTGAAATTATGTAATTTTATTGTGTAATTTTGGTTTACTAATTATGTAATTTTGTAATTAATTCCGCGTAAATGTTATTCATTTTCTTAACACGGAATGTATAAAATTTTATCATAATATTAATTTGAAGAAATATTCCGTAAGATGACTTTATATAATTTGTTGCGAGACGGATTTAAGCGCATGCTTTGAAAGACGGATATCTTAGTAATTAAATACGTTGCACACACATGGGTCCCACCATAATCTCGATTTTCAAAAAAAAAAAATGAATTAATGACGTGGCGCGCTCTCTGATGAGTATTGTCTTCTGCTTTTATATAGATAAGATTATCACAAATAATAGCAGAGCTAAAAAAACTCTTTTCAAGGTCCCAAAAAAACATATAGGAGTACCTATTTATTCTTTTTTTTTTTACCAAAGAATTAGACAAAAATACACCAAAACAAAATTGTTTCCCGTGTCCCGGTAAAGCTCTCGCGCGTGCTTCCGCTACTGATTACAAACAGTTTTTGGCTTGTTTGATTACCCCTTGTAAATGTTCTAATCCATTAGTTAAATATGATGCTGATATATGTTGAATTATGGAAAGTAGAACTTCACATAAATTTTAAATTCAGAGTTGTACGGCTTGATCTTTTCGGCTAAAATGAGTTGAACTGAACTGAATTGAGCTTAATAAAGCCGAACTTAATTGAACTGAACTTAATAAAGTTGGGCTAAACTAAACTACGAGTTAATTTATAAAAGGATGAGCTGAATTGAACTAATTAACCTGAATAATTAAATGAAGCTAAACTAAATTAAACTAAAGAAATTTACAATGAACTGAAATTAAGTTATCAGAAAGAACAGGGCTAAGCGTGCGAAGTACTCGTTCAGGGTCACGGACAGTCAGCTATGAGGCTATGGCCTATCTTGAGGGAAAGAAGGTAGACTAGATGAATTTACGAAGAAGTGGTTGGGCGATCAAGCAATAATTTTATACCTTATTAATTAGTATTAGGAGTAGTACGTACATTAAACTCATCTAACATGCATGCCTTGAATAATGATATTGAAAATATGGTGGTAACACCCGGCAAAGACTTGTCTTGATTACATAATCGGAGTGTACGTTTCAGAATTGAGTCCCAACCCAAAGTGAGGTCAGCGATGTTCTAAATTGTACTGTCCGTCGACCGTCGTAAGAAATGAAAGTAATTAACGTATGATAAAGGAGTTTTGAAGCATCGAGAGATGGAGCTGCCATGCATTGCATAATAATGCATATTATTCAAGACCACAGATGGAGCAGGCATATATATGATATCATCCTGTCCAACACAAATTAAAGTGATGTTTGGTCACCGAAAGTGTGTTTTCGTAGGCCGGGGAAATTAAGGACCTCATGCATTATTCCGCAGGTTACATTCCTTATATATACTTAAGACATTTTTGGAAACTTTATTTTCATCCCTATTCTTCACTCTTACACTTTTGAGTAGGTATATTAACTTAATTAAAGTCGGCCTATATTATTTTATAATCGCATCATCATTCCAAAATATTACCGTAAAATACCAACTATATTCGTAGGAATGGTTATCATCTTCTCTACAACATTATTATTACTAGTTTGAATGCCCGTGCGTTGCAACGGGATAATTAACTTATTTATAATGCAAAAAAAACGTTATAAGGGTTTAATGTTTACATTCCATGTCTAATGATTTTCTTACATATTATTAAAATATTCTTTCAAAAAAATAAAAGATTAATATATACGTAGGTTAACTCCTATTTATAATCACCTAACCTTATATTAATCTTTCGTTGTGAGACAGTTATACTATTTATAAGTAATATTCAACAAACTTAACTTATTTTTCTGATGTGAGACAATTCTACTATTTATACGTAGTATATATTTATCAAACCTGTATTGTTTTTCAATGTGGGACAAATAACATACTCATAATTACACCATCTTTTTTGCATTTAGTTCGACATCCAACCAGATCCTGAATATAATATTTACATTCTATGTCTAATGATTTGTTTACATATTATTAAAATATCTCTTTCCAAAGAAATAAAGGATTAATATATACGTGGGTTAACTTATTTATAATCATATAATCACTTCGCCTTATACTAATCTTTTGGTGTGGTACAATTCTACTATTTATAAGTAATATATTCACCAAACTTGGATTATTTTTTTGATGTGGGACAATTTTACTATTTATACGTAGTATATATTCATCAAACCTGCATTGTTTTTCAGAGTGGGACAAATATCATAGTCAGAATTACACCATTTTTTTTGCACTTAGTTCGACATCCAACCAGATCCCGAATACGGACAATTGCTACTCATTATATCTAATATTTATATTTAGATTTAATAATATGATCAAGTACTCTCCATTAATAATGTTCGATATTAACTTAGTTTGAATGCCCGTGTGTTGCAACGGGGTAATTAACTTATTTATAATGCAAAAAAAAAAAAAGTTATAAGGGTTTAATATTTATATACTATGTGAGACTATGTCTAATGATTTGTTTACATATTATTAAAATATTTCTTTCAAAAAAAATAAAGGATTAATATATACGTGGGTTAACTTATTTATAATCATATAATCACTCCACCTTATACTAATCTTTTGGTGTGGTACAATTCTACTATTTATAAGTAATATATTCACCAAACTTGGATTATTTTTCTGATGTGGGACAATTCTACTATTTATACATAGTATATATTCATCAAACATGCATTGTTTTTCAATGTGGGACAAATATCATACTCAGAATTACACCATTTTTTTGGCACTTAGTTCGACATCCAACAGATCCCGAATACCGAATACGGACAATTGCTACTCATTATATCTAATAGTTATATTTAAATTTAATAATATGATCAAGTACTCTCCATTAATATTTGTATTTTGTTTTTCTTCAATTTTTTTTTATCATAATTGAGATACAGAAATTTCTCGTGGTACCCTTAATTTTGTCAGATTTTCCATGTTACCCCTACTTTTAAGAACCTGCCTATGGTACTCTTGAGGTTCCATTTTTTTTTTCCCATGGTACCCCCTAATGTAAAGGCTGTTAAATGGACGTTAAGTTTGATAACGTGACAATAAAATAAAAATTAAAAAATAATACCCCCTTTATTGTTTTATTGGTACAAATTTCTCTCTCTTTTAAATGAAAATTTAATTAACTATATCATTATAATATTGGAAATTTCTCATGGTAACCTTGAACTTTGATAGATTACACATGGTACCCCTAATTTTAAGTTTCTACAAATGGTACTCATGTCTTTACCTTTTTCTTTCCCAAAATACCACTTGAATATAAAATACTTCCTCCATTCAACTCCACTCTACCATATTCCATTTTGTACACTATTCACAAATTAACATTCAATTTCGATTTTCTTTCAATACATAAGTGAAAATATATTCATGTGGGATCTTGTTTGGTTCGTCTTTACGAGTACATTAAAAATATCTAATTTTTATAATTTTTGAAACTACGTAAATAACGATATTTAGCGCGTAAAACACGCGTTGGCAAACGTGAAAAAGTAAAGTGGTAGAGTGAAGTTGAATGGAGGAAGTAAGAAATACAGAGTATATATTATGTATAATAACTAAAAGATTTTCTAAAGATTAACTTAGGTTAGAGATCATTATTCTAGAGACAGTAATACAAACTCTTTTAATAACTCTCTCTGACAATACTTAAAAGATTTTGGGTTATGACTTCTATTTATAATCATAAGATCACTTTGCCTTATGGTAATCTTCCGATGTGGGACAATTCTAATATTTATACATAGTATATTCACCACACTTACATTACTTTTCAATGTAGGACAAATAACATACTAAATACACCATTTTTTTTGCACTTGCTTTGACATCAACCCGATTTAATAATGAGAAATTACAATAAAATCTACAATCTAATGAATAATGATAACATTTTTTTGTCACAATATAATTATATAATTTTCATACGATACTTTTTTGTCAAATGAAATATAAAGTTTTTATATCAAAATTATAAACATCACTTTAATATAATATAGAAAATGTATATATATGTGACAATTCTATTATTTATACATAATATATTCACCACACCTACATTTTTTTTCAATGTGGGACATATAACATACTAAAAAGTACATATTTTTTATATCAAAAAAATTTGGGTTAATACCTAAGTTTCAAGGATTCCTCATATTTATATTTATAGAATCACTCTACCATATACTATTCTTTCGATGTGAGATACATAATTTAATTATTTAGACGTAGTATGTTCATCATGCCTACATTATTTTTCAATGTGAAAGATATAACATACCAAGAATAACATATCTCTTCTTAAAAAAACCACTACTGTATACATATTATTTTTCTTTAAAGGTAAAACCACTTAGTCTCGATCATTAATTAGATAGGGATCTCTACATCGTACATATAGCGACTCATTAACGCTTTATTACTGCATTCAGAAGACAACCATTAGTAAAATCTTTAGTTTTGTACTGTGTCAGGAGACTACCATTAGTAAAACCTTTAGTTTTGTATTTTTTTATTTTCATGTTCATGTTCTTAACTCTTTCCCGGGTATTTTCCAACGATTTCCACTTTATTTTTTATATCATATCGTAGATAATAATGATAGAAAATCTTAAGAGCTCTTTAAAACAATATTTATGAGACTCAACAAATTTTGGGTGGATACATAAGTTCCAAATATGCATCCTATTTATAATCATAGGATCAAATCACCTTATACTAATCTTTGGATGTGGGATAATTCTACTATTTATATGTAGTATATTCACCACACCTACGTTATTTTCTAATGTGGGACAAAACATACTAAAAATTACACAATTTTACATATTAAGAAGTACACCATCTTTAATATGTGCAAATAATATGAAATTTATACTCTAATAATAGCATTTTTTACCACAAAACTAATTATATTATTTTCATAATTTTTTTAGCGATATTTTTTTGCCAAACGAAATGTAAAAGTTTGATATAAAAATTGGAAATATCATTTGAATATAATTTAGGAAATATACATATTATAATAATTAAAAGATTTTCCACTTTATTTTTTACATAAAAAATTATACTTTCCTAAATTAATTTTGGATGATGTGGACGCTCTCAGATCGCTCGAAAAAACTCTCTTTTATATATATATATATAGATATATAGATTAAGCTCTGTTTCGACATATAGTTAGAAAAATAGGTGGATTGTGGACTGACGTGAGAAATGAGATTGTCAGTAGAATTTATCACATTCATCACCACCGACCTTCCTTTAAATAAGCCCACCTTCTCTTCCGCTCATCATCCATAAATTATCTTGAACAAGTAAATCACACCACCAACACTGAGCCCACAGCCTAGTGAGCCATAACATAATAATTCCTTTTATAATTAAACAAATATTGAGTTGGGTTAAAACTTCCAACACAAGTAATAAATCTACTAAGTGTTACAATATGCATAAAATTGAAAATTGATGATATGCATGTAACTTTAGGAGGTGTTAATGAATGAAACATTCATTTGTTAACTTTACGTGAAAATGAGACAAAACATATGAATTGTGTTTTAATTCATATGTGTATAACATGAAGTGATTTATGATTTAAAATCTAACGTCACTTTCACGTGGTTATATAAAGGATGGTAAATCCTTTGGAAAAGATATCTCACAAAATTATAATCAAACAAGGTGACTAGTAAATAAAATTACAGTCGGGGTTTGAGGGTGAGAGGCAGTATAACGGGTGTTATAATACAATAATTTAGGAGGTTATTCTAGGGGTGATATTAGTGGCATTGACTAATATTACTAGAGGGCTAAAGGTTGTTATCTTATATTATTATGGGTTTCGAATTGGTATTTATTCGGGACGGTTACGTTGTACTGGTACTATATTATTATAGTGGATTCTAGTCGATTTGGCTAGTGGGTTTTACTTCCGGTTTGGAAGGTTTTGCCCTGTGTTTGACCCTAAAATATTGTCTCATCTTAATATTGCTTACATTTCTTTACTTTTATGGTGTACTTGTCGATTGGTTGCTTCCGTTGCGCGTGGGAGATTGGCGCTAATTTCCCAATATATTGGAGTTCACTATTAATAAAGAATAATTTACATTTGCTTTATTTCCCCCTCACAAAAGAAAGCAAATGTAACAACTTATTCATTTAAACATAGAGAGCAACTCTACTTTATTTATGTATAATTTCACCAAATAAACAATTTATGTTTTCAACATTTTATTAGACAGACGGTTAGATTACAATTGAAAGTAGTTTTGTTAACCAGAGCCCAAGCACATGATTGTGAGAGCTGGATTGCATTTAGGAGGACTAGTTTTTTTGTGGGAATTGGAGATGACTCGATTTTTTTAGAAAAATAAAACGACGAATTACTAATGTGATAATGTAGCTAATTGATGTAAAACAAAATCGATGTTAAATAAAAAAAGCTTGGATGTGGATCATACACGTACAAACTTTCCCTGCACCATCTCGTTTTCGTAAAAACGGCCTTATCTTTCTCGTTTTCTATCTGTTTAAGGCGTTTGACCTACGATTAGAACCATAAGACGACAATAATTAAGCTATCACCTTCAATTAGAATTAGTTCATTCTCCTGTCTAGAATTCAAGTTATGATCGTTTAAAGTTGACCCTTGTTGTAGACGAACTCCAAACTTGTTGTTTTAGGGTGGGGTTTATGTTCTTGTTACTTCTTGTGCTTCTAAATCTTTGTTTTAATGCTCGTTTATTTTGAATGGTCATTTGTGGTAGTCGTTTAAAATGGCGTCTAAATGGTTCAATCGATTAGTTTAATTACGTTAATTGGTCGTTTCGATTTGTTTGATGACGTTGTCAACTTGTCATGATGAAAACCATTTTTTATTTATTTTACTTTGAAAATTGATTATATGCACAATTAAGGGAATAGTTATGAAAGGGGGAAAGATAGAAGATTGTCAAGGATATATTTAGCAGCAATCCATAGGAAAATGTAGGAGGCGGAAATTGGATGGGCCGGCCCAGTTGAGTAGACAATTTAGCATGGTCGCTCGTTTTTTGGGGGTCTAACCGATGCCGCGTTTACTTAACCAACCTGCTAAACATGTAGGAGTGGGCCGAAAAGAAAACATTGCAAGTTGTGATGAAGTATTAAAGGGTGACCCGACCCACTTGAAAAGTGATTAAATTGAGGGTATGGATGGTATTGTCGGTGTTGAGTTGTTGACTGTTTAGTGGATATTCATATGATATTTCATATTTTGTGGGACACAGAACAGAAATCATCACAAATTATTGTTGCGTTTGTTTTAGTGATGGGAGTAATCGAGAAGTTGTTTATATTGATACAAAAAGAAGACTTTAATTAAGTAGAATCTGAATTACTTTCCCAATTGGAGCGTTATCGAAGAATACTGGGAAGTGGAGTATTTCATAGTAGCATTTCAATGGGGATAGTGAGTACGATAATGGGGTTTTGTGGATTTGGGTTTGGAACTAGCTTTGGACTTGTTCTTGGTTATTACTTCTTCTTCTACTTCCAGTCTTCTGATGTCAAGGTTTGTCAATTGTCTTTATATAATCAAATCTATTACTCACTCTTTTGATGCTGTCAACTACTACTCACTTAACTCTACTACTGTCTTGTCTTCATATACAACCTAGTACCTACCATGTAGTAAGTATTACTTCTTCAAGTTTTATGGTAAAATCCAACAAGCATTGCCAGCATAATTTATGTATTAATTCACTACTTATATTTGCCAGGATCCTGAGATTTGTTCTTTGACCGACTTAGATGCCGAAATATTGGCAAGGTTGCTTCCGGATATACCTCTTTGGGTCAAAAATCCCGATTTTGATCGTGTATGCCTCTTTCTTTTTTTATCATTTTCTTATCTTCACTAACTAACCTTGATTATTTATTAGTTTCTCATTTCAATTTGCTTAATTTTCTCAAGGTTGACTGGCTTAACAAGTTCATAGAGCATATGTGGCCTTATCTCAACAAGGTTATTTGTATTTTCAAACACTCTCCACTTGCTAATCTTCATTACGACTTGCTAATCTTTATTATTTGCAGGCAATTTGTAAAACTGCAACTGATATATCCAAGCCCATCATCGCTGACCAAATTCCAAAGTACAAAATCCAGTCTGTAGATTTTCAAACACTTTGCCTGGGCACCTTGCCCCCAACTTTTCAAGGTTTCATTCTCCTTCCTATCCATCACGACCACCATATATTATGTCTTCTTTTCTAGATTTGAGCATGTCATTGAAAACCAAGGTTATAGATTATTTCAGTTCTGTTAGCCAGCGAGTTGAACTTTGCATATACAAGTTTTTTCAGCTTTACACAAGTAGAGATGCAAATGAATTGTTGCATAAAAATTCATAGTCAGTTGGTATCATGTCAGGAATGAAGGTGTACATGACTGAAGAAAAAGAGTTGATTATGGAACCCGTGTTAAGGTGGGCAGGAAATCCTAACATTCTTGTTGCAGTTAAAGCTTTTGGACTGAAAGCCACTGTCCAGGTAAAAACAGTATACTAACAGACCATCCATAATAAACACAATATCAACAACTACTCCTGCTTGCCTACTTTAGCCTGCATGTTGTACTTTCACATGAACTGATGAATTGATTAAATAATGCTTCAGGTGGTTGATCTCCAAGTATTTGCTCATCCACGTATCACATTGAAGCCTCTTGTGCCAGCATTTCCCTGTTTTGCCAAGATATTCGTTTCTCTCATGGAAAAGGTGGCCAATGTTTATTCCGATTACTTCACCTATAAATGTTCTGCAAGGTGGTTGTAGGTGTGTCTGTCAATCAGTCTCCTGTGAAATGGTCTCTAATTAATATAATGTGAGAGTAACTCAATCCAAGTATTCAACTAAAATTCCCACCCCTATACAAATTAACCCACAAGAGACTGAATTAAAGAAATAATGACCCATAATGGGTCAATCTCGTAATAATCATCATGAGACTCTCTCATGTGAAATTGTGTCTGTCTTCATATGAAGACAATTACATAAGCCTCGTCAGATCCCCACACTTCTTGTACAGTGGTCTCACTCTTCCAATAATATTTCCCAGGTTCAGGTCATAGTCCTTTGCCGTGGTTGCCTGTTGAAGTCAGATTCTGTTGTTTAGTCATCTACCAAATTTGTATTTCTCTGTTTATTCGCTCTTAGCGCCTGAACATCTAAAACTTGCAGCCCCATGTGGATTTTGGATTAAAATTGCTCGGTGCAGATGCTATGGCAATTCCAGGCTTGTATAGGTTTGTTCAGGTTTGTTGCCTACTATAATTATTTCTCTCTTAGCTTCCTTCCAATTTATACTTACTTTATTTCCCCCATTTTGTTAGGCTATAAATCTGTGTGCAGAAACAGGTAACAGGTGTTTGAAACAGCTTTTAAAAAATGTAATTTATAACATGTATAATATGCAACAGTTGACTAAGAAACAGGATTTCGTAAAGATAGGAAACTATAATCCTTAAACTCATGATGGTGAAATTTTGTAGTTGATAAGGTACTCTTTTACTGAAGTTATTACATGTGGATGTATGTATGTCATGTAGGAAAAAATAAAAGATCAGGTTGGGCAGATGTATCTATGGCCTAAAACCCTTGAAATACCTATACTGGATCCTAAAATGTAAGTGAAATACTTTATAATGTTCTCTTTTAATGCGATCGTAGTCATGCAATCAGTGATAACTGCTCATTATTTTCAGGGCTGGAAAGAGACCTGTGGGGATTTTACATGTTAAGGTCTTGAGAGCCATGAATCTAAGAAAGAAGGATCTCCTTGGAGGAGCTGACCCCTACGTCAAGCTGAAACTTACACAAGATAAGGCCCCTTCCAAAAAAACGACAGTCAAGTACAAGACCTTGAATCCTGAATGGAATGAAGAATTTAACATCACTGTGCGAGATCCAGAGTCTCAAGTTCTAGAGTTTTCTATGTATGACTGGGAAAAGGTAAGTAACACATATTTATCTACTGCACATATGAGCTTTGATGTAGACTCGAGTTCTTTTTTTTTGGGTTATGTTTCTCTTTTTCTTTTCCTGACTTTAAGATTGAATTTACTTGTTGTTTGGTACTTGAAGAGAGTTTCATCATATATGTTTTCAATCTAAAATCTAGGTTGGCAAACATGAAAAGATGGGGATAAACGTTGTTCCTTTGAAAGATCTTACACCTGATGAAACTAAAGAGTTCGTTTTACCGCTTCTGAAAACTATGGATCCCAATGACGTTCAAAATGAGAAATCACGTGGTCAGCTTGTTCTTGAAATTACATACAAATCATTTAAGGGCGAAGATGTACATGATGATGCTGAAGATTCTGGAGAAGTTGAGAAGGCTCCTGAAGGAACACCAGCTGGTGGTGGTATGCTTGTGATCATTATCCACCAAGCTCAAGATGTTGAAGGAAAGCATCACACCAATCCTTATGTACGTCTACTGTTTAGAGGTGAAGAGAAGAAAACTAAGGTACGACATTGGATATTAATTAATTTCCCTTTAAAGGTTTCTGCATGTAACATATCACATGTTTACCTCAATGGTTAGCTTGTCTTTATCACAGTTCTAAGGACGTGTCTGACGCTCAGACGCGGTACGAGGGATAAATTGGAAGGGTTTTCATGAGTCTGAGTTTGGATCTTGGGCTCTTGGCTTCCAAGACTCAAATTCAGACATTTTGTTGAAAAAGTGGATACCAGAAATTGTTTTAGAGGGTTTTAATTAGTCTAAATTAAATATGAATTTGTAATTGTGAGGATAATATATTTTAGTGTTGAGATTCACGTAAAGTCTGAGGAGAAAGAGAGTGTTCGAGGACTTCCGTTCCTATCATTGAGAACTCATTATTTGTCCGGTGCAACAATAAAATTCTGACTGGTTGTTCTATTTCTGACTTTATGCGACATTTGCAGACCGTAAAGAAGAATAGAGACCCCCGATTCGGTGAGGAGTTTTCTTTTACGTTGGAGGAACCACCAACTGACGACAGAGTCCATGTGGAAGTGTGCAGTGTATCCTCTAGGATAGGTTTGCTTCATCCAAAGGTATGTTGTAAAACAGGCGCTTTTGTCTCTTTTAACATATTTTGGTAGCTCTATATTATGTCAATTACTCGATTGACATTATTGTATTTCATACTCTTGCGTGATCTTCTCAACCAGGAAAATCTGGGGTTTGTTGATATCAGTCTTAGAGATGTGGTCAATAATAGAAGAATCAATCAAAGTTACAATCTTATTGACTCTAAAAATGGCCGGATTCAGATTGAGCTGCAATGGAGAACATATTAGGATTGCCATTACGATGTCATTCCAAGATTTAGAGCACTTGCCTCAATTGTTATTCTTTGCCCGACATGTTCAGGTTGGGCAATTCTTGTATAATTTGTGTCTGAGATTGCTAGTTACATTGGCATTATCAAAACCTTGTAGATGCAAGCTTTCTGAACTAGCCTGTTGATGCTAAAAACTGTATTTGTTGATCCACATCGTACTCCATAGTTGTCTTACAGTGAAGATTCCCAATTTTTTGTCTCGACAGGTTGTGAATCTTGTGATATTGTTGCTTTTGTAATTTGTATATACATTTCGAGTGAAACAAGGGTAGTTTTACCCATAAAAATTGTGATGTTGATATTCTAGCTTTTGTAAATGCATTTCACGTGCCTATTGCTCTTGATGCTCCTTAGAAGAAGTTAGAAGGAATAGCCTTGATTACAGATTGCCTGAACTCACATGTCTGCAGAAACCAAGTGTAGCCAAGGTTGGTTTCCATATGCTTTTTGATTGATATGGGCTTCTGCATGAAGTGTTTTTCAGCCTAAAACGGTTCTTCTGTACCGGATAAAAGCCACCACTAACACATTAAGTACTTAATCCTAATAGTTCCTACTTTTAAAATTGTGGAACAATGGTCTACTTGCTGGGAAAAGGGCTACACAAGAAAAGGAGCATGGACTAAGGAAGAAGATGAAAAACATGAGAACCCACATCGGGGTTCGTGGGCTGGTGGAGGTCCTTACCAGAGATGGGTGGATTAGAGAAGTGTGGTGAAAGTTACAGGTTTAGATGCATGAATTATCTCTGCCCCATTTTGCCTCAAGCATGGAAACTTGACCCAAGTAGTGAAGTAGAGGATGAACTTGGTCATTATCAAGTTACATGGTTTGCTAGTTATCTGGAGTACTCCTTTAGTATTTATTTGACGCCTTGACGGTTATGTATGGTGGTATCATTTATCAAATACCGATGAATTTTGAATCATGGATGTCCTCAAGAGCTTTGACTCTAGTTCGGACGTATGCAATTCGACCATATCAGATGCAAACATGAAAGTAACATCCTAAAGTAGACATGATCTTGAATCAACAATAACCTTAAATAAGCAATCTTAAAAAGAACGGGAATGATTCAAAATGGCTAAATTTAATTAAAAAAAAAAAAACAGTAATCACCACAGTTCAAATATTACTCTTTAGCTGACCACAAACTCAAAAATAACCTTTGTCAAAAAAAAAAAAAAAAAACTCAAAAATAAATAAATAATGAAAGCAGAAAAAAGAAGAAAGCATTTAAGAATTTGGTTGATTTATCCAAGTATCCGACCCAGATGTAGTCATGTAGGTTGAGTGGTTGACTATGCTGGTAGTGTGACTAGTGTCTCAAGTCTCAAGAGTGAAGGGTGGGTGATATTTGAAATATATAGAGTGGGGGATTGGGATTGCGCCCAAAAATTGAAAATTAAAAATAGAAAATTGAAAATGGAAGAAAAGGGGTGTCCATCTACGGTGACCATTCGGCGTAATCCACCCCGGCGAGCACGCCCAACCCCTTCCTCCGCAAACATCTCCGCATTTCCATTGGCCGATATCTTATCTATCGACGTCACTAATCAATCAACCTCTACCAATTCCAATTCCAATAATTCGGATTCAAATCTCAAGGTGTTCCTGAGGGTGAGAGGTGTAGCCAATAAGCAGAAGAAGAGTTGTGTAATTGTCAACGATGATTTGCATTCCGTCACCGTTACGCCTCCTTCCTGCGCCTCAGGTCGCTCCAAGTCGGAGGTCTACACCGGGTTCTCTCATGTTTTCTCACCTCTTTCCACACAGGATGAGGTTTACGATACGATGATGAAGCCTTTTGTGGAGGACTTCCTTAAGGGAACTAGTTCTCTTTTGGCAGCTTTGGGTCCCACTGGCTCTGGTAAGACCCATACCATCTTCGGCTCTCCTCAACGTCCTGGTTTGCTTCCTCGCGCCCTTGCTCACATCTTTAATTCTAGTTCTAGGACCTCATCATTTTACATGTCTATTTTTGAGATCTCTATTGAAAAAGGAAAGTCGGAAAAGTTGTGTGATTTGTCACCGGATGCCACTCATATCTTCATGCAACAGTCGGTTGTTAAGGGCCTCAAACAGGTTTTAATCAAGGATGTTGAGCAAGCTGAAGCTATTGTAGCTGCTGCAATGTTAAAACGCGCCACCGCCGTCACTAACTCAAATGCTCACTCTAGGTACCTACCTACCTACTTTTACTCCATTTTCCCCACTCATTCACTTCCTAATATTCATTCATCTTCTTATTCATCAAGCCGTTCGCAGTGCATTATTAACATAACATATACCCTTGATGAGAGGGACACTGAACTGACTTTTGTTGACCTTGCTGGTGCTGAGAGGGAGAGAAAGACTGGAAATCAGGTTTACTTCTTTTTCTATCAACAATACTATTTCATTTCTGCACTAGAGTATATGCTCAAAATCATGTATTGAAAACAGTTTCAATCTTTGTTTACCTTGTGTGGCCATCCATATATACCTCCCCTACACTCGTCCTTTTTCGTCAATATTCTCTTCCTATAATTGTTTTTTCTTTTTTCTTTTTTTCATTGCAGGGTGGAAGGCTGCTTGAAAGTAATTTCATCAATAACACATCAATGGTTTTCGGTTTGTGTCTCAGAGTATGTGTCCCTCTACATTGCATGCCTTTATAATTTATCTACTGACAGTTGTGTGTATGTAGCTGTACTGTTGTTGTCACAATTAACTGATAGATTTTACTTTCTTTTCAAGTCATTGTTGGAGCATCAAAAGAACCCCAAAAAGCCACTGCAGAAACACTTCCAGAGCTCACTGGTAATTTTGTAAATTAATTTTTAGAAAACAATAAGATACTAATATCTTGCCCAATGATGAATTACTTATATTTTGTCCTTTTTTTTTACTGAAAAGCTGACCAGATATCTACGAGATTATCTTGAAGGTCGGAAGCGCATGGCTTTGGTAGGTCATCTCAACATTTAAATATTATAGAGTATCTTCTAATGCATTTGGTTTTCAGTACAAAAAATGAAGCAGTATGTAACTTGTAATCTAAGAATATATATGTACAGTAATTTTTTGGTGGAACATGTTACTGAGGTATTGACTATTGACCTTGTCTTTTCTCAGATATTGACAGCAAGATCTGGCCCAGAAGACTATTTTGATGCATCTTTTCTGCTAAGGCAGGCATCGCCGTTTATGGAGATCAAGTAAAATCTACCTCAAAGTCGCCTTCGATATTTCTCAATATACACTGTTTTATCACGAAGTCTCATCTCTTCTGTTCCTGTTAGGTTCCAAAATATGGAAGAAACTTCCAAGTTACCTGGCAATAAGAGGCGCAAACAAATGACTTGCAGTGACAATCAGAAAAGAGTGAAGTTGAGTAATGCTGATGAGAAGGTACTATTTAAATGTTCAGTAAACCTCTCTTAAGACGGCAGTATCTATCTTAAGATGAAAACGGGTTAAGTATGCTCCCACTTGCATATGTAAGACAACACTTTTGTTAGCCCCTAGGCATCCTACTTTTGTCTCATTTACCAAGCTTAACCCGTTTTAAATTTAAGACGAATATTGCCGTCTTAAACAAGAATTTGTGATAAATGTTTAGGATTATGTCTGCTTTTGGCTTTATGTTTTATTTGTTTATTTTCCCCTCAAAAAATGCACAAATGCTTGCCTGACAATGTAACTTATGGTTGTTGCAAACAAAATGATACCTGTTCCATAAAACTTGCCAACGCCATAATTAAAGAAGCGTTATCTCAGGAGTTAAGTTGGGAGATTTGTGATTCCTTGTGTTTTCCTTTAACTGCGTTTTGCGTTTGTCTTTATTTATGATAATTGACTTTACAGCAAAGCCTTTTGAATTGTTTTTGGTATTTTGTGTTCCAGTCACCTGGAGATTGGTGGTAGTCAATCAATTTATATGCCTTCCTTTCCAATATTTACTTATGCATTTTCTTAGTGTAATGACTATAATGAGAGCGTTGCTTGAGAAAGCTAACAGACACCTGTGGACTATAATCAATGTGAATGACCTACTGTAAATCTTGACCCTTCTAATGCCACTATCACTATTCATATAGTGTTATGGTGGTTAAATACACTTCCCTAAAAGACTAATTTGGGAATGGATGTCCATGTATTCATTAACAACAACAACATTACTCTAGTGCCTCAATGGCTCCCGCAAATTGCGGGTAGGGGGTCCGGATGTACCCAGTCTTACACTCTTACCCTTGTATTAGCAACATAAAGAGACTGTTTTCGAATGACCCAAAATGAAAATTGCGTCGAAAACTACATTGAATGACTGGTACTTTACTATCGAAAAAAGTGCAATCACTTTAGTGAGCCATTTTGCTTTATTCCATCATAATCCGGAATCAAAGAGTAATGAGTCTTTGGCTCCATGGAAATATGACAATGTAGACTAAATATATCCGATATTTTCTTTCTCATCTCTGTGCTATTAGTGCTTTTTTTTCCTCAGCTCAAAAAAGTAATATTAATTCGTATTTTCCCTTTCTTTATGTCGAAATACCGTTTTATCCAATATGGCAATATGTCTCTTGTGTACATAAATATTCTTGCAAAGATTATAAAGTTTCTATTTTCTATTCCATCGTTTATCTGTTACCGGAGAGGGATGCTATTTGAAAAGGATACAGTTAAGCTAGGAGCCTAGCGGAGGAAAAAAAACTAGCTAGTCATGGCTTAGCTGCATCTTCTCAGAATCTCAGCACTAGAATCAAGGACCAAATTTCTAAAATGTAGCTTTTGTTTAGAGGGAGATTTTTATTTGTCTCAACTCTCAGATTCTTTTTCTATTCTAATAATGCGGTTTATCTTTTTTTTTTTCCCCCTTATCAAGGCCACTTTAATTTTCAATAACTGTCCTCTGGATCTCCATATGCGCTTATTTCCAGATTCTAGGTGCTCTAGAATTTGTTGACTCTAAAGTTCTTTGTTATAGAAAGTTTGAGATGAGGAGATGCTATTCATGGCAAGCTGGCAGCAACATGCTTTAACTAGTTTTTCTATTTAGTAGCGTGTATGTGCTTGTACTCGTTGGACTACAGCATTCTTGCTTGACTTCCTAGTTTTTTTTTTTTTGTAGGATGGGGTGGAGAGGACTACAGGAGGACTAAGCAAGTTTTCCAATGAAGGTTTATGTCCATGCTTATTCATATTTTTCTCTCGTCCCTCTATGCTTTATGTATTATGAAACCACTTATCTGAACTTTAAGTGGCTGAAAGTGCAGACATCTCTAATAAAGTTAATGACGATAGCATGGAAGCAAGTGAAGCCGCCCTTGCAGAGGTAAATAATCCTAATGCAAAGCTACAAAGAGATTATTACGTCATGCAAGGTTTTGCGAAGGCTTTGTGGAATGTTCTGAAGCAGTATAAGGAGAAAGTCAAGGTAGCAACTCAATAACAATCTTGTAACAGCTTGGCCAATGCAGTTTGTTTTGATATGCCTCTAATAGGTGGTGATTATATGGTATAGGCGATGCAAACAGAAATTGATCTACTGACTGAAAATATAAGCACTGGACATGTTCAGTATTTGGAAATGGAGAAAGAACTCCAACACTTGAAATCTTGTTGCTTTTGTCCAAGGCAACAACTCCCTAACCATCAGCCTGTTGGAATAATTGCACCTGAAGAACAGCCTAAAGCTTCTCCTTCTGAATGCAAATCACCTAGTTTCTCACCTGAAGAACAGCCTAAAGCTTCTCCATCTGAATGCAAATCACCTAGTTTCTCACAGGAGAGGGATGATTGTAATCATCTTCTGAGTGAAGTTACTGAAAGATCATTTTCAGAAGCAGGATGTAGGTGGGATAACAACGAGATTATAAGATTACCTCGACATGAGCATTCAGAGGGAAAATCTGAATTTAGTGGTCTTCAAACCCTACAAAAGAGATCCCGGGAAATTCAGGATCTTGATAATACTGTTGTTTGTGAGGTTTGTACTTCAATTTATATTCTTGCCGTAGCCGATTGTTTGAATCAAGGTCACTTGTCTGTATCATCCTTTAAACATATGGTCATAGCCTATGTTGCTTCAGCCTTCAGCTCTTCATATTACCTCCTGTACCCTTGCCTGGAACTTGACACCTGGACATGATGGTTGGATACATCATTTTAAGACAAATCATGATAATTTTTCATTTAAGTCGAATAAACAGACCCTTGGACCTTTGTCGGATAGTCTTAACTAGTACTTCCCTCCCCCCACGCCATTCACTGGAATCATACAGTTTGAATAAACTACTCCTCAGAGTCCTCACATATATTCAATTATTGGTATGATTTCAGTGAATGGGAGGGAGTATGAGTTACATACCTCATAAAACTACTCGATTCGAGGTATTAGGTAGTAGGCTTGTCTGCTACTGTTTAATAATACCCAGCCATATATTTAAATTCTGTCTTAATCAATTGTGTCTAGGTTCATCTTGGAAATTCTCCTTCAACTACCAAGACCTTGGAGTTTGTTAATGAGAAAACTGAGCATGATGCTATCTCGAGAACACCATTTCAGGGAGCTGCACTTCCATCTAATGATGTTGAAAGCTCTGTGCAACAAGATTATCAGCCATGTATTCAGGAGGTGAGCATACTTGGATTTATGTATTATTTCGATTTGCAGCCTAGTCTTGAAAGCAGTGACATATTCTTTATATTCTTGTAGGTGCATTTGTCAGCCATAAAATGCGAAATTTCACGCGAATGTGTGGGTATAGTTGATAAAGATCCAATGAAGAAAATTGATACGACTTTAAAAGGTGTAGTACTACTTCAGTTTATCAAAATTTTGTTGTTTCATTCATGTCGATAGAAAACGTTTTATCAAGATATGGGGTCTATATTCCTAGTTGGCTAGTTTCTTGGATTATGTTTTAATAGCACCAAAAAGACCTGAACAAGGCAGTTGCAGACGTGGGCTTGTGATAGTGTATCAAGTATCAACTACCAATGACCATCAATCAACAGGCAACTATGAGCAACCGTATCAACATGGTCCCATGACTCTCACCAATTAGCTTACACATTAATTTTCAGCTGTCAGATGAGCTTAAGAGCAACTTTACATTTAAACTCTCCATAAAGTTGCTCTTGTTACTTATTAGGCACCTTGAGTCCTTGACAGCATGTGCCATTTATTTACTGAGTGAGGGGTTGTCATTTTTGGACCTGTTGTGACCCGATTCTTAACTCTGAAAGGTAGTGTCACTAGATCTGTAAAAATGTTAATGCATCTTGTTTACAAGCTCTTTTCTGTGAATGTTTTTATTTACTTTACGGGGTGAGGTGGAGATAAATGATGCTCTCTCATTGTTCTATCTACCCATGCGTTTATGGAACTCCTTGACTTGATCCAGTGGGTTGATTTGCGTTTCATAATTTTTTTCTGAAAGAAATTAGTAACCTTTATCTTTCCATGTAGGGTAACTATAAATTTCCATCTTATTAATCTTTCAATTATTTTGTATTTAATTTTCAGATGCTGCTGCCCACGTCCCCAAATCGCATGTCGTTGATTTAACGGCTCATAGTGAAAACATTGGCGATAGCGTCGATGAGAAGATGGAGAAAGTAAAGTTTTACCTTCTTTTGTTTTGACTGCAATTGTACTTCAGCAGTTGTAATGGGTCATGTCTAAGCCACTGCTCTTTTTATACACCAGGAAAATGTCACAAATGCTCTTCAAAGCAACTTCAATTCTAAGCTAGAAGCCAAGGAAATTTCTCGTAATCCTTTGAAATCCGAGAGACCCAAAAGGTTAGCAAATCTCGATTGACTGGCCTTTTCCTGATTAGATGCATGGCATAGTTTGCATAATTGTTGATTGGAAACTAATGAACCTTTTTTATTTGTCAATGCGACTATTAGGCGACTGATGCCAGCTTCCTCGCTATTGTTAAGGGATTCTGGTACCTTGGATGTGTCAGATGACGATGTTAAGCACAGGGTAATGTTCTTAATTGTTTATAAATTTCCCATTGGATGTCAACAATTAGACTGTGAAGGACATTTTGAATGCATATTTGAAAACTTCTTAGTGCAATTGAGTATTTTAATGTAGCTCTGTATATACTTCTAAAACGCACCTCTTTAGGTTACTCTACAAGTGATTTGAGTCGTAAGATACTATGAAGCATGTATCTTACACGAGCCTTAATGCTTATTCGGATAGAGTGATATAATGTCAAAGGTAGGGAAGGGAATGGGAGTGGCAAATTCCAAGGAGTCTGATGGTACTGCCAGCATGGTCCTGTACAGATCTATTTCTAGCCATTAGCTATTTAATTCGCGTCTTTTTTTCTGATTTATAAGGTCACTTCATATAAGCAAATATCATGTCATGACTTTCAGGGAGGTAGAGGTGGACAAAGGTTAACTGGCGACGAATGTAAAAGAACGAAAGGCAGTGCTTCTCTACTACGAATGCTGAAGAACCATTTTCCCCGATAACTGTTGCTCACTTGCTTGGCATAGTTTTATTGTTGCTTGTAAGATAAGCCTGTAAAAATGGAGCTTCCTTTTTTGGTCGTGCTTTATTAGTTGAAATGCTGTCAGTTCTCCCTGATATGGCAAGTTAGATAGCTAGTTCATATGAGATAAGACACTAATTTGACAGATTTCGTCAAAGCAAGAGAAGCTTGCAAATTCTATCAAGTTTTTTGAATTACTATATGTATACCAACTATTGTAGTATCAGTTTGGACTTTGGCTCTTTCGCTTTTTCCTTCAGGAAAATAGAATACGGTGGAAATGATTATGTTATTGAGTAAGGAATACTCCTTCCTATTTAATGAGTTTTTTTTACCCTCTTTCTTTTTGAAATGTTAGAAAGATTTTTAAGTTTCTTTTTTAACTTTTTTTTTTTTCACATAATGGAACTTTCCACCACCGTCAAGATAGAAATAAACCTATCCCATTTTACTTGCAAAGTAGTTCTATCACCACAGCAATCAACGTCAATATACTTGCTTCAAATAAGCCTTTAGAACTCTCAAATACGCATGCTTTAAACCTTAAGTGTCGAGGGACGAGGGGTGGGTGGGATACTTATTTTATCTTTAATCATGATTTGTATCTATTTTATTACTTTTAGTAGCACTTTTTTTTAAAATTATAAAATAGTCTCTCAATTAATTTATTAAAACATCATCTCTTAGAAGACCCTTCTGTACATGTTATCTGTAATTAAACTAATACAGTTTGGTATTAGTATATGAGTATTACGATTAAACTAATATCCATGATTAAGATTAGTCCATTATACAAAATATATCAGTTGGCACAATTTACGAGTACAAAATTAGAGTGAGCTGGAATAAGGGCATCAACAATAGAGGTTTGTCAACAAAGGTTTGTGTACTCTGTTGTTGGAGATGGGGTTTGAGGTTCATCCATAGGAATGGTTACACATTTGTATACGGGTTTGTTGATTGACATGGCAAGTGGTCCCCTAAAAGTTAGTATATTTTTATTCTCCAACAATATATATATATATATATATATAAGGGGAAAAAATGGGTAATTTTATGTGGGTCCTATGATATGAACCTTGAAAAGGTTTGTCTATTGCTATATATGGGTTTGTTATTGAAGAGGTTTGTTAAATTGATGATGTGTCATCTGACAAACCTCTTTAGAGGTTCATCTATTGTGGATGCCCTAAGTATACAAGTTCTAGTTTATTTTGTTTAGACAAACTTGATTTAATTTGTTATAGGCGACAGGGTTATTAAATTGGTTAGGGTTGGTGGTACTTGGGAGTGAGACGCGAGACCGCGAGGATGTGGTGGTAATTGGTAAAACCCTAAATGCACAAAACAAAACAAAACAAAACCCTGGAGTGAGAGAGTTAATAGGGCAAACATCAAAACACAGAAACCAGAAGAAGAAGAAGAATGGGTTTTGAATTCAAATTCGAGGTACCAAGTGACGAAGAGCCGGAAGTTGAGGAGGAGTTAAACTCTGATGGAGAAGTATTAGAAGTAGAAGAAGGAGAAGTCGGCGTGCCGGCGTGGGACTTCGGCGCTTATGCCGGCGTTGTTGCCGAAGAGCACGCCCAACACAACACCACCTCCGTCGACGATAAAATCTCCAGAATACGCAGCCGCCTCAAACTCAACCCTAATAATCACGACCAACCTGAACCTGAACCTGAAACTGAGAGACAGGATAATTACATGGCGGACGATGACGATGACGATGACGAAGATGAGGAGGAAGATGAAGATGAAGATGAAGATGAAGATGACGGGAATGATAAAATAAGGAAGAAGACGTCATTCTTCTCTCCGTCGGAAGGTGTTTCGTTTCACGCCAGATCCTTTATGGCTCTAAACCTCTCAAGGCCCTTACTCAGAGCCTGTGATGCTTTGGGTTATTCTAAGCCTACGCCTATCCAGGTACCTAACCTTCCCTCCCTATCTATTCATTCATTCTCATTTTCCGTTTATTAATTAATTAATTATTGTGTTTATCTGTAGGCAGCTTGTATACCCCTGGCCATGGCCGGCCGTGATATTTGTGCCAGTGCTATTACTGGTTCTGGCAAGGTACTCTCTCTCTCTCTCTCTTCTCTTATTTTATTTCACATTCCGTCTTCTTCATTCCCGTGTTTTTGTCCCCTCTGTAGACCGCTGCCTTTACCTTGCCTACCCTCGAGAGATTGCTTTACCGTCCTAAGCGTCTTCCCGCTATTAGGGTCCTTATTCTTACTCCTACCAGGGAGCTTGCTAGTCAGTATGTTTCCCCCTTCTCTTTTTTGTAATCTCCCTTTTTTCTTCCTTCCATTTCTCTCACTCTAATCTCCCTTCTTGCTTTCTCAGGATCCACGGTATGATCCAAAATCTTGCGCAGTTTACTGATATACGATGCTGTTTAATTGTTGGTGGACTCTTAAGTAAGGTTAGTTCCCCCCTATTCGCATTGCTACACTTAATGCTCTTTCCAATTACAGTTACCCTTTTTCTTGTGATAAATACGCGATTAACTCTCGTTCGCACTTACTATTCTCAATCTCTCAACGTCTCATTCTATATCCTAATCATTGTGCCACCACTATTTTTATAACTATCTCGTATATGTCCCCCCCCCCCCCCCCCCCCTTTTGAAACCTTCAGGTTTAAAGCACACGACATTTGTGTTCTTGTTCTCAGATATGCGTTTTGCCTTTCTAGTTGTCTTTATTTGTGGTTTTCGTTCCCATCTTTTGGGATTTTAACAACTGGCTCCTTGATTCCATTAATTAATAATGCGCTTTCTGTGGCCAGCTTTAATGCTTTTTATGTCATTTTATCCACTTGCCTCTCATTTCTGCCATACCTATTGATAAGTCAAGACTTCAAATTGATTACTTCCACGGATAACCTTTCAAATCTAATAATGGTTTCACAATGAACATAGGTTCAAGAGGCAGCACTAAGGTCAATGCCGGATATAGTTGTGGCTACTCCAGGTCGGATGATTGATCATTTACGAAATTCAATGTCAGTGGATTTGGATGATCTCGCAGTTTTGATTCTAGACGAGGCTGATCGACTCTTAGAGTTTGGTTTTAGTGCTGAGATCCAAGAACTTGTTCGCATGTGTCCAAAGGGTAGACAGACAATGTTATTCTCTGCCACAATGACTGAAAAGGTTGATGAGCTCGTCAAACTGTCCCTAACTAAACCGTTACGCCTGTCTGCTGATCCATCTGCTAAACGACCTGAAGGTCTAATAGAGGAGGTGGTTCGAATAAGGAGAGCCCGTGAAGCACATCAGGAGGCAGTACTTCTTGCATTGTGTTCAAAAACATTCACTTCCAAAGTGATCATATTTAGTGGAACAAAGAAAGCTGCTCATAGGTTGAAAATTTTATTTGGATTAGTGGGCTACAAAGCAGCAGAGTTCCATGGAAATCTTACTCAAGCACAACGCCTGGACTCTCTTGAACTTTTTAGAAAACAGCAAGTGGACTTTTTAATTACGACAGATGTATCTTCTAGGGGGCTTGATATTGTCGGGGTCCAGACGGTTATTAACTTTGTATGTCCTCGTGATTTGACAAATTACTTGCATCGAGTTGGTCGTACAGCAAGAGCCGGTAGGGAAGGGTGCGCTGTTACCTTTATCACTGATAAAGACCGTTCTCTTCTAAAAGCCATTGCCAAGAAGGCTGGTTCTACGCTGAAGAGTAGAACTGTTGCTGAACAGTCAATTAATAAGTGGGTACAAATGATTGAGCAAATGGAAGATCAGGTAACTGCTGTTATGCAGGAAGAGAGAGAAGAGATGGCTTTGAGGAAAGCTGAGATGGAAGCAGCAAAGGTATGTTTATGCGCCACTCCACCCCTCCTTTCTGTGTTAATGTCGAATTTGTCAGTTCAGGAATTGCTATTTTTAGTCAATGCTTCTTTAAATTTAGCATGAGTTGCTACATCTGCTTATCACTGGGCTCTGGTCAATATAGTTGGATAGATGGTTATTGGAATTCATCTTTTATGGCAAACCATTACTTTTTTCATGCCTGTTGCATTATTGGCACCTAACGAGAGCGATGTTTTGGATACTTTGAACTCTACTATATGCGCCTTTGTACTGTGATCAACTGTCATTCGATGCAATTCCTTTCATTGAAAGGCGATGAGGTATTGTTGTTTTAAACTTTTAATGCTTTAGATAGTTTTAACTTTGATCCATACGTTGACTCAGATTTGCTGCCAACTGTCATTATCTGTCAATGTGTGATGTAGAAGTTCATTTATACAAGAAGATAGGAGGGCTCACCAACTGATTTTTTTGGGTCAAAAACTACCCAACATTTACTTCATTTCCAAAAACACTACCTAATACTCCCTCCAATTTCATTTATTGTTCCCCTTTCTTTTTGGCATAAGAAATAAGGGAATCAATTTGGACTACATAATACACATGACCCCACATCAAATTGATTTTTGACCACACAAAGTTGTCCAAAAAAGGAAATAGGGAACAATAAGAAAAATGGATTTTGGGAAAACTAAAGTCAGCTAATGAAAATAAGAAATGAATGCTAACTGCTAAGAAAAATTTAAATAAATTAGAGGGGGGGAAGAAGAAAAGAATGAAGGTGGAGATCAAACTCAAATATAGAAAAATAAAATAAAAATATAAATTGTTAGGAAATGAGGTAAATTAAATAAAAATGAATTTAAAAAAAAAGTTGAGATTTGGTAGTTTTCGGACAAATTTGTTCAAAAGTAATTATTCCGGCCAGTCAACGTCGGAATGTTGACCAAATTACCTGGAAATCAGCAATTAGTAGTGTTTGCCAAATTTTTTTTGTAAAGTAAGGTAGTAAATGCCAAAAGAAACATAATGTAAGGTAGTTTTTGAGAAAAGAAAAAAAAACCATTTTTTTTATTGATTTTGCTTATGTTAGCTCTCCCTGATTCGTGTTCTCTGCGTACAATTTTAGTTCATGTTGTGTGTTCTAGGGAGTTCCCAATCACAATTTTCTTCCACTCATATTCCGAGTTATTTATTATTGTTACTATTTTTTTTTCTAGTAGGAGATGTTGTGATGGTATCCTAAAATATTTGTATTCTTTGTTCCCTTTTTTCCTTTGAAAGGCGGAAAATATGATTGAACACAAGGATGAGATTTTTTCACGGCCTAAAAAGACATGGTTCATGACAGAGAAGGCAAAGAAATTGATGGCTAAGGCAGTGAAGGTACACACATTTAGAACTTCTCGTTTATTTTTTTACGTCAATTGATGGCGGCAATGACAATATCTGAAGTCTAAATTACTTCGTATAATTTATGGTTTTTTTTGGAGAATGGTGAAATTTTATTAACTTCTGATGATGCATTTCCCCTTTTCCTCTGTAAGTTGTGTTCCTCTAATTTAATCAACCCAGCAGTACTTGTAGCAAGAGGTAAAGTAAGAAAGAAAGGAATGTTCATCTCCGTGTTCAATTTCTAGCAGTATTGCCTCTAAATCATTATGGCTAGAAAGTAAAATGGCTGACAAGTAGATCCTTATTTGACTGATGTACTAACGGGAATATGCTATCATTAGTCAGTAGGAAAATTAACTACTTAAACAAGGGCTTAAGAAAATGTATTAGGTGGTCTGGAAAGCTTGCAATCCTGGCCAATGATATTGGTTAAGGGAAACTGTTTGGTTGATTGCATCAAGTTGCGAAGCCAAACTAGGATGATTTGTATTTTCAGGTAGTGTGGTGTTTGTTTAGTACCTAATCAAAAGCACACTGGTTGATTTACCCCTCACCCTCCAAAGACGTCTCCTCTCTGCAACAGGAAATGATGAGTCAAATCTATTTGATCTTCCTTATGAAAATGTTTGCTTTTTATGTTTCAGTTTCATTTGTTTTGTTGGTGATATCCACCCACTTTTAATTTGATAGGGATCCTTAGAAAAAGAACCCTCCAGTAAGGAGGTTGTCAGTGCTGAACAAGCGGAGGACCTGAAGTTGAAAGAAAAGAGGAAGCGAGAGCGTGAGGTGCCTTTTTGTTGTATCCCATTTGTGTAATTTAGTATGGACATGTTTTTTTTTTACGTATTAGTGATTGATAGACAGCATGTCTGTCCTTTATTAACTTGGTACAGAAAAAGCTACCTCGTAAGAAGCGTAGAAAGCTGGAGGCACAGAGGGAGATGCTGGAAGATGAACATGATTCTGACGACTCCGAAGAGGTAATATTGGTGTATTTGACTTGGACATGTATTCCAATGCGGCTGTTCGTGTTAGTTTAAAACTGGATTATTTCCTGGCACTTTTGTTGCTCATTTATGTATATTGCAAGAGCTTATTTACTAAATGGGATATTCATTTAGATAACTTCTGACTGCTATGACCAATGCTGGTGGGGCTGGATTGTGGCCCCCAGGATAGTATGAATACTTATTCTGCGGGTTTATGCTACTGATTAAATCATTGACTAACTAGGGCTATAAAGACAATATTTGCAAAGAGGTCGGGGTTTTTTTAACACACAACATGCGTGCTTTTGATGTTGACTAAGTTGTTCTTCTATTTTACATTTTTACTCTCTAACCCGACTTTTTTACATTTATTCCCCCTAATACAATTTCTTACATTCCCTACCAATGCA
This sequence comes from Silene latifolia, assembly GCF_048544455.1. Taxonomy (NCBI): domain Eukaryota; kingdom Viridiplantae; phylum Streptophyta; class Magnoliopsida; order Caryophyllales; family Caryophyllaceae; genus Silene; species Silene latifolia. Next base: position 253,869 of record NC_133535.1, on the reverse strand, counting down.
CCAGCTTCTCATGCCTATTGGTGAATGCTTTTGGGCCTTTGGCTCATCCGCTGAGTACTCTTCACGGAGCTTTTTTTTCTGTATAAGCCTGATCTAATAGACTAATACCATTCTCATCAACAATAATGCAGGATAATAAAAAGGTTAAAAAAGTTAAAAGTGGAATACCACTCGTTGATGTTGCCTACCGCCGAGCAAAAGCCATCAAGTCTGAGATGAAAGGACAAGATGTTGGCAAGAGGGTTAAGAAGGAGAGTAACCACGTAAAGCAACCTCAATCAAGAACAGATGAGATGCAGGATCTCTTCCAGACTGACATTAGTGACCGCCGTCAGAAGAACCTTCAACGAGCTGGGAAGAAGTCCAACAATTCATTCAAGAGCAAATCCAGGTATGCGTGTGTTGTCATGTTGAAAATTCATGTTATTGGGGGCAGGGTACTAAGTGCTTCATCTTCATCTTGGCCTTGCCACTGCTATCTTTTCTTTGGGTCACATCAGTTGTATTGCAGGTCAATCATCAGTTTTTGAATTCCTTTGATCCAAATTATTAGCCCTGCTTTTATATTTTGGTCTTAATTGACCTATTACTCACACTTCATTGATTTGCTGTTGTTTTCATGTCTCATGAGGGCAATCTTCAATAACGTGGAATTAAAGTTATTATATTTTACTCCTTCCTTGATTAACCAACTTTATTTTCTTTCTCGAGTCATTCAATTTTGTTGTGTGACTCATGAGCCTCATTGAGATGATGAATTTTTCTGTCGATATGTATATATAATATATCTGGTGTGATGCGATTTGCACTCAGGTACAAGCGGAGGAAGTAAGCATGCAGTTGGCATTACCTTGACCAATTCACAGTGCAACAACAATTGGGTCGAGTCAAGCTGCTTCTGACCGTGATCACTCAACTTATGCTCGCTCTATCCTGACTCAGTTTTGCATGGGCTTGTCAGCTCGCCAAACACGTCTGCCAATATTCTACTCTTTATTGCTTTTACTGTTCTGCTCAACACTCTTTTAAGGAGTGCTTCACAGTTATTACATGTACTCTACTGGCTTCCAACTCTGCTTCGAGGACTATACTATTGTTTCAACACAATGAGAAGTATATTACTTGTCAATGGAGAGGATCCATTTTCTATTACTTGTATCACCAATCCCCGCAGCCCAAGTTTTGAAACGTAAGAACATGAGAACCAATGATAAAATATGAACTTCGAATGATTCTCTAGGCAGGAAACGGCTACTAGTACAAACCCTACAAGGAATTTAGCCCCAACTAGGTACAAAATCCATACGTTACTTTAATATGATTATTTGATTTTCAGTTGACGCTGGTTTCGTGTACCGGCACCCTCAAATAGCCATTGTTCCGCAAAATATGCTTGGCCACTTACCTCTGGAGCAGTCCGTTCGATTTCTAGACATTTTTGTACTAGAATCTCTAAAAATTGTATATTATACACTTTAATTTGAACCGTTCGGGTGGTCGTACTAGACCATGTTTTTTTTTTCTCCAGGTTTCTACCATGTGTCCCGGGTCGTTTTAGGAGTATCGGTATCCAGTTACAGCTCCAAATAACAAGTATTAATCCAATTAAGATTATCCAAGTTTCGCCTGAGGTAAATGACCGACATTTGGGGATGCCGGTATGCGATAAACTAGCATTCGTCGAACCACGGATAATCGTGAAAAATGAATTAATACTCGTTATTTGAAGCTGAAATCGAATAGTTTACTCCTGTAATTACCCCGGGCATGTGGTTGAAAAACCGGGAGAAAAAAAAACGTGGTCCGGTACGACCTCCCGAACGGGTTAAAATGAAGTTGATAATACACGATTTTCGAGATTACAGGGTCACGGAACAAAATTCTCTGGAAAACACACAGAAGGTTCCTTGGATCATGTAAAGGGGGCACATAATATTTTCAGAGCAACGACGGAAATTTGGGGGTTCCGGTATGCGATAAACCAGCATTTGTCGAACCTCGGATAATAGTGAAAAATGAATTAATACTCGTTATTTGGGGCTGAAATCGAATAGGTTTACTCCTGCAATGACTCCGGACACGTGGTTGGAAAACCGGGAGAAAAAGAAGCGTTATCCGATACGACCTCCTGAGTGGCTCAAAATGAAGTGTATTACAAAGTTTTCGAGATTCCAGGGTCCCGAACAATATTCTCCGGAAATCATACAGAAGGTTCCGTGGATCAGGTAAAGCCGCCACGCAAAATTTGAAGAACAACGGCGGACATTTAGGGGTGCCGATATGCGATAAACCAGCATTCGTCGAACCTCGGATAATCGTGAAAAATGAATTAATACTCGTTATTTGGGGATGAAGTCGAATAGGTTTATTCCTGCAATGACTTCGGACACGTGGTTGAACCAATGTTGTCAGGATCGGGATTCTACTTTGGATCGATGGGGAGGGTAGGATCGAATCGGTAGAATCGGATCGTAGAATCGCAAGATTCTACAAACTCACTAAATATAATTTTTTATTTGGTAAAAACATATAATTGAAAATCAAAACACTTATTTATTAATATTTATTCATAAAATATTGGTAATTAATGATTTTAGTATCATTGTATGAACTTACACGAAATTTGGGTTTTACGGTGTCATTATATAAAAATATATATTATTTTTTTTTTAATTATGGAATCGGGTCGTAGGATCGTAAAATCGTAGGATCGTATCATGATCCCATCTCTAGAAATTTTCAAATTAATAGGATCGTAAGATTCTACAACTATGATAGAATCGTAGGATCCAGGATCGGTCAAGCATTTTTGGATCGTAAAATCGTAGAATCGTTGGATCGAATCGCGATTCTGACAACAATGGGTTGAACAACCGGGAGAAAAGAAACGTGGTTCAGTTCGACCTCCCGAACGACTGGAAATTAAGTGTATAATACACGGTTTTCAAGATTCTAGTGTTTCGGAACAAATTCTCCGGAAATCACATGTAAGGTTCCTTGGATAAGGTAAAGCGGCCACACAAAATTAGTTTAGCAACGACGGACATTTGGGGGTGCCGGTATGCGATTAACCAACATTCATCGACCCTCGGATAATTGTGAAAAATTAATTAATAATCGTTATTTGAGGCTTAAATCGAATAGGTTTACTCCTGCGATGACTTCTTACACGTGGTTATACAACAGGGAGAAAAAGAAATGTAGTCCAATTCGACCTCCCGAATGACTGAAATTGAAGTGTATAATACACGGTTTTTAAGATTCCAGGGTCCCGGAACAAAATTTCCCGAAAATCACACAGACAGTTACTTGGATCGGGTAAAATGGCCACACAAAAATTGAGGAACAACAGAGGACATTTGTGGGTACCGGTATGCGATAAATCACCATTCGTCGAACCTCGGATAATCGTGAAAAATGAATTAATACTCGTTAGTTGGGGCTGAAATCGAATAGGTGTACTCCTACAATGATTTCAAACACGTGGTTGAACAAGCGGGAGGAAAATAAACGTGGTCCAGTTCGACCTTCCGGACGACTGAAATTGAAGTGTAAAAATACACGGTTTTCAAGATTCAGGGTCCCGGAAAAAAATTCTCCCCAAACCACACAGAAGGTTCCTTGGATGAGGTAAAGCGGCCACACAAAATTTGTGAAGCAACGACGGACATTTGGAGGTGCCGGTATGCGATAAAACAACTTTCATTGGACCTCGGATAATCGTGAAATTAATTAACAATCATTATTTGACGGTGAAATCGAATAGGTTTACTCCTGCAATGACCCCGGACTCGTGTTTGAAAAACAAGGAGAAAAAGAAACGTGGTCCATTTCTACCTCCTGAACGACTGAAATTTAATAGTATAATACACGGTATTCAAGATTCCAGGGTCTCGGAAAAAAATTCTCCAGAAATCACACAGAAGGTTCCTTGGATCAGGTAAAGCGGCCACATAAAATTTGAGGAGCAACAATGGACATTTGGGGTGCCAGTATGCGATAAACAAGCATTCGTCAAACCTCGGAAAATCGTGAAAAATGAATTAATACTCGTAATTTAGGGCTGAAATCGAATAGGTTTACTCCTTCAATGATTTCTGACAGTGGTTGAACAACCGGGAGAAAAAGATATGTGGTCCAGTTCGACCTTCCGAACGACTGAAATTGAAGTGTATAATTCACGTATTTTAAGATTCCAGAGTCTCGGAACAAAATTTCTCGGAAATCACACAGACGGTTACTTGGATCGGGTAAGCTGAAATCGAACAGGTTGATTCCTGAAATCAAACAGGTTGATTCCTGAAATGAGCTCGGACACGTGATTAAAAAGCAGGGAGAAAAAGAAACAAGGTCCGGTACGACCTTCCGAACGGCTGAAATTGAAGTGTATAATACACGGGTTTTCGGGATTCCGGGGTCCCGGAACAAAATTCTCCGGAAATCACATAGAAAGTTCCTCGGGTCAGATAAAGCGGCCACACAAAGTTTGAGCACCAACGGAAAATATTTGGGGGTGCCGGTGCGCCACAAACCAGCATTCGCCGAAATTCGGATTATCGTGAAAAATGTGTTAAAGCTCGTTATTTGAGGTTGAAATCGAACAGGTTGATTCCTGAAATGAGCTCGGACGCGTGATTGAAAAACAGGGAGAAAAAGAAACAGGGTCCAGTACGATCTTCCGGAACGGCTAAAATTGAAATGTAATACACGGTTTTTCGGGATTCCGAGGTCCCGGAACAAAATTCTCCGGAAATCACATAGAAAGTTCCTCGGGCCATATAAAGCGGTCACGCAAAGTTTGAGCACCAACGGAAGATATTTGGGGGTGCCGGTGTGCCACAAACCAGCATTCGCCGAAACTCGGATTATCGTGAAAAATGTGTCAAAGCTCGTTATTTGAGGCTGACATCGAACAGGTTGACTCCTGAAATCGAACAGGTTGATTCCTGAAATGAGTTCGGACGCGTGATTGAAAACCAGAGAGAAAAAGAAACAGTGGTCCGTACGACCTTCGAACGAACATTTGAAATTGAAGTGTATAATACACGGTTTTTCGGGATTCAGGGGTCCGGAACAAAATTCTCGAAAATCACATAGAAAGTTCCTCGAGTCGATAAAGCGGCCACGGAAAGTTTGAGCACCAACGGAAGACATTTGGGGTGCCGGTGTGCCACAAACCAAAGATTCGTAGAAATTCGGATTATCGTGAAAAATGTGTTAAAGCTTGTTATTTGAGGTGAAATCGAACAAGGTTGATTCTGAAATTGAACAAGGTTGATTCTGAAATGAGCTCGGACGCGTGATTGAAAAACAGAGAGAAAAAGAAACAGGTCGGTGACGACCTTCCGAACGGTGAAATTGAAGTGTATAATACACGGTTTTTCGGGATTCGGGGTCCCGGAACAAAATTCTCCGGAAATCACATAGAAAGTTCCTCGGGTCGATAAAGCGGTCACGCAAAGTTTGAGCACCAACGGAAGACATTGGGGGTGCCGGTGTGCCACAAACCAAAGATTCGCCAAAAACTCGGGTTATCGTGAAAAATGTGTTAAAGCTCGTTATTTGATTTGAAATCGAAGGTTGATTCTGAAATCGAACAGGTTAATTCTGAAATCGAACAGGTTGATTCTGAAATGAGCTCGGACGCGTGATTGAAAAACAGGGAGAAAAAGAAACAGTGGTCCCATTGACGACCTTCCGAACTATTTGAAATTGAAGTTTATAATACACGGTTTTCGAGATTAGGGGTCCCGGAACAAAATTCTCCGGAAATCACATAGAAAGTTCCCGGGTCAGATAAAGCGGCCACGCAAAGTTTGAGCATCAACGGAAGACATTTAGGGGTGCCGGTGTGCCATAAACCAGCATTCGGCGAAACTCGGATTATCGTGAAAAATGAGTTAAAGCTCGTTATTTGAGGCTGAAATCAAACTGATTGATTCCTGAAATGAGCTCGGACTCGTGATTGAAAAACAAGGAGAAAAAGAAACAGGGTCCGGTACGACTTTCCGAGCGGCTGAAATTGAAATGTATAATACACGGTTTTTCGGGATTCCGAGGTCCCGGAACAAAATTCTCCGGAAATCACATAGAAAGTTCCTCGGGTCAGACAAAACGGCCACGCAAAGTTTGAGCACCAACGGAAGACATTTGGGGGTACCGGTGTGGCACAAACCAGCATTCGTCGAAACTCGGATTATCGTGAAAAATGTGTTAAAGCTCGTTATTTGAGGATGAAATCAAACTGATTGATTCCTGAAATGAGCTCGGACTCGTGATTGAAAAACAGGGAGAAAAAGAAACAGGGTCCGGTACGACTTTCCGAGCGGCTGAAATCGAAATGTATAATACACGGTTTTTCGGGATTTCGGGGTCCCGGAACAAAATTCTCCGGAAATCACATAGAAAGTTCCTCGGGTCAGACAAAACGGCCACGCAAAGTTTGAGCACCAACGGAAGACATTTGGGGGTACCGGTGTGGCACAAACCAGCATTCGTCGAAACTCGGATTATCGTGAAAAATGTGTTAAAGCTCGTTATTTGAGGATGAAATCGAACAAGTTGATTCCTGAAATCGAATAGGTTGATTCCTGAAATGAGCTCGGACGCGTGATTGAAAAAAAGGGAGAAAAAGAAACAGGGTCCGGTATGACCTCCGAACGGCTGAAATTGAAGTGTATAATACACGGTTTTTCGGGATCCCGGGGTCCCGGAACAAATTCTCCTGAAATTACATAGAAAGTTTCTCGGGTCAGATAAAGCGGCCTCTCAAAGTTTGAGCACCAACGAAAGACATTTGGGGGTGCCGGTGTGCCACAAACCAGCATTCGCCGAAACTCGGATTATCGTGAAAAATGTGTTAAAGCTCGTTATTTGAGGCTGAAATCGAACAGGTTGATTCCTGAAATGTGCTCGAACGCGTGATTGAAAAACAGGGAGAAAATAAAACAGGGTCCGATACGACCTTCTGAACGGCTGAAATTGAAATGTAAAATACACGACTTTTCGGGATTCCGGGGTCCCGGAACAAAATTCTCCGGAAATCACATAGAAAGTTCCTCGGGTCAGATAAAGCGGCCACGCAAAGTTTGAGCACCAATGGATACATTTGGGGGTGCCGGTGTGCCACAAACCAGCATTCGCCGAAACTCGGATTATCGTGAAAAATGTGTTAAAGCTCGTTATTTGAGGATGAAATCGAACAGGTTGATTTCTGAAGTCGAACAGGTTGATTCCTGAGATGAACTCGGACGCGTGATTGAAAAACAGGAAGAAAAAGAAACAGGGTCCGGTACAACCTTCCGAACGGCTGAAATTGAAGTGTATAAGACACAGTTTTTCGTGATTCCAGGGTCCCGGAACAAAATTCTCCAGAAATCACATAGAAAGTTCCTCGGGTCAGATAAAGCGGCCAAGCAAAGTTTGAGCACCAACGGAAGACATTTGGGGGTGCCGGTGTGCCACAAACCAGCATTCGCCGAAACTCGGATTATCGTGAAAAATGTGTTAAAGCTCGTTATTTGAGGCTGAAATCGAACAGGTTGATTACTGAAATCGAACAGGTTGATTCCTGAAATCGAACTGGTTGATTCCTGAAATGAGCTCGGACGCGTGATTGAAAAACAGGGAGAAAAAGAAACAGGGTCCGGTATGACCTTTCGAACGGCTGAAATTGAAGTGTATAATACACGGTTTTTCGGGATTCCGGGGTCCCGGAACAAAATTCTCCGGAAATCACATAGAAAGTTCCTCGGGTCAGATAAAGAGGCCACGCAAAGTTTGAGCACCAACGGAAGACATTTGGGGGTGCCGGTGTGCCACAAACCAGCATTCGCCGAAATTCAGATTATCGTGAAAAATGTGTTAAAGGTTGTTATTTGAGGCTGAAATCGAAAATGTTGATTCCTGAAATCGAACAGGTTGATTCCTGAAATGAGCTCGGACGTGTGCTTGAAAAACAAGAAGAAAAAGAAACAGGGTCCGGTAAAACCTTCCGAACGGCTGAAATTGACGTGTATATAATACACGGTTTTTCGGGATTCCGGGGTCCCGGAACAAAATTCTCCGGAAATCACATAGAAAGTTCCTCGGGTCAGATAAAGCGGCCACGCAATGTTTGAGCACCATTGGAATACATTTGGGGGTGCCGGTGTGCCACAAACCAGCATTCGCCGAAACACGGATTATCGTGAAAAATGTGTTAAAGCTCGTTATTTGAGTCTGAAATCGAATAGGTTAATTCCTCAAATTGAATAGGTTGATTCCTGAGATGAGCTCGGACGCATGATTGAAAAACAGGGAGAAAAAGAAACAGGACCCGGTACGACCTTTCGAACGGCGGAAATTGAAGTGTATAATACACAGTTTTTCGGGATTCCGGGGTCCCGGAACAAAATTCTCTGGTAATCACATAGAAATTTCCTCGGGTCAGATAAAGTAGCCACGCAAAGTTTAAGCACCAACGGAAGACATTTAGGGGTGCCGGTGTGCCACAAACCAGCATTCGTCGAAACTCGGATTATCGTGAAAATTGTGTTAAAGCTCGTTATTTGAGGCTGAAATCAAACTGATTGATTCCTGAAATGAGCTCGGACTCGTGATTGAAAAACAGGGAGAAAAAGAAACAAGGTCCGGTACGACTTTCCGAGCAGCTGAAATTGAAGTGTATAATACACGGTTTTTCGGGATTCCGGGGTCCCGGAACAAAATTCTCCGGAAATCACATAGAAAGTTCCTCGGGTCAGACAAAACGGCCAATTAAAGTTTGAGCACCAACGGAAGACATTTGGGGGTACCGGTGTGGCACAAACCAGCATTCGCCGAAACTCGGATTATCGTGAAAAATGTGTTAAAGCTCGTTATTTGAGGATGAAATCGAACAAGTTGATTCCTGAAATCGAATAGGTTGATTCCTGAAATGAGCTCGGACGCGTGATTGAAAAAAAGGGAGAAAAAGAAACAGGGTCCGGTATGACCTTCCGAACGGCTGAAATTGAAGTGTATAATACACGGTTTTTCGGGATCCCGGGGTCCCGGAACAATATTCTCCGGAAATCACATAGAAAGTTCCTCGGGTCAGATAAAGCGGCCACGCAAAGTTTGAGCACCAATGGATACATTTGGGGGTGCCGGTGTGCCACAAACCAGCATTCGCCGAAACTCGGATTATCGTGAAAAATGTGTTAAATCTCGTTATTTGAGGATGAAATCGAACAGGTTGATTTCTGAAGTCGAACAGGTTGATTCCTGAGATGAGCTCGGACGCGTGATTGAAAAACAGGAAGAAAAAGAAACAGGGTCCGGTACGACCTTCCGAACGGCTGAAATTGAAGTGTATAATACACGGTTTTTCAGGATTCCGGGGTCCCGGAATAAAATTCTCCGGAAATTACATAGAAAGTTTCTTGGGTCAGATAAAGCGGCCTCTCAAAGTTTGAGCACCAACGAAAGACATTTGGGGGTGCCGGTGTGCCACAAACCAGCATTCGCCGAAACTCGGATTATCGTGAAAAATGTGTTAAAGCTCGTTATTTGAGGATGAAATCGAACAGGTTGATTTCTGAAATGAGCTCGAACGCGTGATTGAAAAACAGGGAGAAAATAAAACAGGGTCCGATACGACCTTCTGAACGGCTGAAATTGAAATGTAAAATACACGACTTTTTGGGATTCCGGGGTCCCGGAACAAAATTCTCCGGAAATCACATAGAAAGTTCCTCGGGTCAGATAAAGCGTCCAAGCAAATTTTGAGCACCAACGGAAGACATTTGGGAGTGCCGGTGTGCCACAAACCAGCATTCGCCGAAACTCGGATTATCGTGAAAAATGTGTTAAAGCTCGTTATTTGAGGCTGAAATCGAACAGGTTGATTCCTGAAATCGAACAGGTTGATTCCTGAAATCGAACTGGTTCATTCCTGAAATGAGCTCGGACGCGTGATTGAAAAACAGGGAGAAAAAGAAACAGGGTCCGGTATGACCTTTCGAACGGCTGAAATTGAAGTGTATAATACACGGTTTTTCGGGATTCCGGGGTCCCGGAACAAAATTTTCCGGAAATCACATAGAAAGTTTCTCGTGTCAGATAAAGAGGCCACGCAAAGTTTGAGCACCAACGGAAGACATTTGGGGGTGCCGGTGTGCCACAAACCAGCATTCGCCGAAACTCGGATTATCGTGAAAAATGTGTTAAAGCTCGTTATTTGAGGCTGACATCGAACAGGTTGACTCCTGAAATCGAACAGGTTGATTCCTGAAATGAGTTCGGACGGGTGATTGAAAAACAGGGAGAAAAAGAAACAGGGTCCGGTACGACCTTCCGAACGGCTGAAATTGAAGTGTATAATACACGGTTTTTCGGGATTCCGGGGTCCGGAACAAAATTCTCCGGAAATCACATAGAAAGTTCCTCGGGTCAGATAAAGAGGCCACGCAAAGTTTGAGCACCAACGGAAGACATTTGGGGGTGCCGGTGTGCCACAAACCAGCATTCGCCGAAACTCGGATTATCGTGAAAAATGTGTTAAAGCTTGTTATTTGAGGCTGAAATCGAAAAAGTTGATTCCTGAAATCGAACAGGTTGATTCCTGAAATCGAACAGGTTGATTCCTGAAATGAGCTCGGACGCGTGATTGAAAAATAGGGAGAAAAAGAAACAGGGTCCGGTACGACCTTCCGAACGGCTTAAATTGAAGTGTATAATACACGGTTTTTCGAGATTCCGGGGTCCCGGAACAAAATTCTCCGGAAATCACATAGAAAGTTCCCCGGGTAAGATAAAGCGGCCACGCAAAGTTTGAGCATCAACGGAAGACATTTAGGGGTGCCGGTGTGCCATAAACCAGCATTCGGCGAAACTCGGATTATCGTGAAAAATGAGTTAAAGCTCGTTATTTGAGGCTGAAAACGAACAGGTTGATTCCTGAAATGAGCTCGGACGCGTGATTGAAAAACAGGGAGAAAAAGAAACAGGGTCCGGTACGACCTTCCGAACGGCTGAAATTGAAGTGTATATAATACACGGTTTTTCGGGATTCCGGGGTCCCGGAACAAAATTCTCCGGAAATCACATAGAAAGTTCCTCGGGTCAGATAAAGCGGCCACACAATGTTTGAGCACCAACGGAAGACATTTGGGGGTGCCGGTGTGCCACAAACCAGCATTCGCCGAAACTCGGATTATCGTGAAAAATGTGTTAAAGCTCGTTATTTGAGTCTGAAATCGAACAGGTTAATTCCTCAAATTGAATAGGTTGATTCCTGAGATGAGCTCGGACGCATGATTGAAAAACAGGGAGAAAAAGAAACAGGACCCGGTACGACCTTCCGAACGGCGGAAATTGAAGTGTTTAATACACGCTTTTTCGGGATTAGGGGTCCGGAACAAAATTCTCTGGAAATCACATAGAAAGTTCCTCGGGTCAGATAAAGTAGCCACGCAAAGTTTAAGCACCAACGGAAGACATTTAGGGGTGCCTGTGTGCCACAAACCAGCATTCGTCGAAACTCGGATTATCGTGAAAATTGTGTTAAAGCTCGTTATTTGAGGCTGAAATCAAACTGATTGATTCCTGAAATGAGCTCGGACTCGTGATTGAAAAACAGGGAGAAAAAGAAACAGGGTCCGGTACGACTTTCCGAGCGGCTGAAATTGAAGTTTATAATACACGGTTTTTCGGGATTCCGGGGTCCCGGAACAAAATTCTCCGTAAATCACATAGAAAGTTCCTCGGGTCAGACAAAACGGCCACGCAAAGTTTGAGCACCAACGGAAGACATTTGGGGGTACCGGTGTGGCACAAACCAGCATTCGCCGAAACTCGGATTATCGTGAAAAATGTGTTAAAGCTCGTTATTTGAGGATGAAATCGAACAAGTTGATTCCTGAAATCGAATAGGTTGATTCCTGAAATGAGCTTGGACGCGTGATTGAAAAAAAGGGAGAAAAAGAAACAGGGTCCGATACGACCTTCTGAACGGCTGAAATTGAAATGTAAAATACACGACTTTTCGGGATTCCGGGGTCCCGGAACAAATTCTCCGGAAATCACATAGAAAGTTCCTCGGGTCAGATAAAGCGGCCACGCAAAGTTTGAGCACCAATGGATACATTTGGGGGTGACGGTGTGCCACAAACCAGCATTCGCCGAAACTCGGATTATCGTGAAAAATGTGTTAAAGCTCGTTATTTGAGGATGAAATCGAACAGGTTGATTTCTGAAGTCGAACAGGTTGATTCCTGAGATGAGCTCGGACGCGTGATTGAAAAACAGGAAGAAAAAGAAACAGGGTCCGGTACGACCTTCCGAACGGCTGAAATTGAAGTGTATAATACACAGTTTTTCGTGATTCCAGGGTCCCGGAACAAAATTCTCCGGAAATCACATAGAAAGTTCCTCGGGTCAGATAAAGCGGCCAAGCAAAGTTTGAGCACCAACGGAAGACATTTGGGGGTGCCGGTGTGCCACAAACCAGCATTCGCCGAAACTCGGATTATCGTGAAAAATGTGTTAATGCTCGTTATTTGAGGCTGAAATCGAACAGGTTGATTCCTGAAATCAAACAGGTTGATTCCTGAAATCGAACTGGTTGATTCCTGAAATGAGCTCGAACGCGTGATTGAAAAACAGGGAGAAAAAGAAACAGGGTCCGGTATGACCTTTCGAACGGCTGAAATTGAAGTGTATAATACACGGTTTTTCGAGATTCCGGGGTCCCGGAACAAAATTCTCCGGAAATCACATAGAAAGTTCCTCGTGTCAGATAAAGAGGCCACGCAAAGTTTGAGCACCAACGGAAGACATTTGGGGGTGCCGGTGTGCCACAAACCAGCATTCGCCGAAACTCGGATTATCGTGAAAAATGTGTTAAAGCTCGTTATTTGAGGCTGCCATCGAACAGGTTGACTCCTGAAATCGAACAGGTTGATTCCTGAAATGAGTTCGGATGCGTGATTGAAAAACAGGGAGAAAAAGAAACAGGGTCCAGTACGACTTTCCGAACGGCTGAAATTAAAGTGTATAATACACGGATTTTCGGGATTCCGGGGTCCCGGAACAGGATTTCTCCGGAAATCACATAGAAAGTTCCTCGGGTCAGATAAAGCGGCCACGCAAAGTTTGAGAACCAATGGAAGACATTTGGGGGTGCCGGTGTGCCACAAACCAGCATTCGCCGAAGTTCGGATTATCGTGAAAAATGTGTTAAAGCTTGTTATTTGAGGCTGAAATCGAACAGGTTGATTCCTGAAATCGAACAGGTTAATTCCTGAAATGAGCTCGGACGCGTGATTGAAAAACAGGGAGAAAAAGAAACTGGGTCCGGTACGACCTTCCGAACGGCTGAAATTGAAGTGCATAATACACGGTTTTTCGGGATTCCGGGGTCCCGGAACAAAATTCTCCGGAAATCACATAGAAAGTTCCTCGGGTCAGATAAAGCGGCCACGCAAAGTTTGAGCACCAACGGAAGACATTTGGGGGTTCCGGTGTGCCACAAACCAGCATTCGCCGAAACTCGGATTATCGTGAAAAATGTGTTAAAGCTCGTTATTTGAGGCTGACATCAACCAGGTTGACTCCTGAAATCGAACAGCTGATTCCTGAAATGAGTTCGGTCGCGTGATTGAAAAACAGGGAGAAAAAGAAATAGGGTCCGGTACGACCTTCCGAACGGCTGAAATTGAAGTGTATAATACACGGTTTTTCGGGATTCCGGGGTCCCGGAACAAAATTCTCCGGAAATCACATAGAAAGTTCCCCGGGCCAGATAAAGCGGCCACGCAAAGTTTGAGCACCAACGGAAGACATTTGGGAGTGCCGGTGTGCCACAAATCAGCATTCGTCGAAACTCGGATTATCGTGAAAAATGTGTTAAAGCTCGTTATTTGAGGCTGACATCGAACAGGTTGACTCCTGAAATCGAACAGGTTGATTCCTGAATTGAGTTCGGACGCGTGATTGAAAAACAGGGAGAAAAAGAAACAGGGTCCGGTACGACCTTCCGAACGGCTGAAATTGAAGTGTATAATACACGGTTTTCCGGGATTCCGGGGTCCCGGAACAAAATTCTCCGGAAATCACATAGAAAGTTCCTCAGGTCAGATAAAGCGGCCACGCAAAGTTTGAGCACCAACGGAAGACATTTGGGGGTGCCGGTGTGGCACAAACCAGCATTCGTCGAAACTCGGATTATCGTGAAAAATGTGTTAAAGTTCGTTATTTGAGGCTGACATCGAACAGGTTGACTCCTGAAATCGAACAGGTTGATTCCTGAAATGAGTTCGGACGGGTGATTGAAAAACAGGGAGAAAAAGAAACAGGGTCCGGTATGACCTTTCGAACGGCTGAAATTGAAGTGTATAATACACGGTTTTTCGGGATTCCGGGGTCCCGGAACAAAATTCTCCGGAAATCACATAGAAAGTTCCTCGGGTCAGATAAAGCGGCCACGAGAAGTTTGAGAACCAACGGAAGACATTTAGGGGTGCCGGTGTGCCACAAACCAGCATTCGCCGAAACTCGGATTATCGTGAAAAATGTGTTAAAGCTCGTTATTTGAGGGTGACATCGAACAGGTTGACTCCTGAAATCGAATAGGTTGATTCCTGAATTAAGTTCGGACGCGTGATTGAAAAACAGGGAGAAAAAGAAACAGGGTCCGGTACGACCTTCCGAACGGCTGAAATTGAAGTGTAATACACGGTTTTCGGGATTCCGGGGTCCCGGAACAAAATTCTCCGGAAATCACATAGAAAGTTCCTCGGGTCAGATAAAGCGGCCACGCAAAGTTTGAGCACCAACGGAAGACATTTGGGGGTGCCGGTGTGCCACAAACCAGCATTCGCCGAAACTCGGATTATCGTGAAAAATGTGTTAAAGCTCGTTATTTGAGGCTGAAATCGAACAGGTTGATTCCTGAAATGAGCTCGGACGCGTGATTGAAAAACAGGGAGAAAAAGAAACGGGGTCCGGTACGACCTTCCGAACGGCTGAAATTGAAGTGTATAAATACACGGTTTTTCGGGATTCCGGAACAAAATTCTCCGGAAATCACTTAGAAAGTTCCTCGGGTCAGATAAAGCGGCCACGCAAAGTTTGAGCACCAACGGAAGACATTTGGGGGTGCCGGGTTGCCACAAACCAGCATTCGCCGAAATTCGGATTATCGTGAAAAATGTGTTAAAGCTTGTTATTTGAGGCTGAAATCGAACAGGTTGATTCCTGAAATCGAACAGGTTGATTCCTGAAATGAGCTCGGATGCGTGATTGAATAACAGGAAGAAAAAGAAACAGGGTCCAGTAAAACCTTCCGAACGGCTAAAATTGAAGTGTATAATACACGGTTTTTCGGGATTCCGGGTTCCCGGAATAAAATTTTCCGAAAATCACATAGAAAGTCGCTCGGGTCAGATAAAGCGGCCACGCAAAGATTGAGCACCAACGGAAGACATTTGGGGGTGCCGGTGTGCCACAAACCAGCATTCGCCGAAACTCGGATTATCGTGAAAAATGTGTAAGAACTCGTTATTTGAGGCTGTCATCGAACAAGTTGACTCCTAAAATCAAACAGGTTGATTCCTGAAATGAGTTCGGACGCGTGATAGAAAAACAGGGAGAAAAAGAAACAGGGTCCGGTACGACTTTCCGAACGGCTGAAATTAAAGTGTATAATACACGGTTTTTCGGGATTCCGGGGTCCCGAAACAAAATTCTCCGGAAATCACATAGAGAGTTCCTCGGGTCAGATAAAGCGGCCACGCAAAGTTTGAGCACCAACGGAAGACATTTGGGGGTGCCGGTGTGCCACAAACCAGCATTCGCCGAAACTCGGATTATCGTGAAAAATGTGTTAAAGCTCGTTATTTGAGGCTGACATCGAACAGGTTGACTCTTGAAATCGAACAGGTTGATTCTTGAAATGAGTTCGGTCGCGTGATTGAAAATTAGGGAGAAAAAGAAACAGGGTCCGGTACGACCTTCCGAACGGCTGAAATTGAAGTGTATAATACACGGTTTTTCGGGATTCCAGGGTCCCGGAACAAAATTCTCCGGAAATCACATAGAAAGTTCCTCGGGTCAGATAAAGCGGCCACGCAAAGTTTGAGCACCAACGGAAGACATTTGGGGGTGCCGGTGAGCTACAAACCAGCATTCGCCGAAATTCGGATTATCGTTAAAAATGTGTTAAAGCTTGTTATTTGAGGCTGAAATCGAACAGGTTGATTCCTGAAATCGAACAGGTTGATTCCTGAAATCAAACAGGTTGATTCCTGAAATGAGCTCGTCGCGTGATTGAAAAACAGGAAGAAAAAGAAACAGGGTCCGGTAAAACCTTCCGAACGGCTAAAATTGAAGTGTATAATACACGGTTTTTCGGGATTCCGGGTTCCCGGAACAAAATTCTCCGAAAATCACATAGAAAGTCGCTCGGGTCAGATAAAGCGGCCACGCAAAGTTTGAGCACCAACGGAAGACATTTGGGGGTGCCGGTGTGCCACAAACCAGCATTCGCCGAAACTCGGATTATCGTGAAAAATGTGTAAGAACTCGTTATTTGAGGCTGTCATCGAACAGGTTGACTCCTGAAACCGAACAGGTTGATTCCTGAAATGAGTTCGGACGCGTGATTGAAAAACAGGGAGAAAAAGAAACAGGGTCCGGTACGACTTTCCGAACGGCTGAAATTAAAGTGTATAATACACGGTTTTTCGGGATTCCGGGGTCCCGAAACAAAATTCTCTGGAAATAACATAGAGAGCTCCTCGGGTCAGATAAAGCGGCCACGCAAAGTTTGAGCACCAACGGAAGACATTTGGGGGTGCCGGTGCGTGCGAAAACCAAAGATTCGCGAAACTCGGATTATCGTGAAAAATGTGTTAAAGCTCGTTATTTGAGGCTGACATCGAACAGGTTGACTCCTGAAATCGAACAGGTTGATTCCTGAAATGAGTTCGGTCGCGTGATTGAAAAACAGGGAGAAAAAGAAACAGGGTCCGGTACGACCTTCCGAACGGCTGAAATTGAAGTGTATAATACACGGTTTTTCGGGATTACGGGGTCCCGGAACAAAATTCTCCGTAAATCACATAGAAAGTTCCTCGGGTCAGATAAAGCGGCAACGCAAATTTTGAGCACCAACGGAAGACATTTTGGGGGTGCCGGTGTGCTACAAACCAGCATTCGCCGAAATTCGGATTATCGTGAAAAATGTGTTAAACCTTGTTATTTGAGGCTGAAATCGAACAGGTTGATTCCTGAAATCGAACAGGTTGATTCTGAAATGAGCTCGGACGCGTGATTGAAAAACAGGGAGAAAAAGAAACGGGATCCGGTAAAACCTTCCGAATTTGAAATTGAAGTGTATAATACACGGTTTTCGGGATTAGGGGTCCCGAACAAAATTCTCCGGAAATCACATAGAAAGTTCCTCGGGTGAGATAAAGCGGCCACGCAAAGTTTGAGCACCAACGGAAGGCATTTGGGGGTGCCGGTGTGCCACAAATCAGCATTCGCCGAAATTCGGATTATCGTGAAAAATGTGTTAAAGCTTGTTATTTGAGGCTGAAATCGAACAGGTTGATTCCTGAAATCGAACAGGTTGATTCCTGAAATCGAATAGGTTGATTCCTGAAATGAGTTCGGACGCGTGATTGAACAACAGGAAGAAAAAGAAACAGGGTCCGGTAAAACCCTCCGAACGGCTAAAATTGAAGTGTATATAATACATGGTTTTTCGGGATTCCGGGGTCCCGGAACAAAATTCTCCGGAAATCACATAGAAAGTTCCTCGGGTCAGATAAAGCGGCCACACACTGTTTGAGCACCAACGGAAGACATTTGGGGGTGCCGGTGTGCCACAAACCAGCATTCGCCGAAACTCGGATTATCGTGAAAAATGTGTAAGAACTCGTTATTTGAGGCTGTCATCGAACAGGTTGACTCCTGAAATCGAGCAGGTTGATTCCTGAAATGAGTTCGGACACGTGATTGAAAAACAGGGAGAAAAAGAAACAAGGTGCGGTACGACTTTCCGAACGGCTGAAATTAAAGTGTATAATACACGGTTTTTCGGGATTCCGGGGTCCCGAAACAAAATTCTCTGGAAATCACATAGAGAGTTCCTCGGGTCAGATAAAGCGGCCACGCAAAGTTTGAGCACCAACGGAAGACATTTGGGGGTGCCGGTGTGCCACAAACCAGCATTCGCCGAAACTCGGATTATCGTGAAAAATGTGTTAAAGCTCGTTATTTGAGGCTGACATCGAACAGGTTGACTCCTGAAATCGAACAGGTTGATTCCTGAATTGAGTTCGGACGCGTGATTGAAAAACAGGGAGAAAAAGAAACGGGGTCTGGTACGACCTTCCGAACGGCTGAAATTGAAGTGTATAATACACGGTTTTCCGGGATTCCGGGGTCCCGGAACAAAATTCTCCGGAAATCACATAGAAAGTTTCTCGGGCAGATAAAGCGGCCACGCAAAGTTTGAGCACCAACGGAAGACATTTGGGAGTGCGGGTGTGCCACAAACCAAAGATTCGCCGAAACTCGGATTATCGTGAAGAATGTGTTAAAGCTCGTTATTTGAGGTCGACATCGAACAAGGTTGACTCTGAAATCGAATAGGTTGATTCCTGAATTGAGTTCGGACGCGTGATTGAAAAACAGGAAGAAAAAGAAACAGTGGTCCGCATTACGACCTTCCGAACGGCTGAAATTGAAGTGTAATACACGGTTTTCCAGGATTCCGGGGTCCCGGAACAAAATTCTCCGGAAATCACATAGAAAGTTCCTCGGGTCAGATAAAGCGGCCCCGCAAAGTTTGAGCACCAACGGAAGACATTTGGAGGTGCTTGGGTGTGCCACAAATCGATTCGCCGAAACTCGGATTATCGTGAAAAATGTGTTAAAGCTCGTTATTTGAGGCTGAAATCGAACAGGTTGATTCCTGAAATGAGCTCGGACGCGTGATTGAAAAACAGGGAGAAAAAGAAACGGGGTCCGGTACGACCTTCCGAACGGCTGAAATTGAAGTGTAAAATACACGACTTTTTGGGATTCCGGGGTCCCGGAACAAAATTCTCCGGAAATCACATAGAAAGTTCCTCGGGTCAGATAAAGCGTCCAAGCAAAGTTTGAGCACCAACGGAAGAAATTTGGGAGTGCCGGTGTGCCACAAACCAGCATTCGCCGAAACTCGGATTATCGTGAAAAAAGTGTTAAAGCTCGTTATTTGAGGCTGAAATCGAACAGGTTGATTCCTGAAATCGAAAAGGTTGATTCCCGAAATCGAACTGGTTGATTCCTGAAATGAGCTCGGACGCGTGATTGAAAAACAGGGAGAAAAAGAAACAGGGTCCGGTATGACCTTTCGAACGGCTGAAATTGAAGTGTATAATACACGGTTTTTCGGGATTCCGGGGTCCCGGAACAAAATTCTCCGGAAATCACATAGAAAGTTCCTCGTGTCAGATAAAGAGGCCACGCAAAGTTTGAGCACCAACGGAAGAAATTTGGGGGTGCCGGTGTGCCACAAACCAGCATTCGCCGAAACTCGGATTATCGTGAAAAATGTGTTAAAGCTCGTTATTTGAGGCTGACATCGAAAAGGTTGACTCCTGAAATCGAACAGGTTGATTCCTGAAATGAGTTCGGACGGGTGATTGAAAAACAGGGAGAAAAAGAAACAGGGTCCGGTACGACCTTCCGAACGGCTGAAATTGAAGTGTATAATACACGGTTTTTCGGGATTCCGGGGTCCCGGAACAAAATTCTCCGGAAATCACATAGAAAGTTCCTCGGGTCAGATAAAGAGGCCACGCAAAGTTTGAGCACCAACGGAAGACATTTGGGGGTGCCGGTGTGCCACAAACCAGCATTCGCCGAAATTCGGATTATCGTGAAAAATGTGTTAAAGCTTGTTATTTGAGGCTGAAATCGAACAGGTTGATTCCTGAAATCGAACAGGTTGATTCCTGAAATCGAACAGGTTGATTCCTGAAATGAGCTCGGACGCGTGATTGAAAAACAGGGAGAAAAAGAAACAGGTCCCAGACGACCTTCCGAACTAGTGAAATTGAAGTGTATAATACACGGTTTTTCGAGATTCCGGGGTCCCGAAACAAAATTCTCCGGAAATCACATAGAGAGTTCCTCGGGTCAGATAAAGCGGCCACGCAAAGTTTGAGCACCAACGGAAGACATTTGGGGGTGCCGGTGTGCCACAAACCAGCATTCGCCGAAACTCGGATTATCGTGAAAAATGTGTTAAAGCTCGTTATTTGAGGCTGAAATCGAACAGGTTGATTCCTGAAATGAGCTCGGACGCGTGATTGAAAAACAGGGAGAAAAAGAAACAGGGTCCGGTACGACCTTCCGAACGGCTGAAATTGAAGTGTGTATAATACACGGTTTTTCGGGATTCCGGGGTCCCGGAACAAAATTCTCCGGAAATCACATAGAAAGTTCCTCGGGTCAGATAAAGCGGCCACACAATGTTTGAGCACCAACGGAAGACATTTGGGGGTGCCGGTGTGCCACAAACCAGCATTCGCCGAAACTCGGATTATCGTGAAAAATGTGTTAAAGCTCGTTATTTGAGTCTGAAATCGAACAGGTTAATTCCTCAAATTGAATAGGTTGATTCCTGAGATGAGCTCGGACGCATGATTGAAAAACAGGGAGAAAAAGAAACAGGACCCGGTACGACCTTCCGAACGGCGGAAATTGAAGTGTTTAATACACAGTTTTTCGGGATTCCGGGGTCCCGGAACAAAATTCTCTGGAAATCACATAGAAAGTTCCTCGGGTCAGATAAAGTAGCCACGCAAAGTTTAAGCACCAACGGAAGACATTTAGGGGTGCCTGTGTGCCACAAACCAGCATTCGTCGAAATTCGGATTATCGTGAAAATTTTGTTAAAGCTCGTTATTTGAGGCTGAAATCAAACTGATTGACTCCTGAAATGAGCTCGGACTCGTGATTGAAAAACAGGGAGAAAAAGAAACAGGGTCCGGTACGACTTTCCGAGCGGCTGAAATTGAAGTGTATAATACACGGTTTTTCGGGATTCCGGAGTCCCGGAACAAAATTCTCCGGAAATCACATAGAAAGTTCCTCGGGTCAGACAAAACGGCCACGCAAAGTTTGAGTACCAACGGAAGACATTTGGGGGTACCGGTGTGGCACAAACCAGCATTCGCCGAAACTCGGATTATCGTGAAAAATGTGTTAAAGCTCGTTATTTGAGGATGAAATCGAACAAGTTGACTCCTGAAATCGAACAGGTTGATTCCTGAAATGAGCTCGGACGCGTGATTGAAAAAAAGGGAGAAAAAGAAACAGGGTCCGATACGACCTTCTGAACGGCTGAAATTGAAATGTAAAATACACGACTTTTCGGGATTCCGGGGTCCCGGAACAAAATTCTCCGGAAATCACATAGAAAGTTCCTCGGGTCAGATAAAGCGGCCACGCAAAGTTTGAGCACCAATGGATACATTTGGGGGTGCCGGTGTGCCACAAACCAGCATTCGCCGAAACTCGGATTATCGTGAAAAATGTGTTAAAGCTCGTTATTTGAGGCTGCCATCGAACAGGTTGACTCCTGAAATCGAACAGGTTGATTCCTGAAATGAGTTCGGACGCGTGATTGAAAAACAGGGAGAAAAAGAAACAGGGTCCGGTACGACTTTCCGAACGGCTGAAATTAAAGTGTATAATACACGGTTTTTCGGGATTCCGGGGTTCCGGAACAGGATTTCTCCGGAAATCACATAGAAAGTTCCTCGGGTCAGATAAAGCGGCCACGCAAAGTTTGAGAACCAACGGAAGACATTTGGGGGTGCCGGTGTGCCACAAACCAGCATTCGCCGAAGTTCGGATTATCGTGAAAAATGTGTTAAAGCTTGTTATTTGAGGCTGAAATCGAACAGGTTGATTCCTGAAATCGAACAGGTTAATTCCTGAAATGAGCTCGGACGCGTGATTGAAAAACAGGGAGAAAAAGAAACTGGGTCCGGTACGATCTTCCGAACGGCTGAAATTGAAGTGTATAATACACGGTTTTTCGGGATTCCGGGGTCCCGGAACAAAATTCTCCGGAAATCACATAGAAAATTCCTCGGGTCAGATAAAGCGGCCACGCAAAGTTTGAGCACCAACGGAAGACATTTGGGGGTGCCGGTGTGCCACAAACCAGCATTCGCCGAAACTCGGATTATCGTGAAAAATGTGTTAAAGCTCGTTATTTGAGGCTGACATCGAACAGGTTGACTTCTGAAATCGAACAGGTTGATTCCTGAAATGAGTTCGGTCGCGTGATTGAAAAACAGGGAGAAAAAGAAACAGGGTCCGGTACGACTTTCCGAACGGCTGAAATTAAAGTGTATAATACACGGTTTTTCGGGATTACGGGGTCCCGAAATAAAATTCTCTGGAAATAACATAGAGAGCTCCTCGGGTCAGATAAAGCGGCCACGCAAAGTTTGAGCACCAACGGAAGACATTTGGGGGTGCGGTGTGCGTAAAAAAGATTCGCCGAAACTCGGATTATCGTGAAAAATGTGTTAAAGCTCGTTATTTGAGGCTGACATCGAACAGGTTGACTCCTGAAATAGAATAGGTTGATTCCTGAAATGAGTTCGGACGCGTGATTGAACAACAGGAAGAAAAAGAAACAGGGTCCGGTAAAACCCTCCGAACGGCTAAAATTGAAGTATATAATACACGGTTTTTCGGGATTCCGGGTTCCCGGAACAAAATTCTCCGAAAATAACATAGAAAGTCGCTCGGGTCAGATTAAGCGGCCACGCAAAGTTTGAGCACCAACGGAAGACATTTGGGGGTGCCGGTGTGCCACAAACCAGCATTCGCCGAAACTCGGATTATCGTGAAAAATGTGTAAGAACTCGTTATTTGAGGCTGCCATCGAACAGGTTGACTCCTGAAATCGAGCAGGTTGATTCCTGAAATGAGTTCGGACACGTGATTGAAAAACTGGGAGAAAAAGAAACAAGGTCCGGTACGACTTTCCGAACGGCTGAAATTAAAGTGTATAATACACGGTTTTTCGGGATTCCGGGGTCCCGAAACAAAATTCTCTGGAAATCACATAGAGAGTTCCTCGGGTCAGATAAAGCGGCCACGCAAAGTTTGAGCACCAACGGAAGACATTTGGGGGTGCCGGTGTGCCACAAACCAGCATTCGCCGAAACTCGGATTATCGTGAAAAATGTGTTAAAGCTCGTTATTTGAGGTCGACATCGAACAAAGGTTGACTCTGAAATCAAACAGGTTGATTCTGAATTGAGTTCGGACGCGTGATTGAAAAACAGGAGAAAAAGAAACGGGTCCGTACGACCTTCCGAACGGCTGAAATTGAAGTGTATAATACACGGTTTTCCGGGATTCCGGGGTCCCGGAACAAAATTCTCCGGAAATCACATAGAAAGTTTCCCGGGCCAGATAAAGCGGCCACGCAAAGTTTGAGCACCAACGGAAGACATTTGGGAGTGCCGGTGTGCCACAAACCAGCATTCGCCGAAACTCGGATTATCGTGAAGAATGTGTTAAAGCTCGTTATTTGAGGCTGACATCGAACAGGTTGACTCCTGAAATCGAATAGGTTGATTCCTGAATTGAGTTCGGACGCGTGATTGAAAAACAGGGAGAAAAAGAAACAGGGTCCGGTACGACCTTCCGAACGGCTGAAATTGAAGTGTAATACACGGTTTTCCGGGATTCGGGGTCCCGGAACAAAATTCTCCGGAAATCACATAGAAAGTTCCTCGGGTCAGATAAAGCGGCCCCGCAAAGTTTGAGCACCAACGGAAGACATTTGGAGGTGCCGGTGTGCCACAAATCAGTATTCGCCGAAACTCGGATTATCGTGAAAAATGTGTTAAAGCTCGTTATTTGAGGCTGAAATCGAACAGGTTGATTCCTGAAATGAGCTCGGACGCGTGATTGAAAAACAGGGAGAAAAAGAAACGGGGTCCGGTACGACCTTCCGAACGGCTGAAATTGAAGTGTATAATACACGGTTTTTCGGGATTCCGGGGTCCCGGAACAAAATTCTCCGGAAATCACATAGAAAGTTCCTCGGGTCGGATAAAGCGGCCACGCAAAGTTTGAGCACCAACGGAAGACATTTGGGGGTGCCGGTGTGCCACAAACCAGCATTCGCCGAAATTCGGATTATCGTGAAAAGTGTGTTAAAGCTTGTTATTTGAGGCTGAAATCAAACAGGTTGATTCCTGAAATCGAACAGGTTGATTCCTGAAATGAGCTCGGACGCGTGATTGAAAAACAGGAAGAAAAAGAAACAGGGTCCGGTAAAACCTTCCGCACGGCTAAAATTGAAGTGTATAATACACGGTTTTTCGGGATTCCGGGTTCCCGGAACAAAATTCTCCGAAAATCACATAGAAAGTTGCTCGTGTCAGATATAGCGGCCACGCAAAGTTTGAGCACCAACGGAAGACATTTGGGGGTGCCGGTGTGCCACAAATCAACATTCGCCGAAATTCGGATTATCGTGAAAAATGTGTTAAAGCTTGTTATTTGAGGCTGAAATCGAACAGGTTGATTCCTGAAATCGAACAGGTTGATTCCTGAAATCGAATAGGTTGATTCCTGAAATGAGTTCAGACGCGTGATTGAACAATAGGTAGAAAAAGAAACAGGGTCCGGTAAAACCCTCCGAACGGCTAAAATTGAAGTGTATAATACACGGTTTTTCGGGATTCCGGGTTCCCGGAACAAAATTCTCCGAAAATAACATAGAAAGTCGCTCGGGTCAGATTAAGCGGCCACGCAAAGTTTGAGCACCAACGGAAGACATTTGGGGGTGCCGGTGTGCCACAAACCAGCATTCGCCGAAACTCGGATTATCGTGAAAAATGTGTAAGAACTCGTTATTTGAGGCCGCCATCGAACAAGTTGACTCCTGAAATCGAGCAGGTTGATTCCTGAAATGAGTTCGGACACGTGATTGAAAAACAGGGAGAAAAAGAAACAGGGCCCGGTACGACTTTCCGAACGGCTGAAATTAAAGTGTATAATACACGGTTTTTCGGGATTCCGGGGTCCCGAAACAAAATTCTCTGGAAATCACATAGAGAGTTCCTCGGGTCAGATAAAGCGGCCACGCAAAGTTTGAGCACCAACGGAAGACATTTGGGGGTGCCGGTGTGCCACAAATCAGCATTCGCCGAAACTCGGATTATCGTGAAAAATGTGTTAAAGCTCGTTATTTGAAGCTGACATCGAACAAGTTGACTCCTGAAATCGAACAGGTTGATTCCTGAATTGAGTTCGGACGCGTGATTGAAAAACAGGGAGAAAAAGAAACAGGGTCTGGTACGACCTTCCGAACGGCTGAAATTGAAGTGTATAATACACGGTTTTCCGGGATTCCGGGGTCCCGGAACAAAATTCTCCGGAAATCACCTAGAAAGTTTCCCGGGCAAGATAAAGCGGCCACGCAAAGTTTGAGCACCAATGGAAGACATTTGGGAGTGCCGGTGTGCCACAAACCAGCATTCGCCGAAACTCGGATTATCGTGAAGAATGTGTTAAAGCTCGTTATTTGAGGCTGACATCGAACAGGTTGACTCCTGAAATCGAATAGGTTGATTCCTGAATTGAGTTCGGACGCGTGATTGAAAAACAGGGAGAAAAAGAAACAGGGTCCGGCACGACCTTCCGAACGGCTGAAATTGAAGTGTATAATACACGGTTTTTCGGGATTCCGGGGTCCCGGAACAAAATTCTCCGGAAATCACATAGAAAGTTCCTCGGGTCAGATAAAGCGGCCCCGCAAAGTTTGAGCACCAACGGAAGACATTTGAGGTGCGGTGTGCCACAAATCGATTCGCGAAACTCGGATTATCGTGAAAAATGTGTTAAAGGTCGTTATTTGAGGCTGAAATCGAACAGGTTGATTCCTGAAATGAGCTCGGACGCGTGATTGAAAAACAGGGAGAAAAAGAAACGGGGTCCGTGACGACCTTCCGAACGGCCGAAATTGAAGTGTATAATACACGGTTTTCAGATTCCGGTCCGGAACAAAATTCTCCGGAAATCACATAGAAAGTTCCTCGGGTCAGATAAAGCGGCCACGCAAAGTTTGAGCACCAACGGAAGACATTTGGGGGTGCCGATGTGCCACAAACCAGCATTCGCCGAAACTCGGATTATCGTGAAAAATGTGTTAAAGCTTGTTATTTGAGGCTGAAATCGAACAGGTTGATTCCTGAAATCGAACAGGTTGATTCCTGAAATGAGCTCGGACGCGTGATTGAAAAACAGGAAGAAAAAGAAACAGGGTCCGGTAAAACCTTCCGAACGGCTAAAATTTAAGTGTATAATACACGGTTTTTCGGGATTCCGGGTTCCCGGAACAAAATTCTCCGAAAATCACATAGAAAGTCGCTCGGGTCAGATAAAGCGGCCACGCAAAGTTTGAGCACCAACGGAAGACATTTGGGGGTGCTGGTGTGCCACAAACCAGCATTCGCCGAAACTCGGATTATCGTGAAAAATGTGTAAGAACTCGTTATTTGAGGCTGTCATCGAACAGGTTGACTCCTGAAATCGAACAGGTTGATTCCTGAAATGAGTTCGGACGCGTGATTGAAAAACGGGAAGAAAAAGAAACAGTGGTCCGACGACTTTCCGAACGGCTGAAATTAAAGTGTATAATACACGGTTTTTCGGGATTCCGGGGTCCCGAAACAAAATTCTCCGGATATCACATAGAGAGTTCCTCGGGTCAGATAAAGCGGCCACGCAAAGTTTGAGCACCAACGGAAGACATTTGGGGGTGCCGGTGTGCCACAAACCAGCATTCGCCGAAACTCGGATTATCGTGAAAAATGTGTTAAAGCTCGTTATTTGAGGCTGACATCGAACAGGTTGACTCCTGAAATCGAACAGGTTGATTCCTGAAATGAGTTCGGTCGCGTGATTGAAAACAGGGAGAAAAAGAAACAGGGTCCGGTACGACCTTCCGAACGGCTGAAATTGAAGTGTATAATACACGGTTTTTCGGGATTACGGGGTCCCGGAACAAAATTCTCCGGAAATCACATAGAAAGTTCCTCGGGTCAGATAAAGCGGCCACGCAAAGTTTGAGCACCAACGGAAGACATTTGGGGGTGCCGGTGTGCTACATACCAGCATTCGCCGAAATTCGGATTATCGTGAAAAATGTGTTAAAGCTTGTTATTTGAGGCTGAAATCGAACAGGTTGATTCCTGAAATCGAACAGGTTGATTCCTGAAATGAGCTCGGACGCGTGATTGAAAAACAGGGAGAAAAAGAAACGGTGGTCCGGTAAAACCTTCCGAACGGCTGAAATTGAAGTGTATAATACACGGTTTTTCGGGATTCCGGGGTCCCGGAACAAAATTCTCCGGAAATCACATAGAAAGTTCCTCGGGTCAGATAAAGCGGCCACGCAAAGTTTGAGCACCAACGGAAGACATTTGGGGGTGCCGGTGTGCCACAAATCAGCATTCGCCGAAATTCGGATTATCGTGAAAAATGTGTTAAATCTTGTTATTTGAGGCTGAAATCGAACAGGTTGATTCCTGAAATCGAACAGGTTGATTCCTGAAATCGAACATGTTGATTCCTGAAATGAGTTCGGACGCGTGTTTGAACAACAGGAAGAAAAAGAAACAGGGTCCGGTAAAACCCTCCGAACGGCTAAAATTGAAGTGTATAATACACGGTTTTTCGGGATTCCGGGTTCCCGGAACAAAATTCTCCGAAAACAACATAGAAAGTCGCTCGGGTCAGACTAAGCGGCCACGCAAAGTTTGAGCACCAACGGAAGACATTTGGGGGTGCCGGTGTGGCGGTGTGCCACAAACCAGCATTCGCCGAAATTCGGATTATCGTGAAAAATGTGTTAAAGCTTGTTATTTGAGGCTGAAATCGAACAGGTTGATTCCTGAAACGAGCTCGGACGCGTGATTGAAAAACAGGAAGAAAAAGAAACAGGGTCCGGTAAAACCTTCCGAACGGCTAAAATTGAAGTGTATAATACACGGTTTTTCGGGATTCCGGGTTCCCGGAACAAAATTCTTCGAAAATCACATAGAAAGTCGCTCGGGTCAGATAAAGCGGCCACGCAATGTTTCAGCACCAACGGAAGACATTTAGGGTGCCGGTGTGCCACAAACCAGCATTCGCCGAAACTCGGATTATCTTGAAAAATGTGTAAGAACTCGTTATTTGAGGCTGTCATCGAACATGTTGACTCCTGAAATCGAACAAGTTGATTCCTGAAATGAGTTCGGACGCGTGATTGAAAAACAGGGAGAAAAAAAAACAGGGTCCGGTACGACTTTCCGAACGGCTGAAATTAAAGTGTATAATACACGGTTTTTCGGGATTCCGGGGTCCCGAAACAAAATTCTCCGGAAATCACATAGAGAGTTCCTCGGGTCAGATAAAGCGGCCACGCAAAGTTTGATCACCAACGGAAGACATATGGGGGTGCCGGTGTGCCACAAACCAGCATTCGCCGAAACTCGGATTATCGTGAAAAATGTGTTAATGCTCGTTATTTGAGGCTGACATCGAACAGGTTGACCCCTGAAATCGAACAGGTTGATTCCTGAAAAGAGTTCGGTCGCGTGATTGAAAAACAGGGAGAAAAAGAAACAGGGTCCGGTACGACCTTCCGAACGGCTGAAATTGAAGTGTATAATACACGATTTTTCGGGATTACGGGGTCCCGGAACAAAATTCTCCGGAAATCACATAGAAAGTTCCTCGGGTCAGATAAAGCGGCCACGCAAAGTTTGAGCACCAATGGAAGACATTTGGGGGTGCCGGTGTGCTACAAACCAATATTCGCCGAAATTCGGATTATCGTGAAAAATGTGTTAAATCTTGTTATTTGAGGCTGAAATCGAACAGGTTGATTCCTGAAATCGAACAGGTTGATTCCTGAAATCGAACAGGTTGATTCCTGAAATGAGCTCGGACGCGTGATTGAAAAACGGGAAGAAAAAGAAACAGGGTCCGGTAAAACCTTCCGAACGGCTGAAATTGAAGTGTATAATACACGGTTTTTCGGGATTCCGGAACAAAATTCTCCGGAAATCACATAGAAAGTTTCTCGGGTCAGATAAAGCGGCCACGCAAAGTTTGAGCACCAACGGAAGACATTTGGGGGTGCCGGTGTGCCACAAATCAGCATTCGCCGAAATTCGGATTATCGTGAAAAATGTGTTAAAGCTTGTTATTTGAGGCTGAAATCGAACAGGTTGATTCCTGAAATCGAACAGGTTGATTCCTGAAATCGAACAGGTTGATTCCTGAAATGAGTTCGGACGCGTGATTGAACAACAGGAAGAAAAAGAAACAGGGTCCGGTAAAACCCTCCGAACGGCTAAAATTGAAGTGTATAATACACGGTTTTTCAGGATTCCGGGTTCCCGGAACAAAATTCTCCGAAAACAACATAGAAAGTCGCTCGGGTCAAATTAAGCGGCCACGCAAAGTTTGAGCACCAACGGAAGACATTTGGAGGTGCCGGTGTGCCACAAACCAGCATTCGCCGAAACTCGGATTATCGTGAAAAATGTGTAAAAACTCGTTATTTGAGGCTGCCATCGAACAGGTTGACTCCTGAAATCGAACAGGTTGATTCCTGAAATGAGTTCGGACACGTGATTGAAAAACAGGGAGAAAAAGAAACAGGGTCCGGTACGACTTTTCGAACGGCTGAAATTAAAGTGTATAATACACGGTTTTTCGGGATTCCGGGGTCCCGAAACAAAATTCTCCGGAAATCACATAGAGAGTTCCTCGGGTAAGATAAAGCGGCCACGCAAAGTTTGACCACCAACGGAAGACATTTGGGGGTGCCGGTGTGCCACAAACCAGCATTCGCCGAAACTCGGATTATCGTGAAGAATGTGTTAAAGCTCGTTATTTGAGGCTGACATCGAACAGGTTGACTCCTGAAATCGAACAGGTTGATTCCTGAATTGAGTTCAGACGCGTGATTGAAAAACAGGGAGAAAAAGAAACAGGGTCTGGTACGACCTTCCGAACGGCTGAAATTGAAGTGTATAATACCCGGTTTTCCGGGATTCTGGGGTCCCGGAACAAAATTCTCCGGAAATCACATAGAAAGTTTCCCGGGCCAGATAAAGCGGCCACGCAAAGTTTGAGCACCAACGGAAAACATTTGGGAGTGCCGGTGTGCCACAAACCAGCATTCGCCGAAACTCGGATTATCGTGAAGAATGTGTTAAAGCTCGTTATTTGAGGCTGACATCGAACAGGTTGACTCCTGAAATCAAATAGGTTGATTCCTGAATTGAGTTCGGACGCGTGATTGAAAAACAGGGAGAAAAAGAAACAGGGTCCGGTACGACATTCCGAACGGCTAAAATTGAAGTGTAATACACGGTTTTCCGGGATTCCGGGGTCCCGGAACAAAATTCTCCGGAAATCACATAGAAAGTTCCTTGGGTCAGATAAAGCGGCCACGCAAAGTTTGAGCACCAACGGAAGACATTTGGAGGTGCCGGTGTGCCACAAATCAGTATTCGCCGAAACTCGGATTATCGTGAAAAATGTGTTAAAGCTCGTTATTTGAGGCTGAAATCGAACAGGTTGATTCCTGAAATGATTTCGGACGCGTGATTGAAAAACAGGGAGAAAAAGAAACGGGGTCCGGGACGACCTTCCGAACGGCTGAAATTGAAGTGTATAATACACGGTTTTTCGGGATTCCGGGGTCCCGGAACAAAATTTTCCGGAAATCACTTACAAAGTTCCTCGGGTCAGATAAAGCGGCCACGCAAAGTTTGAGCACCAACGGAAGACATTTGGGGGTGCCGGTGTGCCACAAACCAGCATTCGCCGAAACTCGGATTATCGTGAAAAATGTGTTAAAGCTCGTTATTTGAGGTCGACATCGAACAGTTGACTCTGAAATCGAACAGGTTGATTCTGAATTGAGTTCGGACGCGTGATTGAAAAACAGGAGAAAAAGAAACAGGTTCCGGTACGACCTTCCGAACTATTTGAAATTGAAGTGTATAATACACGGTTTTCCGGGATTCCGGGGTCCCGGAACAAAATTCTCCGGAAATCACATAGAAAGTTTCCCGGGCCAAATAAAGCGGCCACGCAAAGTTTGAGCACCAACGGAAGACATTTGGGAGTGCCGGTGTGCCACAAACCAGCATTCGCCGAAACTCGGATTATCGTGAAGAATGTGTTAAAGCTTGTTATTTGAGGCTGACATCGAACAGGTTGACTCCTGAAATCGAATAGGTTAATTCCTGAATTGAGTTCGGACGCGTGATTGAAAAACAGGGAGAAAAAGAAACAGGGTCCGGTACGACCTTCCGAACGGCTGAAATTGAAGTGTAATACACGGTTTTCCGGGATTCCGGGGTCCCGGAACAAAATTCTCCGGAAATCACATAGAAAGTACCTCGGGTCAGATAAAGCGGCCACGCAAAGTTTGAGCACCAACGGAAGACATTTGGAGGTGCCGGTGTGCCACAAATCAGTATTCGCCGAAACTCGGATTATCGTGAAAAATGTGTTAAAGCTCGTTATTTGAGGCTGAAATCGAACAGGTTGATTCCTAAAATGAGCTCGGACGCGTGATTGAAAAACAGGGAGAAAAAGAAACGGGTCCGTGCGACCTTCCGAACTTGAAATTGAAGTGTATAATACACGGTTTTCGGGATTCGGGGTCCGGAACAAAATTCTCCGGAAATCACTTTGAAAGTTCCTCGGGTCAGATAAAGCGGCCACGCAAAGTTTGAGCACCAACGGAAGACATTTGGGGGTGCCGGTGTGCCACAAACCAGCATTCGCCGAAACTCGGATTATCGTGAAAAATGTGTTAAAGCTCGTTTTTTGAGGCTGAAATCGAACAGGTTGACTCCTGAAATTGAACAGGTTGATTCCTGAAATGAGCTCGCACGCGTGATTGAAAAATAGGGAGAAAAAGAAACATGGTCCGGTACGACCTTCCGAACGGCTGAAATTGAAGTGTATAGTACACGGTTTTTCGGGATTCCGGGGTCCCGGAACAAAATTCTCCGGAAATCACATAGAAAAATCCTCGGGTCAGATAAAGCGGCCACGCAAAGTTTGAGCACCAACGGAAGACATTTGTGGATGCCGGTGTGCTACAAACCTGCATTCGCCGAAATTCGGATTATCGTGAAAAATGTGTTAAAGCTTGTTATTTGAGGCTGAAATCGAACAGGTTGATTCCTGAAATCGAACAGGTTGATTCCTGAAATGAGCTCGGACGCGTGATTGAAAAACAGGAAGAAAAAGAAACAGGGTCCGGTAAAACCTTCCGAACGGCTGAAATTGAAGTGTATAATACACGGTTTTTCGGGATTCCGGGGTCCCGGAACAAAATTCTCCGGAAATCACATAGAAAGTTCCTCGGGTCAGATAAAGCGGCCACGCAAAGTTTGAGCACCAACGGAAGACATTTGGGGGTGCCGGTGTGCCACAAACCAGCATTCGCCGAAACTCGGATTATCGTGAAAAATGTGTTAAAACTCGTTATTTGAGGCTGAAATCGAACAGGGTTGATTCCTGAATCCAAAATATTTGATTCTGAAATGAGCTCGGACGCGTGATTGAAAAACAGGGAGAAAAAGAAACAGTGGTCCAGTAAAACCTTCCGAACAGTGAAATTGAAGTGTATAATACACGGTTTTCGGGATTCGGGTTCCCGGAACAAAATTCTCCGGAAATCACATAGAAAGTTCCTCGGGTCAGATAAAGCGGCCACGCAAAGTTTGAGCACCAACGGAAGACATTTGGGGGTGCCGGTGTGCCACAAACCAGCATTCGCCGAAACTCGGATTATCGTGAAAAATGTGTTGAAGCTCGTTATTTGAGGCTGAAATCGAACTGGTTGACTTCTGAAATCGAACAGGTTGATTCCTGAAATGAGTTCGGACGCGTGATTGAAAAACAGGGAGAAAAAGTAACAGGGTCCGGTACGACTTTCCGAACGGCTGAAATTGAAGTGTATAATTCACGGTTTTCGGGATTTAGGGGTCCGGAACAAAATTCTCGGAAATCACATAGAAAGTTCCTCGGGTCAGATAAAGCGGCCACGCAAAGTTTGAGCACCAACGGAAGACATTTGGGGGTGCCGGTGTGCACAAACCAGCATTCGCCGAAACTCGGATTATCGTGAAAAATGTGTTAAAGCTCGTTATTTGAGGCTGAAATCGAACAAGGTTGATTCCTGAAATCGAACTGGTTGATTCCTGAAATGAGTTCGGACGCGTGATTGAAAAACAGGAGAAAAAGAAACAGGTCCGGTACGACCTTCCGAACGGCTGAAATTGAAGTGTATAATACACGGTTTTTCGGGATTCCGGGATCCCGGAACAAAATTCTCCGGAAATCACATAGAAAGTTCCTCGGGTCAGATAAAGCGGCCACGCAAAGTTTGAGCACCAACGGAAGACATTTGGGGGTGCCGGTGTGCCACAAACCAGCATTCGCCGAAACTCGGATTATCGTGAAAAATGTGTTAAAGCTCGTTATTTGAGGCTGAAATCGAATAGGTTGATTCCTGAAATCGAACAGGTTGATTCCTGAAATGAGCTCGGACGCGTGATTGAAAAACAGGGAGAAAAAGAAACGAGTGCAGTACGACCTTGAACTATTTGAAATTGAAGTGTATAATACACGGTTTTTCGGAATTCCGGGGTCCCCAGGACAAAATTCTCCGGAAATCACATAGAAAGTTCCTCGGGTGAGATAAAGCGGCCACGCAAAGTTTGAGCACCAACGGAAGACATTTGGGGGTGCCGGTGTGCCACTAACCAGCATTCGCCGAAACTCGGATTATCGTGAAAAATGTGTTAAAGCTCGTTATTTGAGGCTGACATAGAACAGGTTGACTCCTGAAATCGAACAGGTTGATTGCTGAAATGAGTTCGGTCGCGTGATTGAAAAACATGGAGAAAAAGAAACAGGGTCCGATACGATCTTCCGAACGGCTGAAATTGAAGTGTATAATACACGGTTTTTCGGGATTCCGGGGTCCCGGAACAAAATTCTCCGGAAATCACATAGAAAGTTCCTCGGGTCAGATAAAGAGGCCACGCAAAGTTTGAGCACCAACGGAAGACATTTGGGGGTGCCGGTGTGCCACAAACCAGCATTCGCCGAAACACGGATTATCGTGAAAAATGTGTTAAAACTCGTTATTTGAGGCTGAAATCGAACAGGTTGATTCCTGAAATCGAAATATTTGATTCCTGAAATGAGCTCGGACGCGTGATTGAAAAACAGGGAGAAAAAGAAACAGGGTCCGGTACGACCTTCCGAACGGCTGAAATTGAAGTGTATAAATACACGGTTTTTCGGGATTCCGGGGTCCCGGAACAAAATTCTCCGGAAATCACATAGAAAGTTCCTCGGGTCAGATAAAGTGGCCACGCAAAGTTTGAGCACCAACGGAAGACATTTGGGGGTGCCGGTGTGCCACAAACCAGCATTCGCCGAAACACGGATTATCGTGAAAAATGTGTTAAAGCTCGTTATTTGAGGCTGAAATCGAATTGGTTGACTCCTGAAATCGAACAGGTTGATTCCTGAAATGAGTTCGGACGCGTGATTGAAAAACAGGGAGAAAAAGAAACAGGGTCCGGTACGACCTTCCGAACTTGAAATTGAAGTGTATAATACACGGTTTTTCGGGATTCCGGGGTCCCGAACAAAATTCTCCGGAAATCACATAGAAAGTTCCTCGGGTCAGATAAAGAGGCCACGCAAAGTTTGAGCACCAACGGAAGACATTTGGGGGTGCCGGTGTACAAACCAAAGATTCGCCGAAACACGGATTATCGTGAAAAATGTGTTAAAACTCGTTATTTGAGGCTGAAATCGAACAGGTTGATTCCTGAAATCGAAATATTTGATTCCTGAAATGAGCTCGGACGTGTGATTGAAAAACAGGGAGAAAAAGAAACAGGGTCCGGTACGACCTTCCGAACGACTGAAATTGAAGTGTATAAATACACGGTTTTTCGGGATTCCGGGGTCCCGGAACAAAATTCTCCGGAAATCACATAGAAAGTTCCTCGGGTCAGATAAAGCGGCCACGCAAAGTTTGAGCACCAACGGAAGACATTTGGGGTGCCGGTGTGCCACAAACCAGCATTCGCCGAAACTCGGATTATCGTGAAAAATGTGTTAAAGCTCGTTATTTGAGGCTGACATCAAACAGGTTGACTCCTGAAATCGAACAGGTTGATTCCTGAAATGAGTTCGGTCGCGTGATTGAAAAACAGGGAGAAAAAGAAACAGGGTCCGGTAAAACCTTCCGAACGGCTGAAATTGAAGTGTATAATACACGGTTTTTCGGGATTCCGGGGTCCCGGAACAAAATTCTCCGGAAATCACATAGAAAGTTCCTCGGGTCAGATAAAGTGGCCACGCAAAGTTTGAGCACCAACGGAAGACATTTGGGGGTGCCGGTGTGCCACAAACCAGCATTCGCCGAAACTCGGATTATCGAGGAAAATGTGTTAAAACTCGTTATTTGAGGCTGAAATCGAACAGGTTGATTCCTGAAATCGAAATATTTGATTCCTGAAATGAGCTCGGACGCGTAATTGA
Organism: Silene latifolia; assembly: GCF_048544455.1. Lineage (NCBI taxonomy): Eukaryota > Viridiplantae > Streptophyta > Magnoliopsida > Caryophyllales > Caryophyllaceae > Silene > Silene latifolia. Next base: position 218,214 of record NC_133535.1, on the reverse strand, counting down.
AAAACAGGGAGAAAAAGAAACAGGGTCCGGTACGACCTTCCGAACTTTGAAATTGAAGTGTATAAATACACGGTTTTTCGGGATTAAGGGGTCCCGGAACAAAATTCTCCGGAAATCACATAGAAAGTTCCTCGGGTCGAGATAAAGTGGCCACGCAAAGTTTGAGCACCAACGGAAGACATTTGGGGGTGCCGGTGTGCACAAACCAAAGATTCGCCGAAATTCGGATTATCGTGAAAATGTGTTAAAGCTTGTTATTTGAGGCTGAAATCGAACGGGTTGATTCCTGAAATGAGCTCGGACGCGTGATTGAAAAACGGGGAGAAAAAGAAACAGTGGTCCGGTAAAACCTTCCGAACGGTGAAATTGAAGTGTATAATACACGGTTTTCGGGATTAGGGGTCCCGGAACAAAATTCTCCGGAAATCACATAGAAAGTTCCTCGGGTCAGATAAAGCGGCCACGCAAAGTTTGAGCACCAACGGAAGACATTTGGGGTGCCGGTGTGCCACAAACCAGCATTCGCCGAAACTCGGATTATCGTGGAAAATGTGTTAAAACTCGTTATTTGAGGCTGAAATCGAACTGGTTGACTCCTGAAATCGAACAGGTTGATTCCTGAAATGAGTTCGGACGCGTGATTGAAAAACAGGGAGAAAAAGAAACAGGGTCCGGTACGACCTTCCGAACATTTGAAATTGAAGTGTAAAATACACGGTTTTCGGGATTAGGGGTCCGGAACAAAATTCTCCGGAAATCACATAGAAAGTTCCTCGGGTCAGATAAAGCGGCCACGCAAAGTTTGAGCACCAACGGAAGACATTTGGGGGTGTCGGTGTGCCACAAACCAGCATTCGCCGAAATTCGGATTATCGTGAAAAATGTGTTAAAGCTTGTTATTTGAGGCTGAAATCGAACAGGTTGATTCCTGAAATTGAACAGGTTGATTCCTGAAATGAGCTCGGACGCGTGATTGAAAAACAGAGAGAAAAAGAAACAGGTCCGGTACGACCTTCCGAAATTTGAAATTGAAGTGTATAATACACGGTTTTCGGGATTAGGGGTCCCGAACAAAATTCTCCGGAAATCACATAGAAAGTTCCTCGGGTCGATAAAGCGGCCACGCAAAGTTTGAGCACCAACGGAAGACATTTGGGGGTGCCGGTGTGCACAAACCAAAGATTCGCCGAAACACGGATTATCGTGAAAAATGTGTTAAAGCTCGTTATTTGAGGTGAAATCGAATCTGGTTGACTCGAAATCGAACAGGTTGATTCTGAAATGAGTTCGGACGCGTGATTGAAAAACGGGAGAAAAAGAAACAGGTCCAGCACGACCTTCCGAACATTTGAAATTGAAGTGTATAATACACGTTTTTCGGGATTCGGGGGGTCCCGAACAAAATTCTCCGAAATCACATAGAAAGTTCCTCGGGTCAGATAAAGCGGCCACGCAAAGTTTGAGCACCAACGGAAGACATTTGGGGGTGCCGGTGTGCCACAAACCAAAGATTCGCCGAAACTCGGATTATCGTGAAAAATGTGTTAAAGCTCGTTATTTGAGGCTAAAATCGAATAGGTTGATTCCTGAAATCGAACAGGTTGATTCCTGAAATGAGCTCGGACGCGTGATTGAAAAACAGGGAGAAAAAGAAACAGGGTCAGTGCGACCTTGTAACGGTGAAATTGAAGTGTATAATACACGGTTTTTCGGGATTCCGGGGTCCCGGAACAAAATTCTCCGGAAATCACATAGAAAGTTCCTCTGGTCAGATAAAGCGGCCACGCAAAGTTTGAGCACCAACGGAAGACATTTGGGAGTGTCGGTGTGCCACAAACCAGCATTCGCCGAAACTCGGATTATCGTGAAAAATATGTTCAAGCTCGTTATTTGAGGCTGAAATCGAATATGTTGATTCCTTTAATCGAACAGGTTGATTCCTGAAATCAGCTCGGAAGCGTGGTTGAAAAACAGGGAGAAAAAGAAACAGGTTCCGGTACGACTTTCCGAACGGCTGAAATTGAAGTGTATAATACACGGTTTTTCGGGATTCCGGGGTCCCGGAAAAAAATTCTCCGGAAATCACATAGAAAGTTCCTCGGGTCAGATAAAGCGGCCACGCAAAGTTTGAGCACCAACGGAAGACATTTGGGGGTGTCGGTGTGCCACAAACCAGCATTCGCCGAAATTCGGATTATCGTGAAAAATGTGTTAAAGCTTGTTATTTGAGGCTGAAATCGAACAGGTTGATTCCTGAAATCGAACAGGTTGATTCCTGAAATGAGCTCGGACGCGTGATTGAAAAACATTAAGAAAAAGAAACAGGGTCCGGTAAAACCTTGCGAACGGCTGAAATTGAAGTGTATAATACACGGTTTTTCGGGATTCTGGGGTCCCGGAACAAAATTCTCCGGAAATCACATAGAAAGTTCCTCGGGTCAGATAAAGCGGCCACGCAAAGTTTGAGCACCAACGGAAGATATTTGGGGGTGCTGGTGTGCCACAAACCAGCATTCGCCGAAACTCGGATTATCGTGAAAAATGTGTTAAAGCTCGTTATTTGAGGCTGACATCGAACAGGTTGACTCCTGAAATCGAACAGGTTGATTCCTGAAATGAGTTCGGACGCGTGATTGAAAAACAGGGAGAAAAAGAAACAGGGTCCGGTACGACCTTCCGAACGGCTGAAATTGAAGTGTATAATACACGGTTTTTCGGGATTCCGGGGTCCCGGAACAAAATTCTCTGGAAATCACATAAAAAGTTCCTCGGGTCAGATGAAGCGGCCACGCAAAGTTTGAGCACCAACGGAAGACATTTGGGGGTGTCGGTGTGCCACAAACCAGCATTCGCCGAAATTCGGATTATCGTGAAAAATGTGTTAAAGCTTGTTATTTGAGGTGAAATCGAACAAAGGTTGATTCCTGAAATCGAACAGTTGATTCTGAAATGAGCTCGGACGCGTGATTGAAAAACAGGAAGAAAAAGAAACAGGTTCCGGTAAAACCTTTCGAACAAATTTGAAATTGAAGTGTATAATACACGGTTTTCGGGATTCGGGTTCCCGGAACAAAATTCTCTGGAAATCACATAAAAAGTTCCTCGGGTCAGATGAAGCGGCCACGCAAAGTTTGAGCACCAACGGAAGACATTTGGGGGTGTCGGTGTGCCACAAACCAGCATTCGCCGAAATTCGGATTATCGTGAAAAATGTGTTAAAGCTTGTTATTTGAGGTCGAAATCGAACAAAGTTGATTCTGAAATCGAACAGGTTGATTCTTGAAATGAGCTCGGACGCGTGATTGAAAAACAGGAAGAAAAAGAAACAGGGTCCGGTAAAACCTTTCGAACTTTGAAATTGAAGTGTATAATACACGGTTTTCGGGATTCGGGTTCCCGGAACAAAATTCTCCGGAAATCACATAGAAAGTTCCTCGGGTCAGATAAAGCGGCCACGCAAAGTTTGAGCACCAACGGAAGACATTTGGGGGTGCCGGTGTGCCACAAACCAAAGATTCGCGCGAAACACGGATTATCGTGAAAAATGTGTTAAAGCTCGTTATTTGAGGTGAAATCGAATGGTTGACTCTGAAATCGAACAGGTTGATTCTGAAATGAGTTCGGACGCGTGATTGAAAAACAGGAGAAAAAGAAACAGTGGTCAGTACGACCTTCCGAACATTTGAAATTGAAGTGTATAATACACGGTTTTTCGGGATTCGGGGTCCCGAAACAAAATTCTCCGGAAATCACATAGAAAGTTCCTCGGGTCAGATAAAGAGGCCACGCAAAGTTTGAGCACCAACGGAAGACATTTGGGGGTGCGGTGTGCCAAACCAAAGATTTTTGAAACACGGATTATCGTGAAAAATGTGTTAAAACTCGTTATTTGAGGCTGAAATCGAACAGGTTGATTCCTGAAATCGAAATATTTGATTCCTGAAATGAGCTCGGACGCGTGATTGAAAAACAGGGAGAAAAAGAAACAGGGTCCGGTACGACCTTCCGAACGACTGAAATTGAAGTGTATAAATACACGGTTTTTCGGGATTCCGGGGTCCCGGAACAAAATTCTCCGGAAATCACATAGAAAGTTCCTCGGGTCAGATAAAGTGGCCACGCAAAGTTTGAGCACCAACGGAAGACATTTGGGGTGCCGGTGTGCCACAAACCAGCATTCGCCGAAACTCGGATTATCGTGAAAAATGTGTTAAAGCTCGTTATTTGAGGCTGACATCAAACAGGTTGACTCCTGAAATCGAACAGGTTGATTCCTGAAATGAGTTCGGTCGCGTGATTGAAAAACAGGGAGAAAAAGAAACAGGGTCCGGTAAAACCTTCCGAACGGCTGAAATTGAAGTGTATAATACACGGTTTTTCGGGATTACGGGGTCCCGGAACAAAATTCTCCGGAAATCACATAGAAAGTTCCTCGGGTCGGATAAAGTGGCCACACAAAGTTTGAGCACCAACGGAAGACATTTGGGGGTGCCGGTGTGCCACAAACCAAAATTCGCCGAAACTCGGATTATCGTGAAAAATGTGTTAAAACTCGTTATTTGAGGTCGAAATCGAACAAGGTTGATTCTGAAATCGAAATATTTGATTCTGAAATGAGCTCGGACGCGTAATTGAAAAACAGGAGAAAAAGAAACAGTGGTCCCAGACGACCTTCCGAACTATTTGAAATTGAAGTGTATAAATACACGGTTTTCGGGATTCCGGGTCCGGAACTAAATTCTCGGAAATCACATAGAAAGTTCCTCGGGTCAGATAAAGTGGCCACGCAAAGTTTGAGCACCAACGGAAGACATTTGGGGGTGCGGTGTGCCACAAACCAAAGATTCGCCGAAATTCGGATTATCGTGAAAATGTGTTAAAGCTTGTTATTTGAGGCTGAAATCGAACAGGTTGATTCCTGAAATGAGCTTGGACGCGTGATTGAAAAACAGGAAGAAAAAGAAACAGGGTCCGGTAAAACCTTCCGAACGGCTGAAATTGAAGTGTATAATACACGGTTTTTCGGGATTCCGGTGTCCCGGAACAAAATTCTCCGGAAATCACATAGAAAGTTCCTCGGGTCAGATAAAGCGGCCACGCAAAGTTTGAGCACCAACGGAAGACATTTGGGGTGCCGGTGTGCCACAAACCAGCATTCGCCGAAACTCGGATTATCGTGGAAAATGTGTTAAAACTCGTTATTTGAGGCTGAAATCGAACTGGTTGACTCCTGAAATCGAACAGGTTGATTCCTGAAATGAGTTCGGACGCGTGATTGAAAAACAGGAGAAAAAGAAACAGGTCCAGTAAAACCTTTCGAACAATTTGAAATTGAAGTGTAAAATACACGGTTTTTCGGGATTCGGGGTCCGGAACAAAATTCTCCGGAAATCACATAGAAAGTTTCTCGGGTCAGATAAAGCGGCCACGCAAAGTTTGAGCACCAACGGAAGACATTTGGGGGTGCGGTGTGCCACAAACCAAAGATTCAGAAATTCGGATTATCGTGAAAATGTGTTAAAGCTTGTTATTTGAGGCTGAAATCGAACAGGTTGATTCTTGAAATGAGCTTGGACGTGTGATTGAAAAACAGAAGAAAAAGAAACAGTGGTCCGGTAAAACCTTCCGAACGGTGAAATTGAAGTGTATAATACACGGTTTTCGGGATTAGGGGTCCGGAACAAAATTCTCGGAAATCACATAGAAAGTTCCTCGGGTCAGATAAAGCGGCCACGCAAAGTTTGAGCACCAACGGAAGACATTTGGGGGTGCCGGTGTGCCACAAACCAGCATTCGCCGAAACTCGGATTATCGTGAAAAATGTGTTAAAGCTCGTTATTTGAGGTTGAAATCGAACAGGTTGATTCCTGAAATCGAACTGGTTGATTCCTGAAATGAGCTCGGACGCGTGATTGAAAAACAGGGAGAAAAAGAAACAGGGTCCGGTACGACCTTCCGAACGGCTGAAATTGAAGTGTATAATACACGGTTTTTCGGGATTCCGGGGTCCCGGAACAAAATTCTCCGGAAATCACATAGAAAGATCCTCGGGTCAGATAAAGCGGCCACGCAAAGTTTGAGCACCAACGGAAGACATTTGGGGTTGCCGGTGTGCCACAAACCAGCATTCGCCGAAACTCGGATTATCGTGAAAAATGTGTTAAAGCTCGTTATTTGAGGCTGACATCGAACAGGTTGACTCCTGAAATCGAACAGGTTGATTCCTGAAATGAGTTCGGTCGCGTGATTGAAAAACAGGGATAAAAAGAAACAGGGTCCGGTACGACCTTCCGAACGTCTGAAATTGAAGTGTATAATACACGGTTTTTCGGGATTCCGGGGTCCCGGAACAAAATTCTCCGGAAATCACATAGAAAGTTCCTCGGGTCAGATAAAGCGGCCACGCAAAGTTTGAGCACCAACGAAAGACATTTGGGGGTGCCAGTGTGCCACAAACCAGCATTCGCCGAAATTTGGATTATCGTGAAAAATGTGTTAAAGCTTGTTATTTGAGGTTGAAATCGAACAGGTTGATTCCTGAAATCGAACAGGTTGATTCCTGAAATGAGCTCGGACGCGTGATTGAAAAACAGAAAAAAAAAGAAACAGGGTCCGGTAAAACCTTCCGAACGGCTGAAATTGAAGTGTATAATACACGGTTTTTCGGGATTCCGGGGTTCCGGAACAAAATTCTCCGGAAATCACATAGAAAGTTCCTCGGGTCAGATAAAGCGGCCACGCAAAGTTTGAGCACCAACGGAAGACATTTGGGGGTGCCGGTGTGCCACAAACCAGCATTCGCCGAAACTCGGATTATCGTGAAAAATGTGTTAAAGCTCGTTATTTGAGGCTGAAATCGAACAGGTTGATTCCTGAAATCGAACAGGTTGATTCCTGAAATGAGCTCGGACGCGTGATTGAAAAAAAAAAGAGAAAAAGAAACAGGTCCAGACGACCTTCCGAACTAGTGAAATTGAAGTGTATAATACACGGTTTTTCGGGATTCCGGGGTCCCGGGACAAAATTCTCCGGAAATCACATAGAAAGGTTCTCGGGTGAGATAAAGCGGCCACGCAAAGTTTGAGCACCAACGGAAGACATTTGGGGGTGCCGGTGTGCCACTAACCAGCATTCGCCGAAACTCGGATTATCGTGAAAAATGTGTTAAAGCTCGTTATTTGAGGTGAAATCGAATTGGTTGACTCCGAAATCGAACAGGTTGATTCTGAAATGAGCTCGGACGCGTGATTGAAAAACAGTAAGAAAAAGAAACAGTGGTAAAACCTTGCGACAATTTGAAATTGAAGTGTATAATACACGGTTTTCGGGATTCGGGTTCCCGGAACAAAATTCTCCGGAAATCACATAGAAAGTTCCTCGGGTCGATAAAGCGGCCACGCAAAGTTTGAGCACCAACGGAAGACATTTGGGGGTGCCGGTGTGCCACAAACCAAAGATTCGCCGAAATTCGGATTATCGTGAAAATGTGTTAAAGCTTGTTATTTGAGGTCGAAATCGAACGGGTTGATTCTGAAATGAGCTTGGACGCGTGATTGAAAAATAGGAAGAAAAAGAAACAGGGTCCGGTAAAACCTTCCGAAATTTGAAATTGAAGTGTATAATACACGGTTTTTCGGGATTCGGGGTCCCGAAACAAAATTCTCCGGAAATCACATAGAAAGTTCCTCGGGTCGATAAAGCGGCCACGCAAAGTTTGAGCACCAACGGAAGACATTTGGGGGTGCCGGTGTGCCACAAACCAAACATTCACGAAACTCGGATTATCGTGGAAAATGTGTTAAAACTCGTTATTTGAGGTCGAAATCGAATCTGGTTGACTCTGAAATCGAACAGGTTGATTCTGAAATGAGTTCGGACGCGTGATTGAAAAACAGGAGAAAAAGAAACAGGTCCGGTACGACCTTCCGAACGGTTGAAATTGAAGTGTAAAATACACGGTTTTCGGGATTAGGGGTCCGGAACAAAATTCTCCGGAAATCACATAGAAAGTTCCTCGGGTCAGATAAAGCGGCCACGCAAAGTTTGAGCACCAACGGAAGACATTTGGGGGTGTCGGTGTGCCACAAACCAAAGATTCGCGAAATTCGGATTATCGTGAAAAATGTGTTAAAGCTTGTTATTTGAGGTTGAAATCGAACAGGTTGATTCCTGAAATCGAACAGGTTGATTCCTGAAATGAGCTCGGACGCGTGATTAAAAAACAGAGAGAAAAAGAAACAGTGGTCCGGTAAAACCTTCCGAACATTTGAAATTGAAGTGTATAATACACGGTTTTTCGGGATTCGGGGTCCCGGAACAAAATTCTCCGGAAATCACATAGAAAGTTCCTCGGGTCAGATAAAGCGGCCACGCAAAGTTTGAGCACCAACGGAAGACATTTGGGGTGCGGTGTGCCACAAACCAAAGATTCGCCGAAACACGGATTATCGTGAAAAATGTGTTAAAGCTCGTTATTTGAGGCTGAAATCGAACTGGTTGACTCCTGAAATCGAACAGGTTGATTCCTGAAATGAGTTCGGACGCGTGATTGAAAAACAGGGAGAAAAAGAAACAGTGGTCCGCACGACCTTCCGAACGGTGAAATTGAAGTGTATAATACACGGTTTCGGGATTAGGGGTCCCGAACAAAATTCTCCGGAAATCACATAGAAAGTTCCTCGGGTCAGATAAAGCGGCCACGCAAAGTTTGAGCACCAACGGAAGACATTTGGGGGTGCCGGTGTGCCACAAACCAAAGATTCGCGAAACTCGGATTATCGTGAAAAATGTGTTAAAGCTCGTTATTTGAGGCTAAAATCGAATAGGTTGATTCCTGAAATCGAACAGGTTGATTCCTGAAATGAGCTCGGACGCGTGATTGAAAAACGGAGAGAAAAAGAAACAGGGTCCAGACGACCTTGAACGGTGACAAATTGAAGTGTATAATACACGGTTTTCGGGATTCGGGGGTCCGGAACAAAATTCTCCGGAAATCACTTAGAAAGTTCCTCTGGTCAGATAAAGCGGCCACGCAAAGTTTGAGCACCAACGGAAGACATTTGGGAGTGTCGGTGTGCCACAAACCAGATTCGCGAAACTCGGATTATCGTGAAAAATATGTTCAAGCTCGTTATTTGAGGCTGAAATCGAATATGTTGATTCCTTAAATCGAACAGGTTGATTCCTGAAATCAGCTCGGAAGCGTGGTTGAAAAACAGGGAGAAAAAGAAACAGGTTCCGGTACGACTTTCCGAACGGCTGAAATTGAAGTGTATATAATACACGGTTTTTCGGGATTCCGGGGTCCCGGAACAAAATTCTCCGGAAATCACATAGAAAGTTCCTCGGGTCAGATAAAGCGGCCACGCAAAGTTTGAGCACCAACGGAAGACATTTGGGGGTGTCGGTGTGCCACAAACCAGCATTCGCCGAAATTCGGATTATCGTGAAAAATGTGTTAAAGCTTGTTATTTGAGGCTGAAATCGAACAGGTTGATTCCTGAAATCGAACAAGGTTGATTCTGAAATGAGCTCGGACGCGTGATTGAAAAACATTAAGAAAAAGAAAATGGTCCGGTAAAACCTTGCGAGAACGGTGAAATTGAAGTGTATAATACACGGTTTTTCGGGATTCGGGGTCCCGAAACAAAATTCTCCGGAAATCACATAGAAAGTTCCTCGGGTCGATAAAGCGGCCACGCAAAGTTTGAGCACCAACGGAAGACATTTGGGGGTGCCGGTGTGCCACAAACCAAAGCATTCGCGAAACTCGGATTATCGTGAAAAATGTGTTAAAGCTCGTTATTTGAGGCCGACATCGAACAAGGTTGACTCTGAAATCGAACAGGTTGATTCTGAAATGAGTTCGGACGCGTGATTGAAAAACGGGAGAAAAAGAAACAGGGTCCGGTACGACCTTCCGAACATCTGAAATTGAAGTGTATAATACACGGTTTTCGGGATTAGGGGTCCGGAACAAAATTCTCTGGAAATCACATAAAAAGTTCCTCGGGTCAGATGAAGCGGCCACGCAAAGTTTGAGCACCAACGGAAGACATTTGGGGGTGTCGGTGTGCCACAAACCAGCATTCGCCGAAATTCGGATTATCGTGAAAAATGTGTTAAAGCTTGTTATTTGAGGTTGAAATCGAACAGGTTGATTCTGAAATCGAACAGGTTGATTCTGAAATGAGCTCGGACGCGTGATTGAAAAACAGGGAGAAAAAGAAACAGGTCGGTAAAACCTTTCGAACTAGTGAAATTGAAGTGTATAATACACGGTTTTCGGGATTAGGGGTCCCGGAACAAAATTCTCCGGAAATCACATAGAAAGTTCCTCGGGTCAGATAAAGCGGCCACGCAAAGTTTGAGCACCAACGGAAGACATTTGGGGGTGCCGGTGTGCCACAAACCAGCATTCGCCGAAATTCGGATTATCGTGAAAAATGTGTTAAAGCTTGTTATTTGAGGCTGAAATCGAACAGGTTGATTCCTGAAATCGAACAGGTTGATTCCTGAAATGAGCTCGGACGCGTGATTGAAAAACAGGAAGAAAAAGAAACAGGGTCCGGTAAAACCTTTCGAACGGCTGAAATTGAAGTGTATAATACACGGTTTTTCGGGATTCCGGGGTCCCGGAACAAAATTCTCCGGAAATCACATAGAAAGTTCCTCGGGTCAGATAAAGCGGCCACGCAAAGTTTGAGCACCAACGGAAGACATTTGGGGGTGCCGGTGTGCCACAAACCAGCATTCGCCGAAACACGGATTATCGTGAAAAATGTGTTAAAGCTCGTTATTTGAGGTGAAATCGAATCTGGTTGACTCTCGAAATCGAACAGGTTGATTCTGAAATGAGTTCGGACGCGTGATTGAAAAACAGGGAGAAAAAGAAACAGTGCAGTACGACCTTCCGAAGCATTTGAAATTGAAGTGTATAATACACGGTTTTCGGGATTAGGGGTCCCGAACAAAATTCTCCGGAAATCACATAGAAAGTTCCTCGGGTCGAGATAAAGAGGCCACGCAAAGTTTGAGCACCAACGGAAGACATTTGGGGGTGCCGGTGTGCTACAAACCAAAGATTCGCCGAAACACGGATTATCGTGAAAAATGTGTTAAAACTCGTTATTTGAGGTTGAAATCGAACAGGTTGATTCTGAAATCGAAATATTTGATTCTGAAATGAGCTCGGACGCGTGATTGAAAAACAGGGAGAAAAAGAAACGGGGTCCGTACGACCTTCCGAACGATCGAAATTGAAGTGTATAAATACACGGTTTTTCGGGATTAGGGGTCCGGAACAAAATTCTCCGGAAATCACATAGAAAGTTCCTCGGGTCAGATAAAGTGGCCACGCAAAGTTTGAGCACCAACGGAAGACATTTGGGGTGCCGGTGTGCCACAAACCAGCATTCGCCGAAACTCGGATTATCGTGAAAAATGTGTTAAAGCTCGTTATTTGAGGTGACATCAAACAAGTTGACTCACGAAATCGAACAAAGGTTGATTCTGAAATGAGTTCGGTCGCGTGATTGAAAAACAGGGAGAAAAAGAAACAGGTCCGGTAAAACCTTCCGAAATTTGAAATTGAAGTGTATAATACACGGTTTTCGGGATTAGGGTCCCGGAACAAAATTCTCGGAAATCACATAGAAAGTTCCTCGGGTCATATAAAGTGGCCACGCAAAGTTTGAGCACCAACGGAAGACATTTGGGGGTGCCGGTGTGCCACAAACCAGCATTCGCCGAAACTCGGATTATCGAGGAAAATGTGTTAAAACTCGTTATTTGAGGCTGAAATCGAACAGGTTGATTCCTGAAATCGAAATATTTGATTCCTGAAATGAGCTCGGACGCGTAATTGAAAAACAGGGAGAAAAAGAAACAGGGTCCGGTACGACCTTCCGAACGGCTGAAATTGAAGTGTATAAATACACGGTTTTTCGGGATTCCGGGGTCCCGGAACTAAATTCTCCGGAAATCACATAGAAAGTTCCTCGGGTCAGATAAAGTGGCCACGCAAAGTTTGAGCACCAACGGAAGACATTTGGGGGTGCCGGTGTGCCACAAACCAGCATTCGCCGAAATTCGGATTATCGTGAAAATGTGTTAAAGCTTGTTATTTGAGGCTGAAATCGAACAGGTTGATTCCTGAAATGAGCTTGGACGCGTGATTGAAAAACAGGAAGAAAAAGAAACAGGGTCCGGTAAAACCTTCCGAAATTTGAAATTGAAGTGTATAATACACGGTTTTTCGGGATTCGGTGTCCGGAACAAAATTCTCCGGAAATCACATAGAAAGTTCCTCGGGTCAGATAAAGCGGCCACGCAAAGTTTGAGCACCAACGGAAGACATTTGGGGTGCCGGTGTGCCACAAACCAGCATTCGTCGAAACTCGGATTATCGTGGAAAATGTGTTAAAACTCGTTATTTGAGGCTGAAATCGAACTGGTTGACTCCTGAAATCGAACAGGTTGATTCCTGAAATGAGTTCGGACGCGTGATTGAAAAACAGGGAGAAAAAACAGGTCCGTACGACCTTCCGAACGGTGAAATTGAAGTGTAAAATACACGTTTTTCGGGATTCCGGGGTCCCGGAACAAAATTCTCCGGAAATCACATAGAAAGTTTCTCGGGTCAGATAAAGCGGCCACGCAAAGTTTGAGCACCAACGGAAGACATTTGGGGTGCGGTGTGCCACAAACCAGCATTCGCCGAAATTCGGATTATCGTGAAAATGTGTTAAAGCTTGTTATTTGAGGCTGAAATCGAACAGGTTGATTCCTGAAATGAGCTTGGACGCGTGATTGAAAAACAGGAAGAAAAAGAAACAGGGTCCGGTAAAACCTTCCGAACGGCTGAAATTGAAGTGTATAATACACGGTTTTTCGGGATTCCGGGGTCCCGGAACAAAATTCTCCGGAAATCACATAGAAAGTTCCTCGGGTCAGATAAAGCGGCCACGCAAAGTTTGAGCACCAACGGAAGACATTTGGGGGTGCCGGTGTGCCACAAACCAGCATTCGCCGAAACTCGGATTATCGTGAAAAATGTGTTAAAGCTCGTTATTTGAGGTAGAAATCGAACAGGTTGATTCTGAAATCGAATGGTTGATTCTGAAATGAGCTCGGACGCGTGATTGAAAAACAGGGAGAAAAAGTAACAGTGGTCCGGACGACTTTCCGAACAGGCCGAAATTGAAGTGTATAATACACGGTTTCGGGATTAGGGGTCCGGAACAAAATTCTCCGGAAATCACATAGAAAGTTCCTCGGGTCAGATAAAGCGGCCACACAAAGTTTGAGCACCAACGGAAGACATTTGGGGGTGCCGGTGTGCCACAAACCAGCATTCGCCGAAACTCGGATTATCGTGAAAAATGTGTTAAAGCTCGTTATTTGAGGCTGAAATCGAACAGGTTGATTCCTGAAATCGAACAGGTTGATTCCTGAAATGAGCTCGGACGCGTGATTGAAAAACAGGGAGAAAAAGAAACAGGGTCCGGTACGACCTTCCGAACAGCTGAAATTGAAGTGTATAATACACGGTTTTCGGGATTCCGGGGTCCCGGAACAAAATTCTCCGGAAATCACATAGAAAGATCCTCGGGTCAGATAAAGCGGCCACGCAAAGTTTGAGCACCAACGGAAGACATTTGGGGTTGCGGTGTGCCACAAACCAAAGATTCGCCGAAACTCGGATTATCGTGAAAAATGTGTTAAAGCTCGTTATTTGAGGCTGACATCGAACAGGTTGACTCCTGAAATCGAACAGGTTGATTCCTGAAATGAGTTCGGTCGCGTGATTGAAAAACAGGGATAAAAAGAAACAGGGTCCGGTACGACCTTCCGAACGTCTGAAATTGAAGTGTATAATACACGGTTTTTCGGGATTCAGGGGTCCCGGAACAAAATTCTCCGGAAATCACATAGAAAGTTCCTCGGGTCGAATAAAGCGGCCACGCAAAGTTTGAGCACCAACGGAAGACATTTGGGGGTGCCGATTGTGCCACAAACCAAAGATTCTAGAAATTTGGATTATCGTGAAAAATGTGTTAAAGCTTGTTATTTGAGGTTGAAATCGAACAGGTTGATTCTGAAATCGAACAGGTTGATTCCTGAAATGAGCTCGGACGCGTGATTGAAAACAAAAAAAAAGAAACAGTGGTCCGGTAAAACCTTCCGAAATTTGAAATTGAAGTGTATAATACACGGTTTTCGGGATTAGGGGTTCCAGGAACAAAATTCTCGGAAATCACATAGAAAGTTCCTCGGGTCAGATAAAGCGGCCACGCAAAGTTTGAGCACCAACGGAAGACATTTGGGGGTGCCGGTGTGCCACAAACCAGCATTCGCCGAAACTCGGATTATCGTGAAAAATGTGTTAAAGCTCGTTATTTGAGGCTGAAATCGAACGGGTTGATTCCTGAAATCGAACAGGTTGATTCCTAAAATGAGCTCGGACGCGTGATTGAAAAAAAGGGAGAAAAAGAAACAGGGTCCGGTACGACCTTCTGAACGGCTGAAATTGAAGTGTATAATACACGGTTTTTCGGGATTCCGGGGTCCCGGGACAAAATTCTCCGGAAATCACATAGAAAGGTTCTCGGGTGAGATAAAGCGGCCACGCAAAGTTTGAGCACCAACGGAAGACATTTGGGGGTGCCGGTGTGCCACTAACCAGCATTCGCCGAAACTCGGATTATCGTGAAAAATGTGTTAAAGCTCGTTATTTGAGGCTGACATCGAACAGGTTGATTCCTGAAATCGAACAGGTTGAATCCTGAAATCGAACAGGTTGATTCCTGAAATGAGCTCGGACGCGTGATTGAAAAACATTAAGAAAAAGCAACGGTGGTCCCAGAAACCTTCCGAACTTTGAAATTGAAGTGTATAATACACGGTTTTTCGGGATTCTGGGGTCCCGGAACAAAATTCTCCGGAAATCACATAGAAAGTTCCTCGGGTCAGATAAAGCGGCCACGCAAAGTTTGAGCACCAACGGAAGATATTTGGGGGTGCCGGTCTGCCACAAACCAGCATCCGCCTAAACTCGGATTTTTGTGAAAAATGTGTTAAAGCTCGTTATTTGAGGCTGAAATCGAACTGGTTGACTCCTGAAATCGAACAGGTTGATTCCTGAAATGAGTTCGAACGCGTGATTGAAAAACAGGGAGAAAAAGAAACAGGGTTCGGTACGACTTTCCGAATCCGAACGGCTGAAATTGAAGTGTATAATACACGGTTTTTCGGGATTCCGGGGTCCCGGGACAAAATTCTCCGGAAATCACATAGAAAGTTCCTCGGGTCAGATAAAGCGGCCACGCAAAGTTTGAGCACCAACGGAAGACATTTGGGGGTGCCGGTGTGCCACTAACCAGCATTCGCCGAAACTCGGATTATCGTGAAAAATGTGTTAAAGCTCGTTATTTGAGGCTGACATCGAACAGGTTGACTCCTGAAATCGAACAGGTTAATTCCTGAAATGAGTTCGGTCGCGTGATTGAAAAACATGGAGAAAAAGAAACAGGGTCCGATACGATCTTCTAAACGGCTGAAATTGAAGTGTATAATACACGGTTTTCGGGATTAGGGGTCCGGAACAAAATTCTCGGAAATCACATAGAAAGTTCCTCGGGTCAGATAAAGCGGCTACGCAAAGTTTGAGCACCAACGGAAGACATTTGGGGGTGCCGGTGTGCCACAAACCAGCATTCGCCGAAATTCGGATTATCGTGAAAAATGTGTTAAAGCTTGTTATTTGAGGTGAAATCGAACAAAGTTGATTCTGAAATCGAAAAGTTGATTCTGAAATCGAACAGGTTGATTCTGAAATGAGCTCGGACGCGTGATTGAAAAACAGTAAGAAAAAGAAACAGGTAGAAACCTTCCGAACGGCTGAAATTGAAGTGTATAATACACGGTTTTTCGGGATTCCGGGGTCCCGGAACAAAATTCTCCGGAAATCACATAGAAAGTTCCTCGGGTCAGATAAAGCGGCCACGCAAAGTTTGAGCACCAACGGAAGATATTTGGGGGTGCGGTGTGCCCAAACCAAAGATTCGCGAAACTCGGATTATCGTGAAAAATGTGTTAAAGCTCGTTATTTGAGGCTGAAATCGAACAGGTTGATTCCTGAAATGAGCTCGGACGCGTGATTGAAAACATTAAGAAAAAGAAACAGGGTCCGGTAAAACCTTCCGAACGGCTGAAATTGAAGTGTATAATACACGGTTTTTCGGGATTCTGGGGTCCCAGAACAAAATTCTCCGGAAATCACATAGAAAGTTCCTCGGGTCAGATAAAGCGGCCACGCAAAGTTTGAGCACCAACGGAAGATATTTGGGAGTGCCGGTGTGCCACAAACCAACATTCGCCGAAACTCGGATTATCGTGAAAAATGTGTTAAAGCTCGTTATTTGAGGCTGAAATCGAACAGGTTGATTCCTGAAATCGAACAGGTTGATTCCTGAAATGAGCTCGGACACGTGATTGAAAAACAGGGAGAAAAAGAAAGCAGTCCGGTACGACCTTCCGAACGATCGAAATTGAAGTGTATAATACACGTTTTTTCGGGATTCCGGTCCGGACAAAATTCTCGGAAATCACACGAAAGTTCCTCGGTCGAGATAAAGCGGCCACGCAAAGTTTGAGCACCAACGGAAGACATTTGGGGGTGCCGGTGTGCCACTAACCAAAGATTCGCCGAAACTCGGATTATCGTGAAATATGTGTTAAAGCTCGTTATTTGAGCCGACATCGAACAGTTGATTCTGAAATCGAACGGGTTGAATCCCGAAATCGAACAGGTTGATTCTGAAATGAGCTCGGACGCGTGATTGAAAAACATTAAGAAAAAGCAACGGTGGTCCGGTAAAACCTTCCGAACGGTGAAATTGAAGTGTATAATACACGGTTTTTCGGGATTCAGGGTCCCGAAACAAATTCTCCGGAAATCACATAGAAAGTTCCTCGGGTCAGATAAAGCGGCCACGCAAAGTTTGAGCACCAACGGAAGATATTTGGGGTGCCGGTGCACCACACAAACCAAAGACATTCGCCGAAACTCGGATTTTTGTGAAAAATGTGTTAAAGCTCGTTATTTGAGGTCGAAATCGAAATGGTTGACTCTGAAATCGAACAGGTTGATTCTGAAATGAGTTCGAACGCGTGATTGAAAAACAGGAGAAAAAGAAACAGGGTCGGTACGACTTTCCGAACAGCTGAAATTGAAGTGTATAATACACGGTTTTTCGGGATTCCGGGGTCCCGGGACAAAATTCTCCGGAAATCACATAGAAAGTTCCTCGGGTCAGATAAAGCGGCCACGCAAAGGTTGAGCACCAACGGAAGACATTTGGGGGTGCCGGTGTGCCACTAACCAGCATTTGCCGAAACTCGGATTATCGTGAAAAATGTGTTAAAGCTCGTTATTTGAGGCTGACATCGAACAGGTTGACTCCTGAAATCGAACAGGTTAATTCCTGAAATGAGTTCGGTCGCGTGATTGAAAAACATGGAGAAAAAGAAATAGGGTCCGAAACGATCTTCTAAACGGCTGAAATTGAAGTGTATAATACACGGTTTTTCGGGATTCCGGAGTCCCGGAACAAAATTCTCCGGAAATCTCATAGAAAGTTCCTCGGGTCAGATAAAGCGGCCACGCAAAGTTTGAGCACCAACGGAAGACATTTGGGGGTGCCGGTGTGCCACAAACCAGCATTCGCCGAAATTCGGATTATCGTGAAAAATGTGTTAAAGCTTGTTATTTGAGGCTGAAATCGAACAGGTTGATTCCTGAAATCGAACAGGTTGATTCCTGAAATGAGCTCGGACGCGTGATTGAAAACATTAAGAAAAAGAAACAGGGTCCGGTAAAACCTTCCGAACGGCTGAAATTGAAGTGTATAATACACGGTTTTTCGGGATTCTGGGGTCCCGGAACAAAATTCTCCGGAAATCACATAGAAAGTTCCTCGGGTCAGATAAAACGGCCACGCAAAGTTTGAGCACCAACGGAAGATATTTGGGGGTGCCGGTGTGCCACAAACCAGCATTCGCCGAAACTCGGATTATCGTGAAAAATGTGTTAAAGCTCGTTATTTGAGGTGAAATCGAATCTGGTTGACTCTGAAATCGAACAGGTTGATTCTGAAATGAGCTCGGACGCGTGATTGAAAAACAGGGAAAAAAGAAACAGGGTCCGTACGACTTTCCGAACGGGTGAAATTGAAGTGTATAATACACGGTTTTCGGGATTAGGGGTCCGGAACAGAATTCTCCGGAAATCACATAGAAAGTTCCTCGGGTCGATAAAGCGGCCACGCAAAGTTTGAGCACCAACGGAAGACATTTGGGGGTGCCGGTGCGCCACAAACCAGCATTCGCCGAAACTCGGATTATCGTGAAAAATGTGTTAAAGCTCGTTATTTGAGGCCGACATCGAACAAAGTTGACTCTGAAATCGAACAGCTGATTCTGAAATGAGTTCGGTCGCGTGATTGAAAAACGGGAGAAAAAGAAACAGGGTCCAGACGACCTTCGAAACGGTGAAATTGAAGTGTATAATACACGGTTTTCGGGATTAGGGGTCCGGAACAAAATTCTCCGGAAATCACATAGAAAGTTCCCCGGGTCGGATAAAGCGGCCACGCAAAGTTTGAGCACCAACGGAAGACATTTGGGGGTGCCGGTGTGCCACAAACCAAAATTCGCCGAAACTCGGATTATCGTGAAAAATGTGTTAAA
Organism: Silene latifolia; assembly: GCF_048544455.1. Classification (NCBI taxonomy): domain Eukaryota; kingdom Viridiplantae; phylum Streptophyta; class Magnoliopsida; order Caryophyllales; family Caryophyllaceae; genus Silene; species Silene latifolia. The sequence continues at coordinate 199,464 of NC_133535.1, read as the reverse complement.
GCTCGTTATTTGAGGCTGAAATCGAACAGGTTGACTCCTGAAATCGAACAGGTTGATTCTGAATTGAGTTCGGATGCGTGATTGAAAAACAGGAGAAAAAGAAACAGGTCCGACGACCTTCCGACCTTCCGAATTTGAAATTGAAGTGTATAATACACGGTTTTCCGGGATTCCGGGGTCCCGGAACAAAATTCTCCGGAAATCACATAGAAAGTTCCTCGGGTCAGATAAAGTGGCCACACAAAGTTTGAGCACCAACGGAAGACATTTGGGGGTGCCGGTGTGCCACAAACCAGCATTCGCCGAAACTCGGATTATCGTGAAAAATGTGTTAAAGCTTGTTATTTGAGGCTGACATCGAACAGGTTGACTCCTGAAATCGAACAGGTTGATTCCTGAATTGAGTTCGGATGCGTGATTGAAAAACAGGGAGAAAAAGAAACAGTGGTCCCAGACGACCTTCCGAACTTTGAAATTGAAGTGTATAATACTCGGTTTTTCGGGATTCCGTAACAAAATTCTCCGGAAATCACATAGAAAGTTCCTCGGGTCAGATAAAGCGGCCACGCAAAGTTTGAGCACCAACGGAAGACATTTGGGGGTGCCGGTGTGCCACAAACCAGCATTCGCCGAAACTCGGATTATCGTGAAAAATGTGTTAAAGCTCGTTATTTGAGGCTGACATCGAACATGTTGACTCCTGAAATCGAACAGGTTGATTTCTGAAATGAGTTCGGTCGCGTGATTGAAAAACAGGGAGAAAAAGAAACAGGTCCGCACGACCTTCCGAAACAATTGAAATTGAAGTGTATAATACACGGTTTTTCGGGATTCCGGGGTCCCGAAACAAAATTCTCCGGAAATTACATAGAAAGTTCCCCGGGTCAGATAAAGCGGCCATGCAAAGTTTGAGCACCAACGGAAAACATTTGGGAGTGCCGGTGTGCCACAAACCGGCATTCGCCGAAACTCGAATTATCGTGAAAAATGTGTTAAAGCTTAATATTTGAGGCTGAAATCGAACAGGTTGATTCCTGAAATCGAACTGGTTGATTCCTGAAATGAGCTCGGACGCGTGATTGAAAAACAGGGAGAAAAAGAAACAGGGTCCGGTACGACCTTCCGACCGGCTGAAATTGAAGTGTATAATACACGGTTTTTCGGGATTCGGGGTCCCGGAACAAAATTCTCCGGAAATCACATAGAAAGTTCCTCGGGTCAGATAAAGCGGCCACGCAAAGTTTGAGCACCAACGGAAGACATTTGGGGGTGCCGGTGTGCCACAAACCAGCATTCGCCGAAACTCGGATTATCGTGAAAAATGTGTTAAAGCTCGTTATTTGAGGCTGAAATCGAACAGGTTGATTCCTGAAATCGAACTGGTTGATTCCTGAAATGAGCTCGGACGCGTGATTGAAAAACAGGGAGAAAAAGAAACAGGGTCCGGTACGACCTTCCGACCGGCTGAAATTGAAGTGTATAATACACGGTTTTTCCGGGGTTCCGGGGTTCCGGAACAAAATTCTCCGGAAATCACATAGAAAGTTCCTCGGGTCAGATAAAGCGGCCAAGCAAAGTTTGAGCACCAACGGAAGACATTTGGGGGTGCCGGTGTGCCACAAACCAGCATTCGCCGAAACTCGGATTATCGTGAAAAATGTGCTAAAGCTCGTTATTTGAGGCTCAAATCGGAAAGGTTGATTCCTGAAATCGAACAGGTTGATTCCTGAAATGAGCTCGGACGCGTGATTGAAAAACAGGGAGAAAAAGAAACAGGGTCCGGTACGACCTTCCGAACGGCTGAAATTGAAGTGTATAATACACTGTTTTTCGGGATTCCGGGGTCGCGGAACAAAATTCCCCGGAAATCACATAGAAAGTTCCTCGGGTCAGATAAAGAGGCCACGCAAAGTTTGAGCACCAACGGAAGACATTTGGGGGTGCCGGTGTGCCACAAACCAGCATTCGCCGAAACTCGGATTATCGTGAAAAATGTGTAAAAGCTCGTTATTTGAGGCTGACATCGAACAGGTTGACTCCTGAAATCGAACAGGTTAATTCCTGAAATGAGTTCGGTCGCGTGATTGAAAAACAGGGAGAAAAAGAAACAGGGTCCGGTACGACCATCCGAACGGCTGAAATTGAAGTGTATAATACACGGTTTTTCGGGATTTCGGGGTCCCGGAACAAAATTCTCTGGAAATCACATAGAAAGTTCCTCGGGTCAGATAAAGCGGCCACGCAAAGTTTGAGCACCAACGGAAGACATTTGGGGGTGCCGGTGTGCCACAAACCAGCATTCGCCGAAACTCGGATTATCGTGAAAAATGTGTTAAAGCTCGTTATTTGAGGCTGAAATCGAACAGGTTGATTCCTGAAATCGAACAGGTTGATTCTGAAATGAGTTCGGTCGCATGATTGAAAAACGGAGAAAAAGAAAAGTGGTCCAGACGACCATCCGAACAGTGAAATTGAAGTGTATAATACACGGTTTTCGGGATTTCGGGGTCCCGAACAAAATTCTCCGGAAATCACATAGAAAGTTCCTCGGGTCGGATAAAGCGGCCACGCAAAGTTTGAGCACCAACGGAAGACATTTGGGGTGCGGTGTGCCAAACCAAAGATTCGCGAAACTCGGATTATCGTGAAAAATGTGTTAAAGCTCGTTATTTGAGGCTGAAATCGAACAGGTTGACTCCTGAATCGAACTGGTTGATTCCTGAAATGAGCTCGGACGCGTGATTGAAAAACAGGGAGAAAAAGAAACAGGGTCCGGTACGACCTTCCGAACGGCTGAAATTGAAGTGTATAATACTCGGTTTTTCGGGATTCCGTAACAAAATTCTCCGGAAATCACATAGAAAGTTCCTCGGGTCAGATAAAGCGGCCACGCAAAGTTTGAGCACCAACGGAAGACATTTGGGGGTGCCGGTGTGCCACAAACCAGCATTCGCCGAAACTCGGATTATCGTGAAAAATGTGTTAAAGCTCGTTATTTGAGGCTGACATCGAACATGTTGACTCCTGAAATCGAACAGGTTGATTCCTGAAATGAGCTCGGTCGCGTGATTGAAAAACAGGGAGAAAAAGAAACAGGGTCCGGTACGACCTTCCGAACAGCTGAAATTGAAGTGTATAATACACGGTTTTTCGGGATTCCGGGGTCCCGGAACAAAATTTTCCGGAAATCACATAGAAAGTTCCCCGGGTCAGATAAAGCGGCCATGCAAAGTTTGAGCACCAACGGAAAACATTTGGAAGTGCCGGTGTGCCACAAACCAGCATTCGCCGAAACTCGAATTATCGTGAAAAATGTGTTAAAGCTTAATATTTGAGGCTGAAATCGAACAGGTTGATTCCTGAAATCGAACTGGTTGATTCCTGAAATGAGTTCGGACGCGTGATTGAAAAACAGGGAGAAAAAGAAACAGGGTCCGGTACGACCTTCCGACCGGCTGAAATTGAAGTGTATAATACACGGTTTTCCGGGATTCCGGGGTCCCGGAACAAAATTCTCCGGAAAACACATATAAAGTTTCTCGGGTCAGATAAAGCGGCCACGCAAAGTTTGAGCAGCAACGGAAGACATTTGGGGGTGCCGGTGCGCCACAAACCAGCATTCGCCGAAACTCGGATTATCGTGAAAAATGTGTAAAAGCTCGTTATTTGAGGCTGAAATCGAATAGGTTGACTCCTGAAATCGAACAGGTTAATTCCTGAAATGAGTTCGGTCGCGTGATTGAAAAACGGGAGAAAAAGAAACAGGGTCCAGACGACCTTCCGAAGCCGAAATTGAAGTGTATAATACACGGTTTTTCGGGATTTCGGGGTCCCGGAACAAAATTCTCCGAAAATCACATAGAAAGTTTCTCGGGTCAGATAAAGCGGCCACGCAAAGTTTGAGCACCAACGGTAGACATTTGGGGGTGCCGGTGTGCCACAAACCAGCATTCGCCGAAACTCGGATTATCGTGAAAAATGTGTTAAAGCTCGTTATTTGAGGCTGACATCGAACAGGTTGACTCCTAAAATCGAACGGGTTGATTCTGAAATGAGTTCGGTCGCGTGATTGAAAAACAGGAGAAAAAGAAACAGAGTCCGGTACGACCATCCGAACAGCTGAAATTGAAGTGTATAATACACGGTTTTTCGGGATTTCGGGGTCCCGGAACAAAATTCTCCGGAAATCACATAGAAAGTTCCTCGGGTCAGATAAAGCGGCCACGCAAAGTTTGAGCACCAACGGAAGACATTTGGGGGTGCCGGTGTGCCACAAACCAGCATTCGCCGAAACTCGGATTATCGTGAAAAATGTGTTAAAGCTCGTTATTTGAGGCTGAAATCGAACAGGTTGATTCCTGAAATCGAACAGGTTGATTCCTGAAATGAGCTCGGACGCGTGATTGAAAAACAGGAGAAAAAAAACAGGGTCCGTACGACCTTCCGACCGGCCATTTGAAATTGAAGTGTATAATACACGGTTTTCGGGATTCCGGGGTCCGGAACAAAATTCTCCGGAAATCACATAGAAAGTTCCTCGGGTCAGATAAAGCGGCCACGCAACGTTTGAGCACCAACGGAAGACATTTGGGGTGCCGGTGTGCCACAAACCAGCATTCGCCGAAACTCGGATTATCGTGAAAAATGTGTTAAAGCTCGTTATTTGAGGCTGAAATCGAACAGGTTGATTCCTGAAATCGAACTGGTTGATTCCTGAAATGAGTTCGGTCGCATGATTGAAAAACAGGGAGAAAAAGAAACAGGGTCCGGTACGACCATCCGAACGGCTGAAATTGAAGTGTATAATACACGGTTTTTCGGGATTTCGGGGTCCCGGAACAAAATTCTCCGGAAATCACATAGAAAGTTCCTCGGGTCAGATAAAGCGGCCACGCAACGTTTGAGCACCAACGGAAGACATTTGGGGGTGTCGGTGTGCCACAAACCAGCATTCGCCGAAACTCGGATTATCGTGAAAAATGTGTTAAAGCTTGTTATTTGAGGCTGAAATCGAACAAAGTTGATTCCAGAAATCGAACAGGTTGATTCCTGAAATGAGCTCGGACGCGTGATTGAAAAACAGGGAGAAAAAGAAACAGGGTCCGGTACGACCTTCCAAACGGCTGAAATTGAAGTGTATAATACACGGTTTTTCGGGATTCCGGGGTCCCGGAACAAAATTTTCCGGAAATCACATAGAAAGTTCCCCGGGTCAGATAAAGCGGCCATGCAAAGTTTGAGCACCAACGGAAAACATTTGGGAGTGCCGGTGTGCCACAAACCAGCATTCGCCGAAACTCGAATTATCGTGAAAAATGTGTTAAGGCTCGTTATTTGAGGCTGAAATCGAACAGGTTGATTCCTGAAATCGAACTGGTTGATTCCTGAAATGAGTTCGGACGCGTGATTGAAAAACAGGGAGAAAAAGAAACAGGGTCCGGTACGACCTTCCGAACGGCTGAAATTGAAGTGTATTATAATACACGGTTTTCCGGGATTCCGGGGTCCCGGAACAAAATTCTCCGGAAAACACATATAAAGTTTCTAGGGTCAGATAAAGCGGCCACGCAAAGTTTGAGCACCAACGGAAGACATTTGGGGGTGCCGGTGCGCCACAAACCAGCATTCGCCGAAACTCGGATTATCGTGAAAAATGTGTAAAAGCTCGTTATTTGAGGCTGACATCGAACAGGTTGACTCCTGAAATCGAACAGGTTAATTCCTGAAATGAGTTCGGTCGCGTGATTGAAAAACAGGGAGAAAAAGAAACGGGGGTCCGACGACCTTCCGAAACGTGAAATTGAAGTGTATAATACACGGTTTTTCGGGATTTCGGGTCCCGGAACAAAATTCTCCGGAAATCACATAGAAAGTTTCTCGGGTCAGATAAAGCGGCCACGCAAAGTTTGAGCACCAACGGTAGACATTTGGGGGTGCCGGTGTGCCACAAACCAGCATTCGCCGAAACTCGAATTATCGTGAAAAATGTGTTAAAGCTCGTTATTTGAGGCTGACATCGAACAGGTTGACTCCTAAAATCGAACAGGTTGATTCCTGAAATGAGTTCGGTCGCGTGATTGAAAAACAGGGAGAAAAAGAAACAGGGTCCGGTACGACCATCCGAACGGCTGAAATTGAAGTGTATAATACACGGTTTTTCGGGATTTCGGGGTCCCGGAACAAAATTCTCCGGAAATCACATAGAAAGTTCCTCGGGTCAGATAAAGCGGCCACGCAAAGTTTGAGCACCAACGGAAGACATTTGGGGGTGCCGGTGTGCCACAAACCAACATTCGCCGAAACTCGGATTATCGTGAAAAATGTGTTAAAGCTCGTTATTTGAGGCTGAAATCGAACAAAGTTGATTCCTGAAATCGAATGGTTGATTCTGAAATGAGCTCGGACGCGTGATTGAAAAACAGGGAGAAAAAGAAACGGGGTCCAGTACGACCTTCCGAACGGCTGAAATTGAAGTGTATAATACACGGTTTTTCGGGATTCCGGGGTTCCGGAACAAAATTCTCCGGAAATCACATAGAAAGTTCCTCGGGTCAGATAAAGCGGCCACGCAACGTTTGAGCACCAACGGAAGACATTTGGGGGTGCCGGTGTGCCACAAACCAGCATTCGCCGAAACTCGGATTATCGTGAAAAATGTGTTAAAGCTCATTATTTGAGGCTGACATCGAACAGGTTGACTCCTGAAATCGAACAGGTTGATTCCTGAAATGAGTTCGGTCGCGTGATTGAAAAACAGGGAGAAAAAGAAACCGGGTCCGACGACCTTCCGAAACGGTGAAATTGAAGTGTATAATACACGGTTTTTCGGGATTCCGGGGTCCCGGAACAAAATTCTCCGGAAATCACATAGAAAGTTCCTCGGGTCGGATAAAGCGGCCACGCAACGTTTGAGCACCAACGGAAGACATTTGGGGGTGTCGGTGTGCCACAAACCAGCATTCGCCGAAATTCAGATTATCGTGAAAAATGTGTTAAAGCTCGTTATTTGAGGCTGACATCGAATATGTTGACTCCTGAAATCGAATAGGTTAATTCCTGAAATGAGTTCGGTCGCGTGATTGAAAAACAGGGAGAAAAAGAAATAGGGTCCGGTACGACCTTCCGAACGGCTGAAATTGAAGTGTATAATACATGGTTTTTCGGGATTTCGGGGTCCCGAAACAAAATTCTCCGGAAATCACATAGAAAGTTTCTCGGGTCAGATAAAGCGGCCACGCAAAGTTTGAGCACCAACGGTAGACATTTGGGGGTGCCGGTGTGCCACAAACCAGCATTCGCCGAAACTCGGATTATCGTGAAAAATGTGTTAAAGCTCGTTATTTGAGGCTGACATCGAACAGGTTGACTCCTGAAATCGAACAGGTTAATTCCTGAAATGAGTTCGGTCGCGTGATTGAAAAACGGGGAGAAAAAGAAACGGGGGTGGTCCAGCACGACCTTCCGAACGCATTTGAAATTGAAGTGTATAATACACGGTTTTTCGGGATTTCGGGGTCCCGGAACAAAATTCTCCGGAAATCACATAGAAAGTTCCTCGGGTCAGATAAAGCGGCCACGCAAAGTTTGAGCACCAACGGAAGACATTTGGGGGTGCCGGTGTGCCACAAACCAGCATTCGCCGAAACTCGAATTATCGTGAAAAATGTGTTAAGGCTCGTTATTTGAGGCTGAAATCGAACAGGTTGATTACTGAAATCGAACTGGTTGATTCCTGAAATGAGCTCGGACGCGTGATTGAAAAACAGGGAGAAAAAGAAACAGGTCCTGCATTTACGACCTTCCGACCTAATTTGAAATTGAAGTGTATAATACACGGTTTTCGGGATTCCGGGTCCCGAACAAAATTCTCCGGAAATCACATAGAAAGTTCCTCGGGTCAGATAAAGCGGCCACGCAACGTTTGAGCACCAACGGAAGACATTTGGGGGTGTCGGTGTGCCACAAACCAGCATTCGCCGAAATTCAGATTATCGTGAAAAATGTGTTAAAGCTTGTTCTTTGAGGCTGAAATCGAACAGGTTGATTCCAGAAATCGAACAGGTTGATTCCTAAAATGAGCTCGGTCGCGTGATTGAAAAACAGGAGAAAAGAAAAGTGGTCAGTACGACCTTCCGAACTATTTGAAATTGAAGTGTATAATACACGGTTTTCGGGATTCGGGTTCCCGGAACAAAATTTTCCGGAAATCACATAGAAAGTTCCCCGGGTCAGATAAAGCGGCCATGCAAAGTTTGAGCACCAACGGAAAATATTTGGGAGTGCCGGTGTGCCACAAACCAGCATTCGCCGAAACTCGAATTATCGTGAAAAATGTGTTAAGGCTCGTTATTTGAGGCTGAAATCGAACAGGTTGATTCCTGAAATCGAACTGGTTGATTCCTGAAATGAGTTCGGACGCGTGATTGAAAAACAGGGAGAAAAAGAAACAGGGTCCGGTACGACCTTCCGACCGGCTGAAATTGAAGTGTATAATACACGGTTTTCCGGGATTCCGGGGTCCCGGAACAAAATTCTCCGGAAAACACATATAAAGTTTCTCGGGTCAGATAAAGCGGCCACGCAAAGTTTGAGCACCAACGGAAGACATTTGGGGGTGCCGGTGCGCCACAAACCAGCATTCGCCGAAACTCGGATTATCGTGAAAAATGTGTAAAAGCTCGTTATTTGAGGCTGACATCGAACAGGTTGACTCCTGAAATCGAACAGGTTAATTCCTGAAATGAGTTCGGTCGCGTGATTGAAAAACAGGGAGAAAAAGAAACAGGGTCCGGTACGACCTTCCGAACGGCTGAAATTGAAGTGTATAATACACGGTTTTTCGGGATTTCGGGGTCCCGGAACAAAATTCTCCGGAAATCACATAGAAAGTTTCTCGGGTCAGATAAAGCGGCCACGCAAAGTTTGAGCACCAACGGTAGACATTTGGGGGTGCCGGTGTGCCACAAACCAGCATTCGCCGAAACTCGGATTATCGTGAAAAGTGTGTTAAAGCTCGTTATTTGAGGCTGACATCGAACAGGTTGACTCCTGAAATCGAACAGGTTGATTCCTGAAATGAGTTCGGTCGTGTGATTGAAAAACAGGGAGAAAAAGAAACAGGGTCCGGTACGACCATCCGAACGGCTGAAATTGAAGTGTATAATACACGGTTTTCGGGATTCCGGGGTCCCGGAACAAAATTCTCCGGAAATCACATAGAAAGTTCCTCGGGTCAGATAAAGCGGCCACGCAAAGTTTGAGCACCAACGGAAGACATTTGGGGTGCCGGTGTGCCACAAACCAGCATTCGCCGAAACTCGGATTATCGTGAAAAATGTGTTAAAGCTCGTTATTTGAGGCTGAAATCGAACAGGTTGATTCTGAAATCGAACAGGTTGATTCTGAAATGAGCTCGGACGCGTGATTGAAAAACAGGGAAAAAAGAAACAGGGTCCGTTACGACCTTCCGAACTATTTGAAATTGAAGTGTATAATACACGGTTTTCGGGATTCGGGTTCCCGGAACAAAATTCTCCGGAAATCACATAGAAAGTTCCTCGGGTCAGATAAAGCGGCCACGCAAAGTTTGAGCACCAACGGAAGACATTTGGGGGTGTCGGTGTGCCACAAACCAGCATTCGCCGAAAGTCGGATTATCGTGAAAAATGTGTTAAAGCTTGTTATTTGAGGCTGACATCGAACAGGTTGACTCCTGAAATCGAACAGGTTGATTCCTGAATTGAGTTCGGACGCGTGATTGAAAAACAGGGAGAAAAAGAAACCGGGTCCGGTACGACCTTCCGAACGGCTGAAATTGAAGTGTATGATACACGGTTTTCCGGGATTCCGGGGTCCCGGAACAAAATTCTCCGAAAAACACATATAAAGTTTCTCGGGTCAGATAAAGCGGCCACGCAAAGTTTGAGCAGCAACGGAAGACATTTGGGGGTTCCGGTGCGCCACAAACCAGCATTCGCCGAAACTCGGATTATCGTGAAAAATGTGTAAAAGCTCGTTATTTGAGGCTGACATCGAATAGGTTGACTCCTGAAATCGAATAGGTTAATTCCTGAAATGATTTCGGTCGCGTGATTGAAAAACAGGGAGAAAAAGAAATAGGGTCCGGTACGACCTTCCGAACGGCTGAAATTGAAGTGTATAATACACGGTTTTTCGGGATTCCGGGGTCCCGGAACAAAATTCTCCGGAAATCACATAGAAAGTTTCTCGGGTCAGATAAAGCGGCCACGCAAAGTTTGAGCACCAACGGTAGACATTTGGGGGTGCCGGTGTGCCACAAACCAGCATTCGCCGAAACTCGGATTATCGTGAAAAATGTGTTAAAGCTCGTTATTTGAGGTCGACATCGAACACAGGTTGACTCTGAAATCGAACAGGTTAATTCTGAAATGAGTTCGGTCGCGTGATTGAAAAATAGGGAGAAAAAGAAACGGGGTCAGTGACGACCTTCCGAACGGTGAAATTGAAGTGTATAATACACGGTTTTTCGGGATTTCGGGGTCCCGGAACAAAATTCTCCGGAAATCACATAGAAAGTTCCTCGGGTCAGATAAAGCGGCCACGCAAAGTTTGAGCACCAACAGAAGACATTTGGGGGTGCCGGTGTGCCACAAACCAGCATTCGCCGAAACTCGAATTATCGTGAAAAATGTGTTAAGGCTCGTTATTTGAGGCTGAAATCGAACAGGTTGATTCCTGAAATCGAACTGGTTGATTCCTGAAATGAGCTCGGACGCGTGATTGAAAAACAGGGAGAAAAAGAAACAGGGTCCGGTACGACCTTCCGACAAATTTGAAATTGAAGTGTATAATACACGGTTTCGGGATTCCGGGGTCCCGGAACAAAATTCTCCCGAAATCACATAGAAAGTTCCTCGAGTCGAGAAAGCGGCCACGCAACGTTTGAGCACCAACGGAAGACATTTGGGGGTGCCGGTGTGCCACAAACCAAAGATTCGCACGAAACTCGGATTATCGTGAAAAATGTGTTAAAGCTTATTATTTGAGGCTGACATCGAACAGGTTGACTCCTGAAATCGAACAGGTTGATTCCTGAAATGAGTTCGGTCGCGTGATTGAAAAACAGGGAGAAAAAGAAACAGGGTCCGGTACGACCTTCCGAACGGCTGAAATTGAAGTGTATAATACACGGTTTTTCGGGATTCCGGGGTCTCGGAACAAAATTCTCCGGAAATCACATAGAAAGTTCCTCGGGTCGGATAAAGCGGCCACGCAAAGTTTGAGCACCAACGGAAGACATTTGGGGGTGCCGGTGCGCCACAAACCAGCATTCGCCGAAACTCGGATTATCGTGAAAAATGTGTAAAAGCTCGTTATTTGAGGCTGAAATCGAACAGGTTGATTCCTGAAATCGAACGGGTTGATTCCTGAAATGAGCTCGGACGCGTAATTGAAAAACAGGGAGAAAAAGAAACAGGGTCCGGTACAACCTTCCGAACGGCTGAAATTGAAGTGTATAATACACGGTTTTTCGGGATTTCGGGGTCCCGGAACAAAATTCTCCGGAAATCACATAGAAAGTTTCTCGGGTCAGATAAAGCGACCACGCAAAGTTTGAGCACCAACGGTAGACATTTGGGGGTGCCGGTGTGCCACAAACCAAAGATTCGCGAAACTCGGATTATCGTGAAAAATGTGTTAAAGCTCGTTATTTGAGGCCGACATCGAACAAGGTTGACTCCTGAAATCGAATGGTTAATTCTGAAATGAGTTCGGTCGCGTGATTGAAAAACAGGAGAAAAAGAAACAGTGGTCCGTACGACCTTCCGAAATTTGAAATTGAAGTGTATAATACACGGTTTTTCGGGATTCCGGGGTCCCGGAACAAAATTCTCCGGAAATCACATAGAAAGTTCCCCGGGTCAGATAAAGCGACCACGCAAAGTTTGAGCACCAACGGAAGACATTTGGGGGTGCCGGTGTGCCACAAACCAGCATTCGCCGAAACTCGAATTATCGTGAAAAATGTGTTGAAGCTCGTTATTTGAGGGTGAAATCAAACAGGTTGATTCCTGAAATCGAACGGGTTGATTCCTGAAATGAGCTCGGACGCGTAATTGAAAAACAGGGAGAAAAAGAAAATGTGGTCCAGACGACCTTCCGAACGGTGAAATTGAAGTGTATAATACACGGTTTTCGGGATTCCGGGGTCCGGAACAAAATTCTCCGGAAATCACATAGAAAGTTTCTCGGGTCGGATAAAGCGGCCACGCAAAGTTTGAGCACCAACGGAAGACATTTGGGGGTGCCGGTGCGCCACAAACCAAAGATACGCGAAACTCGGATTATCGTGAAAAATGTGTAAAAGCTCGTTATTTGAGGCCGACATCGAACAAAGGTTGACTCTGAAATCGAACAGGTTAATTCCTGAAATGAGTTCGGTCGCGTGATTGAAAAACAGGGAGAAAAAGAAACAGGGTCCGGTACGACCTTCCGAACGGCTGAAATTGAAGTGTATAATACACGGTTTTCCGGGATTCCGGGGTCCCGGAACAAAATTCTCCGGAAAACACATATAAGTTTCTCGGGTCAGATAAAGCGGCCACGCAAAGTTTGAGCACCAACGGAAGACATTTGGGGGTGCCGGTGCGCCACAAACCAGCATTCGCCGAAACTCGGATTATCGTGAAAAATGTGTTAAACTTGTTATTTGAGGCTGACATCGAACATGTTGACTCCTGAAATCGAAGAGGTTGATTCCTGAATTGAGTTCGGACGTGTGATTGAAAAACAGGGAGAAAAAGAAACAGGGTCCGGTACGACCTTCCGAACGGCTGAAATTGAAGTGTATAATACACGGTTTTCCGGGATTCCGGGGTCCCGGAACAAAATTCTCCGGAAAACACATATAAAGTTTCTCGGGTCAGATAAAGCGGCCACGCAAAGTTTGAGCACCAACGGAAGACATTTGGAGGTGCCGGTGCGCCACAAACCAGCATTCGCCGAAACTCGGATTAACGTGAAAAATGTGTAAAAGCTCGTTATTTGAGGCTGACATCGAACAGGTTGACTCCGAAATCGAACAGGTTAATTCCTGAAATGAGTTCGGTCGCGTGATTGAAAAACAGGGAGAAAAAGAAACAGGGTCCGGTACGACCTTCCGAACGGCTGAAATTGAAGTGTATAATACACGGTTTTTCGGGATTTCGGGGTCCCGGAACAAAATTCTCCGGAAATCACAAAGAAAGTTTCTCGGGTCAGATAAAGCGACCACGCAAAGTTTTAGCACCAACGGAAGACATTTGGGGGTGCCGGTGTGCCACAAACCAGCATTCGCCGAAACTCGGATTATCGTGAAAAATGTGTTAAAGCTCGTTATTTGAGGCTGACATCGAACAGGTTGACTCCTGAAATCGAACAGGTTAATTCCTGAAATGAGTTCGGTCGCGTGATTGAAAAACAGGGAGAAAAAGAAACAGGGTCCGGTACGACCTTCCGAAACTTTGAAATTGAAGTGTATAATACACGGTTTTTCGAGATTCCGGGTCTCGGAACAAAATTCTCCGGAAATCACATAGAAAGTTCCTCGGGTCGGATAAAGCGGCCACGCAAAGTTTGAGCACCAACGGAAGACATTTGGGGGTGCCGGTGCGCCACAAACCAGCATTCGCCGAAACTCGGATTATCGTGAAAAATGTGTAAAAGCTCGTTATTTGAGGTCGACATCGAACAAAGGTTGACTCCACGAAATCGAACAGGTTAATTCCTGAAATGAGTTCGGTCGCGTGATTGAAAAACAGGGAGAAAAAGAAACAGTGGTCCAGACGACCTTCCGAACGGTCAAATTGAAGTGTATAATACACGGTTTTTCGGGATTCCGGGGTCCGGAACAAAATTCTCCGGAAATCACAAAGAAAGTTTCTCGGGTCAGATAAAGCGACCACGCAAAGTTTGAGCACCAACGGAAGACATTTGGGGGTGCCGGTGTGCCACAAACCAGCATTCGCCGAAACTCGAATTATCGTGAAAAATGTGTTGAAGCTCGTTATTTGAGGGAAATCGAACAAAGTTGATTCCGAAATCGAACGGGTTGATTCCTGAAATGAGCTCGGACGCGTAATTGAAAAACTGGGAGAAAAAGAAAAGTGGTCCGGTACAACCTTCCGAACTATTTGAAATTGAAGTGTATAATACACGGTTTTTCGGGATTTCGGGGTCCCGGAACAAAATTCTCCGGAAATCACATAGAAAGTTTCTCGGGTCAGATAAAGCGACCACGCAAAGTTTGAGCACCAACGGTAGACATTTGGGGGTGCCGGTGTGCCACAAACCAAAGATTCCGAAACTCGGATTATCGTGAAAAATGTGTTAAAGCTCGTTATTTGAGGCCGACATCGAACAAGGTTGACTCTGAAATCGAACAAAGTTAATTCTGAAATGAGTTCGGTCGCGTGATTGAAAAACAGGAGAAAAAGAAACAGGTCCGGTACGACCTTCCGAACGGCGAAATTGAAGTGTATAATACACGGTTTTTCGGGATTCCGGTCCCGGAACAAAATTCTCCGGAAATCACATAGAAAGTTCCCCGGGTCGGATAAAGCGGCCACGCAAAGTTTGAGCACCAACGGAAGACATTTGGGGTGCCGGTGTGCCACAAACCAAAGATTCGCCGAAACTCGAATTATCGTGAAAATGTGTCAAGCTCGTTATTTGAGGTCAAATCGAACAGTTGATTCCTGAAATCGAACGGGTTGATTCTGAAATGAGCTCGGACGCGTAATTGAAAAACAGGAGAAAAAGAAACAGGTCCGGTACGACCTTCCGAACGGTTGAAATTTAAGTGTATAATACACGGTTTTTCGGGATTCCGGTGTCCCCGAACAAAATTCTCGGAAAACACGTATAAAGTTTCTCGGTCGATAAAGCGGCCACGCAAAGTTTGAGCACCAACGGAAGACATTTGGGAGTGCCGTTGCGCCACAAACCAAAGATACGCCGAAACTCGGATTATCGTGAAAAATGTGTAAAAGCTCGTTATTTGAGGCCGACATCGAACAAAGTTGACTCTGAAATCGAACAGGTTAATTCGAAATGAGTTCGGTCGCGTGATTGAAAACGGGGAGAAAAAGAAACAGTGGTCCGCACGACCTTCCGAACGAATTTGAAATTGAAGTGTATAATACACGGTTTTCCGGATTCCGGTCCCGGAACAAAATTCTCCGGAAAACACATATAAGTTTCTCGGGTCAGATAAAGCGCCACGCAAAGTTTGAGCACCAACGGAAGACATTTGGGGGTGCCGGTGCGCCACAAACCAAAGATTCGCCGAAACTCGGATTATCGTGAAAATGTGTTAAACTTGT